>NC_083100.1:121267896-121567896 GCF_949774975.1 Lagenorhynchus albirostris | reverse complement strand
ACCATCCCCATCCCCTAACCCTAACCCTAATCCTATCCCTAACTCGACCCCTAATCCTAACCGATACGCTAACACTAAATCGTGCCCTGACACGTACGCTCACCCTAAACCGTTTTCATACCCTAACCTGAACCCTAAACCGTCCCCGTCCCCTAACCCTAACCCTAACACTTACCCGACGCTTTACCCTAAACCGTCCCCTAATCCTAACCCGTAAGCTATCACTATCCTGTGCCCTCACACGTACGCTCACCCTAAACCGTTGTCGTAACCTAACCTGTCCCCTAAACCGTCCCCATCCCCTAACCCTAAACCTAACCCTAACCCTTACCCGAAGCCTTAACCTAAATCGTCCCCTAATCCTAACCCGTACGTTAACACTAACCCGTGCCCTTTTACGTACGCTCACAATAAACCGTTGCCGTACCTAACCTGTCCCCTAAACCATCCCTGTTCCCTAACCCTAACCCTAACCCTAACACTAACCCTAACATTTACACGAACCCTTACCGTAACCCGTCCACTAATCCTAACCCATACCCTAACACTAACCCATGCCCTCAGATGTACGCTCACCCTAAACCGTTGTCGTACCCTAACCTGTCCCCTAAACCGTCCCCATCCCCTAACCCTAACCCTAAACCTAACCCTAACCCTTACCCGAAGCCTTGTCCAAATCCGTCACCTAATCCTAACCCGTACGCTAACACTAACACGTGCCCTCACACGTACGCTCACGCTAAACCATTGACGTACTCTAACCTGTCCCCTAAACCGTCCCCATCCCCTAAACCTAATGCTAACCCTAAACCAAACCCTAACACTTACCCGAAGCCTTACCCTAAACCGTCCCCTAATCCTAACACGTACGCTAACACTAACCAGTGCCCTCAAGTACGCTCACCCTAAACCGTTTTCATACCCTAAACTGTACCCTAAACCGTCCCCGTCCCGTAACCCTAACCCTAACCCTAACAGTTACCCAAAGCCTTACCCTAACCCGCCCCCTAATCCTAAACTGTACGCTAAGACTAACCCGTGCCCTCACATGTACGCTTAACCTAAACCATTGGTGTACCCTAACCTGTTCCGTAAACCGTCCCCGTCCCCTAACACTAACCCTAACCCTAACCCTAACCCTAACACTTACCAGAAGCCTTACTCTAACCCGTCCCCTAATCCCAAACCGTACACTAATACTAACCTGTGTCCTCACACGTACGCTCACCCTAAACCGTTGTCGTACCCTAATCTGTCCCCTAAACCGTCCCCGTCCCCTAACCCTAACACTAACCCGAAGCCTTACCCTAACCCGTCCCCTAATCCTAACCCGTACGCTAACACTAATCCGTGCCCTCACACGTACACTCACCCTAAACCGTTGGTGTACCCTAACCTGTCCCCTAAGCCATCCCCGTCCCCTAACCCTCACCATAACCCTAACCCTAACCCTAACCCATACCCAAAGCCTTACTCTATCCCGTCCCCTAATCCTAAACCGTACGCTAACAAAACCCATGCCCTCAGATGTACGCTCACCCTAAACCGTTGTCGTACCCTAACCTGTCCCCTAAACCGTCCCCGTCCCCTAACCCTAACCCTAAACCTAACCCTAACCCTTACCCGAAGCCTTATCCTAACCCGTCACATAATCCTAACCCTACGCTAACACTAACCCGTGTCTTCACACGTACGCTCACCCTAAACCATTGTCGTACCCTAACCTGTCTCCTAAACGGTCCCCATCCCCTAACCCTAACCCTAAACCTAACCCAAAAGGTTAACCGAAGCCTTACCCTAAACCGTCCCCTAATCCTAACACGTACGCTAACACTCTGCAGTGCCCTCACAAGTACGCTCACCCTAAAATGTTGTCGTACCCTAACCTGTCCCCTAAACCGTCCCCGTCCCCCAACCCTCACCATAATCCTAACCCTAACCCTAACCCTAACCCATACCCAAAGCCTTACTCTATCCCGTCCCCTAATCCTAACCCGTATGCTAACAGTAACCCATGCCCTCAGATGTACGCTCACCCTAAACCGTTGTCATACCCTAACCTTTCCCCTAAACCGTCCCCGTCCCCTAACCCTAACCCTAATCCTATCCCTAAATCGTCCCCTAATCCTAACCCATACGTAACACTAACTCGTGCCCTCACACGTACCCTCACCCTAAACCGTTTTCATACACTAACCTGTACGCTAAACCGTCCCCGTCCCATAACCCTAACCCTAACCCTAACCCTAACACTTTTCCGAAGCCTTACCCTAACCCGCCCCCTAATCCTAAACCGTACACTATGACTAACCCGTGCCCTCACACGTACGCTTACCCTAAACCATTGGCATACCCTAACCTTTTCCCTAAACCGTCCCCGTCCCCTAACCCTAACCCTAATCCGAAGCCTTACCCTAACCCGTCGCCTAATCCTAACCCGTTCGCTATCACTAACCCCTGCCCTCACATGTACGCTCACTCTAAACCGTTGTCGTACCCTAACCTGTCCCCTAAACCGTCCCCGTCCCCTAACCCTAACCCTAACCCTTACCCGAAGCCTTACCCTAACCCGTCCCCTAATCCTAACCCGTAATCTAACACTAACCCGTGCCCTCACACGTACCCTCACCCTAAACCGTTGTCGTACCCTCACCTGTACCCTAAACCGTCCCCGTCCCCTAACCCTAACCCTAATCCTAACATTAACTCGTCCCCTAATCCTAACACATACGCTAACACTAACTCTTGCCCTCACACGTACGCTCACCCTAAGCCATTTTCATACCCTAACCTGTACCCTAAAACGTCCCCGTCCCCGTCCCCTAACCCTAACCCTTACCTGAAGCCTTACCCTAAACCATCCCCAATCCTAACCCATACGCTAACACTAACCCGTGCCCTCCCACGTACGCTCACCCTAAAATGTTGACGTACCCTAACCTGTCCCCTAAACCGTCCCCGTCCCCTAAACCTAACCCTAACCCTTACCCGAAGCCTTACCCTAAACCGTCCCCTAATCCTAACCCGTACGCTAACACTAACCCATACCCTTAAACGTACGCTCACCCTAAACATTTGACGTACCCCAACCTGTCCCCTAAACCATCCTCGTCCCCTAACCCTAACCCTAACACTAACCCACACCCTTACCCGAACCCTTACACTAACCCGTCCCCTAATCCTAACCCATACGCTAACACTAACCCGTGCCCTCACACGTACGCTCACCCTAAACCGTTGTCGTACCCTATCCTGTCCCCTAAACCATCCCCGATCCCTAACCCTAACCCTAACCCTAAACCTTACCCAAAACCTTACACTAACCCGTCCCCTAATCCTAACCCATACGCTAACACTAACTCGTGCCCTCACATGTACCCTCACCCTAAACCGTTTTCATACACTAACCTGTACGCTAAACCGTCCCCGTCCCATAACCCTAACCCTAACCCTAACCCTAACACTTTTCCGAAGCCTTACCCTAACCCGCCCCCTAATCCTAACCCGTACGCTAACACTAACCCGTGCCCTTACACGTACGCTCACTCTAAACCGTTGTCATACCCTAACCTGTCCCCTAAACCGTCCCCGTCCCCTAACCCTAACCCTAACCCTAACCCTTACCTGAAGCCTTACCCTAACCCGTCCCCTAATCCTAACCCGTAATCTAACACTAACCCGTGCCCTCACACGTACCTTCACCCTAAACCGTTGTCGTACCCTCACCTGTCCCCTAAACCGTCCCCGTCCCCTAACCCTAACCCTAAGCCTAACATTAACTCGTCCCCTAATCCTAACCCATACGCTAACACTAACTCTTGCTCTCACACGTACGCTCACCCTAAGCCGTTTTCATACCCTAACCTGTACCCTAAACCGTCACAATCCCCTAACCCTAACCCTAACACTAACCCTTACCTGAAGCCTTACCTTAAATCGTGCCCTAATCCTAACCCATACGCTAACAATAACCCGTGCCCTCACACGTACGCTCACCCTAAAACGTTGTCGTGCCCTAACCTGTCCCCTAAACCGACCCCATCCCCTAAACCTAACCGTAACCCTAACCCTTACCCGAAGCCTTACCCTAAACCGTCCCCTAATCCTAACCCGTACGCTAACACTAACCCGTGCCCTTACACGTACGTTCACCCTAAACCGTTGACGTACCCTAATCTGTCCCCTAAACCATCCACGTCCCCTAACCCTAACACTAACCCTAACCCTTACCCTAACCCGTCCCCTAATACTAATCCGTAAGCTAATACTAAACCATGCCCTCACACGTATGCTCACCCTAAACCGTTGTCATACCCTACCCTGTCCCCTAAACCATCCCCGTCCCCTAACCCTAACCATAAACCTTACCCGAAGCCTTACCCTAACCCATCCCCTAATCCTAACCCGTACGCTAACACTAACCCGTGCCCTCACACGTACGCTCACCCTAAACCATTGTCGTACGCTAACCTGTCCCCTAAACCGTCCCCATCCCCTAACCCTAACTCTAACCTTAACCCTAACCATTACCCTAAGCCTTAGACTAACCCGTTACCTAATCCTAACCCGTACGCTAACACTAACCCGCGCCGTCACACGTACGCTCACCCTAAACCATTGTCGTACCTTAACCTGTACCCTAAAACGTCCCCGTCCCCGAACCCTAACCCTAACCTTTTCCGGAAGCCTTACCCTAACCCGTCCCCTAATCCTAACCCGTAAGCTAACACTAACCCATGCCCTCACACCTACCCTCACCCTAAACCATTGTCGTACACTAACCTGTCCCCTAAACCATCCCCGTCCCCTAACTCTAACCCTAAACCTAACCCTTACCCTAAGCCTTAGACTAACTTGTCCCCTAATCCTAACTCGTACGCTAACACTAACCCATGCCCTCACACGTACGCTCACCCTAAACCGTTGTCGTACCCTAACCTGTCCCCTTAACCGTCCCCGGCCCCGGCCCCTAATCCTAACCCTAACCCTAACACTTATCCGAATCCTTACCCTAACCCGTCCCCTGATCCTAACCCGTATGCTAAGAGTAACCCGTGCCCTCACACGTACGCTTACCCTAAACCATTGTCGTACCCTAACCTGTTCCCTAAACCTTCCCTTCCCCTAACCCTAATACTAACCCTTACCCGAAGCCTTACACTAACCCGTCCCATAGTCCTAAACCATACACTAACACTAACCCGTGCCCTCAGACGTACGCTCACCTTAAACCGTTGTCATACCCTAACCTGTCCCCTAAACCGTCCCCATCCCCTAACCCTAACCCTAACCCTAACCCTAACCCTAACCCTTACCCGAAGCCTTACCCTAACCCATCCCCTAATCCTAACCCGTTCGCTAACACTAACCCGTGCCATCACACGTACTCTCACCCTAAACCGTTGTCGGAACCTTAACCTGTCCCCTAAACCGTCTCCGTCCCCTAAACCTAACCCTAACCCTAACACTTACCCGAAGCCTTACACTAACCCATCCCCTAATCCTAACCCATTCGCTAACACTAACCCGTGCCCTCACACGTACACTCATGCTAAACCGTTGGCGTACCCTATCCTGTCCCCTAAACCGTCCCCGTCCCCTAACCCTCACCATAACCCTAACCCAATCCCTAACCCTAACCCATACCCAAAGCCTTACTCGACCCATCCACTAATCCTAATCCCTACGCTAACACTAACCCATGCCCTCAGATGTACGCTCACCCTAAACCGTTGTCGTACACTAACAAATCCCCTAAACCGTCCACGTCCCCTAACCCTAACCCTAAACCTAACCCTAACCCTTACCCGAAGCCTTATCCTAACCTGTCACTTAATCCAAAGCCGTACACTAACACTAACCCGTGCCCTCACACGTACGCTCACCCTAAACCATTGTCGTACCCTAACCTGTCCCCTAAACCGTCCCCATCCCCTAAACCTAACCCTAACCCTAAACCAAACCCTAACACTTACCCAAAGCCTTACCCTAAACCGTCCCCTAATCCTAACACGTACGCTAACACTAACCAGTGCCCTCACAAGTACGCTCACCCTAAAACGTTGTCGTACCCTAACCTGTCTCCTAAACCATCCCCGTCCCCTAACCCTAACCCTAATCCTAACCCTAACTCGTCCCCTAATCCTAACCCATACGCTAAAACTAACTCGTGCCCTCACACGTACCCTCACCCTAAAACGTTTTCATACCCTAACCTGTACCCTAAACCGTCCCCGTCCCATAACCCTAACCCTAACCCTAACCCTAACAGTTACCCAAAGCCTTACCCTAACCCGCCCCCTAATCCTAAACTGTACGCTAAGACTAACCCGAGCCCTCACATGTACGCTTAACCTAAACCATTGGCGTACCCTCACCTGGACCGTAGACCGTCCCCGTCCCCTAACCCTAACCCTAGCCCGAACCCTAACCCTAACCCTTACCCGAAGCCTTACCCTAAATCGTCCCCTAATCCTAACCCGTAAGCTAACACTAACCCGTGCCCTTACACGTACGCTCACCCTAAACCGTTGACGTACCCTAACCTGTCCCCTAAACCATCCTCGTCCCCTAACCCTAACCCTAACCCGAAGCCTTACCCTAACACGTCCCCTAATCCTAACCCGTACGCTAACTCTAACCCATGCCCTCACACGTACGCTCACCCTAAACGCTTGGCATACCCTAACCTGTCCCCTAAACTGTCCCCGTCCCCTAACCCTCACCATAACCCTAAGCCTAACCCTAACCCATACCCAAAGCCTTACACTATCCCGTTCCGTATTCCTAACCCGTACGCTTACACAAACCCATGCCCTCAGATGTACGCTCACCCTAAACCATTGTCATACCCTAACCTGTCCCCTAAACCGTCCCTGTCCCCGTCCCCTAACCCTAACCCTAACCCTAACCCGTCCCCTAATCCTAACCCTTACGCTAACACTAACCCGTGCCCTCACATGTATGCTTACCCTAAACCATTGTCGTACCTTAACCTGTACCCAAAACCGTCCCTGTCCACCTAACCCTAACAGTAACCCTAACCCTTACCTAACCCTAACACCTACCCGAAGCCTTACCCTAACCCGTCCCCTAGTCCTAACCCGTACGATAACACTAACCCTTGCCTTCACGCTTACGCGCACCCTAAACCATTGTCGTACACTTACCTGTCCCCTAAACTGTCCCAGTCCCCAAACCCTAACCCTAACCCTTACCCGAAGCCTTACCCTAACCCGTCCCCTAATCCTAACAAGTACGCTAACACTAACCCATACCCTAACATGCACGCCTCACCCTAAACCTTTGTCGTACCCTAACCTGTACCGTAAACCGTCCCCGTCCCCTAACCGTAACCCTAACCCTTACCCGAAGCCTTACCCTCACCCGTCTCCTAATCCTAACCCGTATGCTAACACTAACCCATACCCTAACACTTATGCTCACCCTAAAGCTTTGTTGTACCCTAACCTGTGCCCTAAACCGTCTCCATTCCCTAACCCTAACCGTACCCCTTACTGGAAGCCATACCCTAAACTTTCCCCTAATCCTTACCCGTACTCTGACACTATCCTGTACCCTAACACGTACGCTCACCCTTAACCATTGTCATACCCTAAACTGTACCCTAATCCGACCCTGTCCCCTAACCCTAACACTTACCCGAGGCCTTACCCTAACTCGTGCCCTAATCCTAAGCCATACCCTAACACTAAACTGTACTCTAATACCTATGCTCACCCTAAACCGTTGTTGTATCCTAACATGTACCCTAAACCGTCCCCGTCCCATAAGCCTAACCCTAACACTTACCCGAAGCCTTATCCCATCCTGTCCCCTCATCCTAACCCGTACGCTAACACTAACTCATATCCTAACACGTACACTCACCCTAAACCGTTGTAGTATCCTAATCTGTACCCTAAACCGTCCCCATCCCTTAACCCTAACCCTAACCCTTACCTGAAGCCTTACCCTAACCCGTCACCTAATACTAACCCGTACGCTAACACTAACCCATACCCTAACACGTGCAGTCACCCTAAACCGCTGTCACACCCTAACCTGTACCCTAAACTGTCCCCCTCTCCTAACCCTAACCCTTACCTGAAGCCTTACCCTAACCCGTCCCCTAATCGTAACTCGTACGCTAAACTAACCCATACCCTAACACGTACACTCAACCTAAACCATTGTCATACCCTAAACTGTACCCTAAACTTCCCTGTCCCCTAACCCTAACCCTAACCTTTACCCGAAGCCTTACCTTAACCTGTCCCCTAATCCTAACTCGTATGCTAACACTAACCCATGCCCTAACATGTACACTCACCCTAAACCATCGTCGTTCCCTAACCTGTACCCTAAACCTTCCCAGTCCCCTAATCCTAACCTTAAACTTTACCTGAAGCCTTACCCTAACCCGTCCCCTAATTCTAACCCATATTCTAACACTAACCCATACCCTAACACGTACGCTCACCCTAAACTCTTGTCGTACCCTAACCTGTACCCTAAACTTTCCCTGTCCCCTATCCCTATCCCTAACCCTTACCCGAAGTCTTACCCTATCCGGTCCCCTAATCCTAACCCATACGCTAACTCTAACTCATACCCTAACACGAATGCTGACTCTCAACCATTGTCATATCCTAACCTGTTCCCTAAACGGTCACCGTCCCCTATCCCTAACGCTAACCCTAACCCTTACCCGAAGCCTTACCCTAACCCGTCCCCTAATCCTAACCCGTACGCTAACACTAACCCTTACCCTTACATGTACCCTATCCCTAAACTGTTGTCGTACCCTAACCTCTACCCTAAACCATCCCCATTCCCTAAACATAACCCTAACCTGAAGCATTACCCTAACACTTACCCTAATCCTAAACGGTACACTAACACTGACCTGTACCCTAACACTTTCGCTCACCCTAAACCATTGTCGCATCCTAAACCATACCCGTTCCCTAACCCTAACCTTAACCCTAACCCTAAACCTACTTATAGCACTATAACTCAGGAAAATTAAAATAACAAGAAACAACCACCCCAAAGTTTAGGGCTGCTCTGTTTACAAGAGTCTCGACTACGGTACAAATTAAATATCCTTGAAAGAGAGAAATGGATAAAGAAGTTTTCATACTTACGTACAATGGAACATCACTCAGCAATGAAATCAATGTCGTCCGGCCCGTACAAGCATAATGAATGGATTTAGGTACAATGATTCAAAGGAAATAAGTCACACAGAAAAAGAAACTTATCATAAGATATCAGTTATAGAGGGAATGTAAACTTGGCTACACATGAACTGAATTACAAAACAGAACAGAGTCTCACATTTAGAAAACAAACTTATGCTTTCTTAAGGGGAATGATGAGTTGGGGTGCTACGTAAAACCAGAGATTGAAATTAGCACAGATACTATTCCATAAGCCAAATATGTAATAGACGAGATATACTCCTTGCTCAACGAATTAGACTCAACACCGCCTATTCACTGCAGAGGAATATATCTGACAATAAGAATATTAAAACATATGTATTTATATGTCTCCGTAAGAGAATCAAGTGTGTGTAGAGCAGTATACACAGCCATGAAAATCAACTAAACCCCATTATTAAAATAAATTTCAAAAACAAAGACAGTGAAGGAAAGAAAGTTCTTAAATAATTCATTCAGGGCTTGTGATGAAACTTGGATTTACCACATCTACACCCACAGCTGGGTGAGACATAAGGCAGGACATTTGGGGCTGAGAGGATTGGTGAGGTTCGGTGAGCAAATGGAGACCCTTTGAAGTAATACTGTATGCTACCCATTCCATGGGTCCCAACTCTCCTGGTTTAAGGGATTCTTCCTACAGCTAAAACATGCACGGGAAACCCAGAGGATTGTACACCATGTGATCGGGCAACGTTTCTAAAAAGCATCTCATTTTTTGTCCCTTGGTACACGGGTTCGCCATTCCAGATGCTTTACTAAAACTCTCCCCACGTGGAGAGTCTGTGCCTTAAAACTCCTGTTTAGCACAGTTAGCAGTTTCTGCAGAGGTTGAACGGGAATAGGGAGAACCAATGAGAGACTAGCTGTAGGTGTTTGGACGGTCACATTTCACTCTAATTTCCCACCGGGAAGAGGAATTAACAAAAGGCTCAGCATGCCGTGATGAAACCAGATTAGGGCCTGAAGCAATCCTGTGGTTTTGCGGCCAGCTCACAAGAAAGCAAGTTGAAGAAAGGAGCTCAGGGGCACTGTAATTCATAAACCTGCAGAGTTATAAATGACAGCTATCGTCCAAAAATATACTGAAGTAAGGCTGCAAAGAGGACTTGAAAGCACGGCACAATTGCAGGAAATATATTTCAGGAGGTAGATGGAAACTGCATTTAAAGCATATGAAAAGCGGCAGAACTTCGACAATGATTCACTTGGCCAAAAAATGCACATGCGTTTTTTCCTGAATATATCCAGGAAAAAATGCATACGGCCTTTTTTGCCAACCAAGGAAGCGTGCAATGGAAATCCGCACTACAATGAAGTCTCACTTCCCACCGGTCAAATGGACCATCTGAAAAAAGTGTAAAAACCAGAAAGGCAGGACAGGCCATGGAGAACAGGGAGCCTTGTTATGCTGATGGGCGGGATGTAAATGGCCAACAGCCACTCTGGAGAAGTGTATGGTGTTTCCTGAAAACTCTAAAAAACAAAGCTACAGAGACTAGGGCACTTCCACCTATGGCCCTATAGCTTAGGAAAATTAAAATCAACAAGACTCAGCCACCCCAAAGTTTAGGGCTGCTGTGTTTACAAGAACCTCGACAACGGAACAACTTAAGTATCCCAGAAAGAGAAAAATGGATAAAGAAGTTGTGGTACTTACATAGAATGGAATATCACTCTGCAATGAAATCAATGTCATCAGGCCCGTAGCAGCATAATGAGTGGATTTATGTAAGATGATTCTGAGTGAAATAAGTCACACAGAAAAAGAAACTAGTCATAAGATATCACTTATAGAGGGAATGTAAACTTGGCTACACATGAACTGAATTACAAAACAGAACAGAGTCTCACATTTAGAAAACAAACTTTTGCTTGCTTAAGGGGAAAGGTGAGTTGGGGTGCTGCATAAAACCAGAGATTGAAATTAGCACAGATACCGTTCCATAAGCCAGTAATAGACAAGATATACTCCTTGTTCAACGAAGTGGACTCAACACCCCCTATTCACTGCAGAAGAATATATCTGACTAGTAAGAATCTTAAAACCTATGTGTTTATATGTCTCCATAAGAGGATCAAGTGTGCATCGAGCGGCATAAACACAGCAGTGAAAATCAGCTAAACCCCATTATAAAAATAAATTTCAAAATCAAAACACAAAGACAGTGAAAGAGAGATAAATTCTTAAATAATTCGTTCAGGGCTTGTGACGAAACCTGGATTTACCACATCTACACCCACAGCTGGGAGAGACATAAGGCTGGACACTTGGGGCTGTGAGGATTGGTGAGGTTCGGTGAGCAAATGCAAACCCTTTGAAGTAGCACTGCGTGCTACCCATTCCATGGGTCCCAACTCTCCAGGTTTAAGGGATTCTTCCTACAGCTAAAACATGCGTGGGAAACCCAGAGGATGGTCCACAGTGTGATCGGGCAAGGTTTCTAAAACGCATCTCATTATTCGTCCGCTGGTACTCGGGTTCGCCATTCCAGACGCTTTACTAACAATCTCCCCACTTGGAGAGTCAGTGCTTGTAACCTCCTGTTTGGCACACTCTGCAATTTCTGCGGAGGATGAACGGAAATAGGGAGAACCAATGAGAGACTAGCTGTAGGTGTTTGGACGGGCACATTTCACTCTAATTTCCCACCAGGATGTAGAATTAACCAAAGACTCAGCGTGCCGTGCCGGAACCAGAATAGGGCCTGAAGCAATCCTGTTGATTTGTGGCCAGCTCACAGAAAGCGAGTTGAAAAAAGGAGCTCAGGGGCACTGCAATTCACAAACCTGCAGAGTTATAAAGGACAACTATCGTCCAAAAATATATTGAGGTATGGCTGTGAAGAAGACTTGAAACAAGGCACAATTGCAGGAAACAGATTTCAGGAGGTAGATTGGAATTGCATTTAAAGCATATGAAAAGCGGCAGATCTTCGGCAACGATGCACTTGGCCAAAAAGTGCGTATGCGTTTTTTCCTGAATATATTCAGGATAAAACACATACGCCCTTTTTGGCCAACCAAGCAAGCGGGAAATTCAAATCTGCACTACAAAGAAGTCTCATCCTAACACGTACCCTAACCCTATCCCGCTACCGTACCCTAACCTGTACCTGAGACCGTACCCGTTCCCTAACCCTAACCCTTACCGTAAGCTGTACACAAACACTAACCCATATGCTAACATGTACCCTAACAGTAACACATAGCCATACACTAAACTTTATCCTTACCCTACCCCATATCCTAACCCTTTCCCTAAACCGTACCATAACCCGTACCCTAATCCTAACCCATCCCCTAACATTAACCCATAACGTAACCCGTACCCTAATCCTAACCCATACACTAACACGTACCCTAACCCTAACCCGTTGTCATATCCTAACCTGTAACCTAATCTGTACCCATTCCCTAACCCTAACCCTAACCCTTACACTATCCCGTACCATAATCCTAACCTGTACACTAACACTAAACCGTACCCTAACACTTACCCTACTCCTAACCCGTGGTCATACCCTAAACTGTACCCCAAACCATACCCGTTCCCTAACCCTAACCCTAAACCATACCTTAATCCTAACCCGTACACTAACACTAAACTGTACCCTAACACGTACCCTAACCCTAACCCTTTGTTGTTCCCTATACTGTACCCTAAACTGTACCCCTTCCTTAACACTAAACCTAACCCTAACCCTTACCCTAACCTATACCTAACACTAACCCATACCCTAAACCTAACCATAACCCTGAATGTAAACCATACCCTAATCCTAACCCATACCCTAACACTAACCCATACCTTAACCCGTACCCTAACACTAAAACATAGCCATACCCTAAACTGTACCCTAACACTAACCCATACCATAACCATAACCCTAAACCATACTCTAAGCCGTACAATAATCCTAACCCGTATCCTAACCCTAAACCTTACCCTAAACCCTAATCCTTACCCCTAGCTTAATTTTGTTTTTTTGTATTTAAAAAAATATTTTCTTGGGTTAAAACAAACTAGCAGAACAACAAAATAGGGGGCTTCGCTGGTGGTGCGGTGGTTAGAATCTGCCTGCTAATGCAGGGGACACAGGTTCGAGCCCTGGTCTGGGAGGATCCCACATGCCATGGAGCAACTAGGCCCATAAGCCACAACCAGTGAGCCCTCGCATCTGGAGCCTGTGCAACAGGAGGCAACAAGAGAGGCCGCAATAGTGAGAGGCCCGCGCACCGAGATCAAGAGTGGCCCCCCACTTGCCACAACTAGAGAAAGCCCTCACACGGAAACTCAGACCCAACACAACAAAAATAAATAAATAAATAATAAACTCCTACCCCCCCCCCAGAAAAAGAACAACAAAATAAAACAGAAAGTAACCTGAGTGTCCCTCAAAAAGCTAAGTCTGAAATAGTTGGTACGTCTGTTCTATGGACTGTTATGTAGCCTATAAAAAGTGTGAGAGCTAAATCTGTTTTTCTACAGTGAGAAGCATGATATTCCAGATGTATAGAACACCTGGATAAAATGAGAACTCTACACATTATGCTGGTCGTTTCAGTAAATGGGAAAGGATGGCAAGTGGTAAAATATTATCTTTTCCTTTAATTTTTTAAATTTCACTTGTTACAAAGAACTTCAATTATAATTGTACTTTAAAAAGTAACAATGGAAATTTAAAAGAAAAAATATATATTGTGTGTTCAGTTACGTTTCATAGAATTATGAAATGCTCCACCCTCTGGCCATTACCTACAAAAGCAGCTTTAAAACCTATGCTAATTTTCACTTCATATGAACAAGTCCTGCAGGGCTGTAAAGGAAACCTGCCTTCATCATGTTTTGCGGGAGGTAAAGGCCAAAGTATTTCAAAATGTGGCACATATTTCAAGAAAACCATTTGAAGAACTAAGCTGTAATAACCGTTTGAAAAATAAAAGGACATGCCTGAAAGCTCAATTTCAAAGGATTATGAGACACATGCAAATCCAACCACACAGAGGTATCAGCTCACACCATTCAGAATAACCATCAGGAAAGAAACTACAAATGATCAATGCTGAAGAGGTTGTGGAGAAATGCATACCCTTAATTTGAAGTGGGACGTAACCTGGTAAGAGTCACTAATGGGAACAGGGTGGAGGTGCCTTTAAAAGGTAAACATTGAGCTACTATATGATCCAGCAGGCCCACTCCTGGGCCTATAACATAAGAAGACATAATTGGAAAGACACAGGCAGGCAAATCTGCACTGCAGCAGTATTACAATAGCCAAGACATGGAAGCAACCAAAAGTCCATCAACAGATGAGTGGACAAAGAGGAACTGTTACATGTAGAGATGGAATATTAGCTCGGGAAAAAAATGAAACAATGCCATTTGCAGCACCATAGATGAGTCTAGAGGTAACCATGCAACTTGTAGTAAGTGAGAAAGCGAAAGACACCTAACGTATATCACTTATAGGTGTTAACTGAAAATTGATAACAATGAAGATATTTCCACAGAGAAAGGCAATCACAGATTCATTGAACAAACTTATGGTTCCCCAAATCGAAAGGTGTGAGGATTGGATACATTACGATATTGGGGTTAACATAGATATAGAAACACATGTGAAATATATAATCACCAAAGACCTACGGAATACCAAGAGAAGACTACTCAACATTGTGTCATAACCTACCTGGGAAAAGGTTCCGAAGAAGAATAGATATATGTATGTGTGTGAAAGAACCACATCTTGCACACCTAGAACAAAAAAAAACACATTGTAATCAAATTTGCTGCGATAAAAAATAAAAATTAAATTAAAAATATGAACAAGAAATAATGAGAAATAAACTGAAAGGAATTTTTCCTGGCACATCCCATTCTAATTTTCAACCTAGAACAGGACTTCCATTAAGGCTCTGTTGCCCTGGTAACCAGATTTGGTAAAGGAGAAATGCTGCCGCCTTGTGGCTGTTTCACACAACAGCAGCTTTAAACCAAGAGGTAATGTTCACTTAATATTCAAAATATGTGCAGCACTGTAAAGGACACCAGGCCTCAAAAAATGTCCTGGGGTCGTAATCGACCAGAAAATTCAAAAGACGTCAACATTTCAAGAAGACAATGTCAAGAGGCATATTTTACGCACATTTTGTCTTTTCTTTTTTTTCTCTTTAAAATAAAAGGAAATAGAAAAATGCGCAACATCAGCAATGAATAAAGCCATGCAAATCCAATTACAGAAATGTTCACCTCACAGCCGTCAGAATGTTCTTCAGCAAAAAGTCTACAAAGAATAAATGCTGAAGGGGTTTCAGAGAACTGTGTACCCTCCAGCTGCTGGGGGGATGTAAACTGGTAACAGCCAGTAGTGAGAACATAATGGAGGTGCGTTTAAGGGTAAAAATTGAGCTACCATGTGATCTGGTAGGTCCTTTGATGTGCCTATCACCTGAGCAGAGCAGAATGGAAAAGACACAGGCTGGCAATCCTGTACTGCAGGAATATTTAACATAGCCAAGACTTGGAAGAAACCAAAATGTCCATCAACAGAAAAATGCACAAAGAGGAAGTGGTCCATGTAAACAATGGAATATTAGCCATGGAAAACAATGAAACAGTGCCGTTTGCACCACCATATAAGGACCTAGAGATAATCACTCAAATTAAAGAAAGAAAGTGAAAGACAGATATCCTATGACATCACTTCTAGGTGTTACCTAAAAGTTGATACTCATGAACTTATTTCCAAGAGAAGGAAAAGCATGGATTAAGAAAAAAAAATTATGTTTAACCAAATGGAAAAGTGTAAGGAACGTGTGAATTAGGATATGAGGGTTAACAGACATGTACTAATACATATGAAATATATAATCACAAAATACCTATGGAATACCAAGAGAGGTCTAGGCAACACTCTGTAATAACCTACACGGTAAAGAATGCAAAGATAAATGACAGATACATTGATATAATGAACCAGATTCTGTACACCTAGGAGAAACAAAATATTTTTATCAAGTTTGCTCTGATAATTAATAAAAATTAAATTTATAAAACAAACAAGAAGTCAGGAGATGTAAGCTCTTGGGGATGTGCCCTGGCACATTCCACGCTAATTTGCCGCCTACTAACACGATTTCCAGGAAGGCTCTGCTGCCCAAAAACCCAGAGTTGGAAATGTAGAAATTCTGCTGCCTTGTGGCCGTTTTCCGCAAGAGCGGCGTTAAGCCCACAGCTAATATTCTCTTAACATTCACAAGGACTCAGGGCTGCAAAGGACACCTGCCCTAAACAACTGTGCTGAGGTAGGGAATGGACAATAAAATTCAAAACGGGCAAATTTTTCAAGACGATAGTATGAAGAGGTAAGTTTGACTCACTCTCTTGTTTAAAAAAAGGAAAATGGGTGAAAGCTCAACCTCAGGAATTATTAGACTCATGCAAATCTAATGTACAAAAAGGTTTCAACTCACACCAGTCGACTGACCATCAGCAAAAGGTCTACAAACAATAAATTCTGAAGGGGTTTTAGAGAACTGTGTACCCTCTAGCTGCTGGTGAGATGTAACGTGGTAAGAGCCAATAATGAGAACAGAAAGGAGCTACGATTAAAAGTAAAAGTTGAGATACCATTCGATGCAGCAGTCACACCACTGGGCCTCTCACCTGAGAAGACCAGAATCGAGAAGACGCGGGCTGCAAAAGCTGCACTGCAGCCTTATTCACAATAGCCAAGACAGTGAAGCCACCAAAATGTCCATCAACAGATGTATGGATGAAGAAGAAGTGGTCCACGTTCACAATAGAATATTAGCCATGGAAAACAATGAAACACTGCTATTTGAGGTGCCATAGATGAGCTTGCAGATAATCACAGAATATGAGGTAAGTCAGAAAGCAAAAGACCTATATCCTATGATATCACTTATAGGCGTTATCTAATAACTAACACAAATGAACATATTTCCACAGAGAAAGACACTCACAGACTTAGAAATTAAGTATGCTTATCTAAAAGGAAAGGTGGGCAGAATGGATAAATTAAGATTAACGTTACCATACGTATACAAATACATATAATAAACATATATCAAAAAGACGGACCATATAGCAAGGGAGGTCTACGGAACACTGTAATATTTTACATGGGAAGAGGATCTGAACATGAATAGACATATATATTGTACAAATGAACCAGATTGTGTACATCTGGACAAACAATATCTAATCATTACCCCGATTAAATAAATTTTAAAAACCAAGATGTAATGAGACATAAACTTATGGGCGTTCCTCCTGGCACATTCCATTCTAACTTAAAACCTAGGACCACGACTTCCAGAAAGGCTCTGCTGCCCTAGTACCCAGATCTGGGAAAGGACAAATGCTGCCTCCTTGTGGCCGTTTCCCACAACAGCAGCTTTAAACCCAGTGCTAATGGTCACTAAATATTCACCAAACTTGCAGTTTTGTAATGACATCTGCCCTCCAAAAAAATCCTGGGGTCGAATATCCACCAAAAATTCAAAAGAGGGCAACCTTCCAAGAAGACAGCTTCAAGAGATATATTGTACTCACACTTGATTTTTAACAGAAAGGAAAAAGGCGTGGAAAATGATGAATTTTAGGAATTTTTAAAGTCATGCAAACCCAAATTACAAAAACCTATCAGGTCACAGCAGTCAGATTGGCCATTAGCAAAAATGCTGTAAACTATAAATGCTGAAGGGATTGTGGAGAAGTTCGTACCCTCCGTTCTAACGGAGACATGCTAAGAGCCACTAATGAAAACACAAAGGAGGTGCTTTGAAAAGGTAAACATTGAGCTACTAGTCAATCAGTCACACCCACTGCTGGGCCTATCACCTGAGAAAATGAGAATCAAAAAGTCACAGGCTGGCAATCTTGCACTCCAGCAATATTTAATATAGCCAACACTTGGAAGCAACGAAAATGTCCCTCAACAGAGCAATGCACCAAGAAGTGGTCCATATACACAATGGAATATTACTCCGATAAAAATATAAATTAAATTAAAAAAACAAACAAAAGTAAGGAGACATCAGCCTTTGGGGGTTTATCCGGGCACATTCCACTCTAATTTATAACCGAGGAAGACCACTGGCCGGAAGCTCTGTTTCCCTAGTACCAGCATGGGGAACAAAGAAAGGCTGCCGCAATCTGGCCGTTACCTGCAAAAGCAGCTTTAAAGCCTGTGCTAATGGTCACTTCATGTGAACAAGTACTGCAGGTCTGTAAATGAAACCTGCCCTCAAAATGTTTTGAGGGAGGTAATGGCCAATAAATTTCAAAATGTAACACATACTTTAGAAAACACTTTGAAGAGCTAAGCTGTAATCACAGTTTGAAAAATAAAAAGAACATGCCTTAAAGCTCAATTTCAAAGGATTATGAGTCATATGTAAATTCAACCACAAAGAGGTATCAGCTCACACCAGTCAGAATATCCATCAGCAAGAAAACTACAAACAATAAATGCTGAAGCCATAAAAAGAAACGAAATTGAGCTATTTGTAATGAGGTGGATAGACCTAGAGTCTGTCATACACAGTAAAGTAAGTCAGAAAGAGGGAGACAAATACCGTATGCTAACACATATACCTGGAAGTTAAGAAAAAAACTGTCATGAAGAACCTAGGGGTAAAACAGGAATAAAGACAGAGACCTACCAGAGAATGGACTTGAGGATATGGGGAGGGGGAAGGGTAAGCTGTGACAAAGGGAGAGAGAGGCATGGACATATATACACTACCAAACGTAAGGTAGATAGCTAGTGGGAAGCAGCAGCATGGCACAGGGAGATCAGCTCGGTGCTTTGTGACCGCCTGGAGGGGAGGGAGGGTGGGAGGGAGGGAGATGCAAGAGGGAAGTGATATGGGAACATATGTATATGTATAACTGATTCATTTTGTTGTAAAGCACAAGCTAGCACACCATTGTAAAGCAATTATACTTCAATAAAGATGTTAAAAATAAATAAATAAATAAATGCTGAAGGTGTTGTGGAGAAATGCATACCCTCAACTTTAAGTGGGATGTAACCTGGAAAGAGCCACTAATGAGCACAGAATCGTGGTGCATTTAAACGGTAAACCCTGAGATACCATATGATACAGGATGCCCACTCCTGGGCCTATAACATAAGAAGACAGAATTGGAAAGACACAGGCAGGCAAATGTGCAGTGCAGCAGTATTACAATAGCCAAGACATGGAGGCAACCAAAAAGTCCATCAAGAGGTGAGTGGACAAAGAAGAACTGGTACATGTACAGATGGAATATTATCTAGGGAAAAAAATGAAACAATGCCATTTGCAGCACCGTAAATGATTCTAGAGGTAATCAGGCAAATTGTACTAAGTCAGACAGCAAAAGACACATATCCTATAATATCACTTATAGGTGTTAGCTAAAAATTGATACCAATGAAGATATTTCCACAGAGAAAGGCAGTCACAGATCATTAAACAAAGTTATGGTTCACCAAATGGAAAGGTGTGAGGACTGGATACATTAGGATATTGGGGTTAACATAGATATAGAAACACATATGAAATATATAATCACCAAAGACCTACGGAATACCAAGAGAAGACTACTCAACATTGTGTCACAAGCTACATGAGAAAACGATCTGAAGAAGTATAGATACATGTATATGTGTAAAAGAACCACATCTTACACACCTAGAACAAACAAAACATTTTAATCAAATTTGCTCTGATAAAAAATAAAAATTAAAAAAAGAACAAGAAAAAAAAGAGAGAAAAAAAAAGAACAAGAAGCAATGAGACATACACTTAAGGGGCTTCTTGCTGGCACATTGCATTCTAATTTACAACCAGAACACGACTTCCATTAAAGCTCTGTCATCACTAATAAAGCAGCTTTATAAGCAATGTTGAAGGTAGCTTAAAAGAATTCTCACTAATTATTGACAGTAACAAGAAAACAAACAAAAGTAAAAATCTCACGGCAAAAAGTATACATAGAGTAAGGGTAGTAGATCAAACACTTATTAAACTTCTGTAAAGAATAAAAGACAACAGTAGTATTTTTTTTAAAGAGAGGGCCCAAATAAATCAGAACTGAAAGAGATGATGTTACAAGAGCCACCACAGAAATACAAAGTACCCTAAGATACACACAGGGTAACTCAGGGCTCAGACTGGACAGAGCCCACTCTCCATTCCCCTGTACATGACTTACAGGAGCCTCAGGAACTGAGGAGGGGGTCCTTGAGGAGAGGCACAAGATAGAAGATGTTAGACATTAACATGATTGCATTCATTTTAAACGTGCCTGAACTACATTCATATGAGATGATTTTGTCCTGTTTGTACATCAGCACCTCTAGTCGGAACTGCAGATCTTTGGTTTCACCACCTCTATGACAACATTAGCTTCACCTGCTGTGGACCGTCTCCTATAGGATTTCTAGAACCACAAAACATCGAAGCTTCACAGGACCCAGAGTCTGTGCGACTCCACTCAGAGTCTCAACTGCACTCAGAGACTCAGAGTCTCAACAGAGACTCCACTCTTGGAGGACACACACAAAGTAGTGTGCACATCAGGACCCAGGGGAAGGAGCAGTCACCCCGTAGGTGAATGATCATACCTAGCTGCTAGTTTTAGAGGGTCTCCTGCAGAGGTGGGGTGTGGCTGCGGCTCACCATGGGGACAACGACACTGACAGCAGAAGTTCTGGGAAATACTCCTTGGCGTGAACTCTCCCAGAGTCCACCATTAGCCCCACCAAGAGCAAGCTAGGCTCCAGTGCTGGGTCGCCTCAGTCCAAACAACCAACAGGGAGGGAACCCAGCCCCATGCATCAGCAGACAAGCGGATTAAACTTTTTATTAAACTTTTATTTAATCCACAGACAAGCAGATTAAAGCTCTGCCCACCAGAGCAACACCCAGCTCTACCCACCACCAGTCCCTCGCATAAGGAAGCTTGCACAAGCCTCTCAGATAGACTCAATCACTGGAGAGCAGACAGCAGAAGCAAGAAGAACTACAATTCTGCAGCCTGTGGAAGGAAAACCACATTCACAGAAAGATAGAGAAAATGAAAAGGCAGAGGACTTTATACCAGATCAAGGAACAAGATAAATCCTCAGAAAAACAACGAAATGAAGTGGGGATAGGTAACCTTCCAGTAAAAGAATTCAGAATAATGATAGTGAAGATGATCCAAGACCTTAGAAAAATAATGGAGGCAAAGATCGAGAAGATGCAAGAAATGCTTAACAAAGACCTAGAAGAATTAAGGAACAAACACCTAGAAGAATTAAAGAACAAACAAACAGAGATGAACAATACAATAACTGAAATGAAAAATACACTAGAAGGAATCAGTAGCAGAATAAATGTGACAGAAGAACGGATAAGTGACCTGGAAGACAGAAAGGTGGAAATCACTGCCATGGAACAGAATAAAGAAAAAGAATGAAAATAAATGAAGACAACCTAAGAGACTTCTGGCACAACATTAAATGCAACAACATTCGCATTGTAGGGGTCCCAGATGGAGAACAGAGAGAGAAAGGACTCGAGAAAATATCTGAAGAGATTATAGTTGAAAACTTCCCTAGCATGGGAAAAGAAATAGCCACCGAAGTCCACGAAGTGCAGAGAGTCCCAGGCAGGATAAACCAAAGGAGAAAAATGCCGAGACACACAGTAATCAAATTGAAAAAATTAAAGACAAAGAAAAATTATTGAAAGCAACAAGGGAAAAATGACAACATACAACGGAACTCCCATAAGGTTAACAGCTGATTTCTCAGCAGAAAATCTACAAGCCAGAAGGGAGTGGCATGATAAATTTAACGTGATGAAAGGGAAGAACCTACCACCAAGAGTACTCCACCCAGCAAGTATCTCATTCAGATTTGATGGAGAAATCAAAAGCTTTACAGACAAGCAAAAGCTAAGAGAATTCAGCACCACGAAACCAGCTCTACAACAAATGCTAAAGGAACTTCTCTAAGTGGGAAACACAAGAGAAGAAAAGGACCCACTAAGACAAACCCATAACAATTAAGAAAATAATAATAGGAACATACATATTGATAATTACCTTAAACGTGAATGGATTAAATGCTCCAACCAAATGACACAGGCTCACTGAATGGATACAAAAACAAGATCCATATATATGCTGTCTACAAGAGACCCATTTCAGACCTAGGGACACATACAGACTGAAAGTGAGGGGATGGAAAAATATATTCCATGCAAATGAAAATCAAAAGAAAGCTGGAGTAGCAATACTCATATCAGATAAAATAGATTTTAAAATAAAGAATGTTACAAGAGACAAGGAAGGACACTACATAATGATCAAGGGATCAATCCAAGATATAACAATTATAAATATATATGTACCCAACACAGGAACACCTCAATATATAAGGCAACTGCTAACAGCTATAAAAGAGGAAATCAACAGTAACACAATAATAGCAAGGGACTTTAACACCTCACTTACACCAATGGAGATCATCCAGACAGAAAATTAATAAGGAAACACAAGCTTTAAATGACACAATAGACCAGATAGATTTAATGGACATTCCATCCAAAAACAGCAGACTACAAGTTCTTCTCAATGGCACACAGAACATTCTCCGGGATAGATCACATCTTGGGTCACAAATAAAGCCTCAGTAAATTTAAGAAAACTGAAATCATATCAAGCAGCTGTTCTGACCACAATGCTATGAGATTAGAAATCAATTACAGGGAAAATAACGTAAAAAAACAAACACATGGAGGCTAAACAATACGTTTCTAAATAACCAAGAGATCACTGAAGAAATAAAAGAGGAAATCAAAAACTACCTACAGACAAATGACAACAAAAACACGATGATCCAAAACCTATGGGATGCGCAAAAACAGTTCTAAGAGGGAAGTTTATAGCAATAAAAGCCTACCTCAAGAAACCAGAAAAATCTCAAATAAACAATCTAACCCTACACCTAAAGGAACTAGAGAACGAAGAACAAAACCCAAAGTTAATAGAAGGAAAGAAATCATAAAGATCAGAGCAGAAATAAATGAAATAAAAACAATAGCAAAGATCAATAAAACTAAAAGCTGGTTCTTTGAGAAGATAAACAAAAATGATAAACCTTTAGCCAGACTCAAGTAAAAGAGGGAGAGGACTCAAATCAATAAAATTGGAAATGAAAAGGAGAAGTTGTAACAGACACCACAGAAATACAAAGCATCCTAAGAGACCTCTACAAGCAACTCTATGCCAATAAAATGGACAACCTGGAAGAAATGGACAAATTCTTAGAAAGGTATAACCTTCCAAGACTGAACCGGGAAGAAATAGAAAATATGAACAGACCAATCACAAGTAATGAAATTGAAAGTGTGATTAAAAATCTTCCAACAAACAAAAGTCCAGAACTAGATGGCATCAGAGGTGAATTCTATCAAACATTTAGACAAGACCTAACACCCAATCTTCTCAAACTCTTCAGAACTTTTCAGGGGAAGGAACACTCCCAAACTCATTATATGAGGCCACCATCACCCTGATACCAAAACCAGACAAAGATACTACAGAAAAAGAAAATTAGAGACCAATATCACTGATTAATATGGATGTAAAAATCCTCAACAAAATACTAGGAAGCAGAATTGAACAACACATTAAAAGGATCATGCACCATGATCAGGTGGGGTTTATCCCAGGGATGCAAGGATTCTTCAATATACACAAATCAATCAATGTGATACACCATATTAACTAATTGTGGAATAAAAATATGATCATCCCAATAGATGCAGGAAAAGCTTTCGACAAAATTCAACACCAATTTATGATTAAAAGTCTCCAAAAAGTGGGCATAGAGGGAATCTACCTCAACATAATAAAAGCAGTATATGACAAACCCACAGCAAACATCATTCTCAATAGTGAAAAACTAAAAGCATTTCCTCTAAGATCAGGAACAAGACAAGGATGTCCACTCTCACCACTATTACTCAACATAGTTTTGGAAGTCTTAGACACAGTAATCAGAGAAGAAAAAGAAATAACAGGAATACAAATTGGAAAAGAAGAAGTAAAATTGTCACTGTTTGCAAATGACATGATACTACACATAGTGAATCCTAAAGATGCCACCAGAAAACTACTAGAGCTAATCAACGAATTTGGTAAAGTTGCAGGATACAAAATTAATGCACAGAAATCTCTTGCATTCCTATACACTAACAATGAAAGATCAGAAAGAGAGAATGAAATTAGAACACCCCCTAACACCATAAACAAAAATAAATTCAAAATGGATTAGAGACCTTAATGTAAGACTGGACAGTATAAAACTCTTAGAGGAAAACATAGGAAGAATACTCTAACATAAATCACAGCAAGATCTTTTTTGATCCACCTCCTAGAGTAATGCCATAAAAAAGAAAACTAAACAAATGGGACCTAATGAAACGTAAAAGCTTTTGCAAAGCAATGGAAACTACAAACAAGACAAAAAGACAACCCTCAGAATGGGAGAATATATTTGCAAATGAATCAATGGACAAAGGATTAATCTCCAATATATATAAACAGCTCATGCAGCTCAATATTAAAAAAACAAACAACCCAATACAAAAATGGGCAGAAGATCTAAATAGACATTTCTTCCAAGAAGACGTAGAGATGGCCAAGGAGCACATGAAAAGCTGCTCTACATCACTAATTATTAGAGAAATGCAAATCAAAACTACAATGAGGTATCGCCTCACACCTGTTAGAATGGGCATCATCAGAAAATCTACAAACAACAAATGCTGGAGAGAGTGTGGAGAAAAGGAACCCTCTTCCACAATTGGTGGGAATGTAAATTGATACAGTCACTATGGAGAACAGTATGGAGGTTCCTTAAAAAACTAAAAATAGAATTACCATATGATCCAGCAACCCACTACTGGGCATATACTCAGAGAAAACCATAAATCAAAAAGACACATTCACCACAATGTTCATTGCAGCACTATTTACAATAGCCAGGTAATGGAAGCAACCTAAATGCCCACAGACAGACGAATGGATAAAGATGTGGTACATATATAAAATGGACTATTAGCCATAAAAAGGAATGAAATTGGGTCATTTGTAGAGACGTCGATGGATCTAGAGACTGTCATACAGAGTGAAGTAAGTCAGAAAGAGAAAAACAAATATTGTATATTAACGCATATATGTGGAACCTAGAAAAATGGTACAGATGAACCGGTTTGAAGGGCAGAAATAGAGACACAGATGTAGAGAACAAATGTATGGACACCAAGAGGGGAAAGCCGTGGGGGGGGTGGCGGTGGGAGGAGTTGGGAGATTGGGATTGACATGTATACATTTATATGTATAAAATAGATAACCAATAAGAACCTGCTGTATAAAAAATAAATAAAATAAAATGAAAAATAAAATTTTTTAAAAAACGGAAAAAAGTTATTCCCTTCACATACATGTATTTATATGAATGAATTATTTCCATGCTTATATCTATAAGTACAAAAAAGAGAAATAAAACCTACCTTGAACCAAAAAAGAAAAAAAAAACAGAACCCACCAGTTATACAGATGAAAACCCTATCAGGGCACTTGCTCCAGTGGTAGACAATTCTGAAGTTGGTCAGAGGTGGGGAATTGTCTCGCATGCAGCCAGCAGCCCCCCCCCCCAAGGAGTGTCCTCATTGCAAGCCTGGGGGACCGTGCCGAGGCGTCTGTGAGTAAATGTGAGCTGAGCCCCAGGCCAGTTGCTGCTGAACTGTTCCCACCCTTCCCAGGTAAAACACCTGAATGTGTGCAAGGACTTGAAAGCCTACAGGAAGGGCCGTGGAGCCACACCAGCGACAGCACGCTGGCCGACTTGGTGCCTGCAGGCCAGCCAGGATGCTCCTGGCCCCGGGCGCTCTTCTGAAAGCTTTCCATTTCCCTGCCTGAGATACCCCTCCTGTCCAGGCCCCCACTGCTTTTCTCCTTCCTCACCTCTGCCCAGGGAGAAATTCCAGTGGCAGTTACGGGTGACACATCCTCTTCTTTAGCAGGTAGCAGCTTGGCAACTCCTGCAGAAAGTCCAGCAGAGCCCACTCACACCAGGCCACCCACAAAGCCGTGGCCCCTCACTCCCTCCCACCAGCCCAGCCCCGACACTGCTGACGGGGCAGAGAATATGGCGTCAGGCACAGCTACAGGGGCCCTTGCTGCCTGGAGCGGTGTTTATATTGACCTCAACCCAGGCACACCTGGGGAGGGCTGGCCGGCACGGTAAGGCTGCCCAGGTCAGCCAATCATCACCCCTCAGGGGCTCACAGTTGCAGAAAATGGACCTTGCTGAACCGGCCAGGTCCAAGGAACAGGTGTGGGCTCCTGAGTCAGGATAGACAAGGGGCTGCAGCTCTGGCTTGTTTTCTAATCATTTTATCTGGCCCGTGAGTGGGAGACAACTTCAAGAAGACCCTCTCCTAATGAGAGGAACCCAGGAGTCAGGGAGAGGAGGGGTGGTGGGTGGAGACAGAGGCCTGGTGCCCCGGCTGCAGTGGAAGCCTCTGGAAGACCAGGCGGAAGGAGACCACACAGAGTGAAGCCCAGGGTCACAGACGTGTCCTGGAGCTGCTGTTTGTTAGTTCAGGTCCTGCTCTGAGGTGCTCTGTGTCAGCTCTGACCAACAGGTGGGCTGGGGGTGCTCTGCAATGAGGGCTATGTGCACGGTTCCTGTGTGTCCAGCCCTGCCAGGGTACCTGCCCAGGGGGGCTCCATATCCTGGGAGGGGCTGGACCACGAGAGCCCCGTGGGCTGCTGGGTGCCGGCCCAGGTGAGCTCCACATCCTGGGAGGGGCCTGGCCACAAGAGCCCCGTGTGCTGGGGGGGGCGTGTGTATGAGCGCCCTCTCTGTACAGCCGGCACTGAGTTGCTTAGCAACTTCCCTGTGGGCAGTGCTGGGATGAAATGAGAACCGGGAGATGCCACGGGCCCCCTGAACCCCTGTCCATCTAGAGTGATGAGGTCAGTAGGCAGGTGCTGGCCACTGTGCTGCATGAGGGAGGCCCCACGGGTACCTCTTGTGTCTTCCACCTGACACCACGGAGGCTTCCCCAGGACAGAGCAGACAGCCTGTCTGGGGCAGGTGGGAGCTCCTGGTGACGCTGCAGCGGACATGAGAGGGACAGACCAGGCAGGAGGGGGTGGGAGCCCAGGCATAGCCATGGGGCTCGGGGCCGAGGGGGCCTTTCTGGGTCTGAGCTGGGAGTGGACGTGCAGGTGGTGAGTGTGATTCAGGAAAGCTGCCCTGGTGACGTGAGGCTGATCGTGCTTCGGTGACAAGCTTCCGGGTGATCCCAGAACAGGATAGTGAGACGGATCCTGTTAGAAGAAGGTAAGTGAATCCCCCCAAGAGGAGGCTCTGTGAGCTGGCCCGGGGAGGGGGTGAAGGGAACAGGCGTGGAAGCTGTGGGGAGTGGGCAGTCCCCCTGGGTGGGCGGCGGGTGCAGAGCCCACCCCGTGTCCCACAGCTGTGCTTCCGGCTGGATTACTTGGCTTCTCGGAGCCTCAGCTTCCTGGTCTGCTCGTGGGGTGATGGTAGCATGAACTGACTAGTAATTTGCTCAGAACAGGGTAGAAAGGGGTCTAGTGGAAATTCCACAGAACACCGTCAGTATGGGAATCGCAGGCCCTGTTTCCCGCAGGTCTGTCTTCAGGATCGGGAGAGCAAATCCAAGCAGACTTGCAGCAGAGCCTGGGGACGGGCTCCGTTTGGTGGGTCCCCCCGTTTCCCGAATCTCGGAAGGAGCACCTCCAGTGGGAAGTGGCAGGTTCATCCCACACCTGGGAGCATCCAGACCTTAAGGCCCAGCAGCCCCCGAGCCCTGTGTCTGGGCCCCCTGGAGGCAGGCGGGACAGGCCGGCATCCTCCTCGGCCCTCTTCCTGCCCAGAACATTCGGGGTCCGGGCCATCATTAGGGAGAAGCAGGGATGGGGGTGTCCCATGTGGGAACAGGACATGGAGCGGCTTCTGCACGTGGACGTCCACACCGGGAATGTGGGTCGGTGGGACGCGGGCACCGGGAGGGGCAGGCGGTGGGCCTGAGGAAGCAGGGTGGGGCTGGGGGTCCGGGGGGTGGTGCGAGCTTCGCCTGTGCTGGGCCTCAGACTCCACGGGGCTTCCCTCCCCTGTTCACTGGGCAGGAGGGGCCAAGCAGCGTTGGTGGAGGGACCCCTCACGTCCCCAGGCCCTGCCAGCATCAGCCCTCCAGACTCTGGGTCGGGGAGCCTGAGGGGCGCAGGTCCAGCTGTGCCCACAGGGAGACCTGAAGGGGTCGGGCGGGAAGCATGGGTGTGGTCTCGCCTGTGCGGAAGTTCCCGAGCCAGTGTCCAGTGGGAGCCCTCACCGCGCACATGGGTTTCAAGTCCACAGCTCAGATCACCTTCTAGCCATTTGGTTTGTTTTCTAGACACAAAGTCCAAATATCTCCTATGTCCCCTGCCCGTGAAAAGGCACGTCTCACCTGGCACCAGGTGCTGCCTCTGGTCCCTCCTGACTGGAGGCCCAGCAGCCAGTGTCACCACGTCACGACTGTCAGGGGTGTCAGGCGTGGGGGGACGAGAGCACAAGGTCCAGGCCCACGAGGGGCCGTGCCGTCCACGGAGCCAGTGCTGTGGCTGTAGGTGTTCCCTCCCCCACCCTGCGGGCAGAGACCACCGTCCCCTTACAGACTGTTACCAGGTGAAGTCATGTGGACCCTGCTCGGGCCCCAGCCTGCGAGGCGCTCTGCCTCAGTGGGGGAGGTTTCCTTTTCCCACGTGGGTTCAAGTAGGCAAATAACAGAACCAAAGCCGAGACCAACACAGCACAGGCTCCATTCAGTGGCCAAAGAGTGGAGAAGCGGGAACTGAGTTCACAGATCGCCTTCTCGCCCTCCTGGAGAGAGAGGTTTAATTTTAAAGAATAAAGACAAAGAGGGCTTCCCTGGTGGCTCAGTGGTTGAGAGTCCGCCTGCCAATGCAGGGCACATGGATTCGTGCCCCGATCCAGGAAGATCCCACGTGCCATGGAGCGGCTGGGCCCGTGAGCCATGGCCGCTGAGCCTGCACTCCGCAACGGAAGAGGCCACAACACTGAGAGGACCGCGTACCGCAAAAAAAAAAAAAAAAAAAAAGAATAAAGACAAAGGGAGGAGGAGGGAGGCTAGTGATGGGATGAAGAGGCCTTCCGGCGAAGGGGCGGGGCTTCTTCCAAGGGGCTGAGGTACCACCTCCTTTTACCCGTTTCTGGTCCTTCATGTCCAGTCATGGCCGCCTGTGGGTGTGTCACTTAATATGCTGATATAGTAAATTCAACATGTGATGAGACTCGGTTGGGTCACTCGGTTGGGTCGGTTGGAGGTCACACTCATTGCCATCTTGGTCCCAGCTGGTTCCATCTGTTTGTTTGTTTGTAGCATCCTTTCTTATCTCTGGACCCCTTCACTTAAATACTTAGGTGAACTCCTGCTGAAGGTGGGGGTGCAGGACATCCCTGTGAAAGCTGGGTGCACGGGGCTTGAGCAGGGCCTGGAGCAGCTCTGACAACAAGAGGCGGAGGCTGAGACGGGGGGGGCAGTCTGACGCCCGCACTGGGGCCTGTGGTCGGCATGCTGAGGTGGTCAGCCGGGGGCATGCGTCAGGGAAGGCTCTCGGTGTTTACACAGAAGATGTGAACGTGGGCCCATGATGCAGAGCTGCCTGCAGACGCTGCTACAAAAACCCCTGATTCTTTCCTGAGAAAATTTCTGGGCAGTCATTCAGGCAACAGGGCAAACTGCTTGCTCTGGAGGCTCTTGTGGGGAAGTGGGTAGATAGCAACAGGGGCTCAGCCTGCATAACCCCAGAAGCCCTCCCAGGACAGCCCCAGAACTGCTTCTGGAACGGCAAGGAGAAGTGGGTCTTCCACCTACAAGACATGGAGGAGAGGGCTGGGGTCTGCAGGGCCACCCTCACCTTCAGGGACTGGCTGGGAGGCTAACAGGACACAACATATGCTTGTGGCTTGTGTCCTCACAGGTGATATGGGTCACAGCACGCAGTAGGCGTTACCTCGAGGCAAGTGCTCACACTGAGTGTCCCACTAGCAACACAGCACGGTAGGATGCTGACTTTCTCCTCGAGGAGGTTGACTTCAGGTACGAGGTCTTCATGGAATTCTAAGCAGAGGGTTTTCAATGAGTCAGATTTCCCCGGCATGTTGGACGTTCTAGACCGGTGTTCGTGAACCTCTGGGAATGCTGGGGATTTCAAGCAGTCCCAAGAAGGCATGCACTGTGTTGCCCTACACTCGGCATACACAGAGTGGCTCTGAAGGGCTACGGGCCAGGAAGTTGCTTAGCAGGCCCAGGGGGACGTGGGGGTACTCAGTGTTCCTGCCGGCAATACGATGCCGACGCGAGGCTCCTAGGTGTCCTGAAAAGCATACTGCCGTTAAGAAAATGCACTGCATCGGCTATGGGTTCATGGAAACTGCTGCACGCCTCCGCTTCCGCACGGCAATTCAGGGCCTTACCTTGAGGCAAGTGCTAACGCTGAGTGTACCGTTAGCGAAACATCATGGTAGGATGTTGAATTTCTCCTCGAGAAGAGTGACTTCACGTACGAGGTCATCGAAGAATGGTAAGCAGAATGTTTTCCCATGGCAGCTCAGACGATGGCAATGACAAAGAATTCCATGGCACGTCGGACTGGCCAGAAATGTGGTCCTGAGGCAGTTCAAGGGCTCTGGAAATATAGCTCACCTTAAGGAACGTGCAGTGTGTTGCCCCTCACGTGGCATACACAGAGGGCCTCAGAGGGACCAACCTATGGGCCTCGTTGTTGCTCAGCAGTCCCTCAGGGGTCTGGAGGTACTCAGCGATCCTGGAGCGAAATAATGCACACCCGAGGGGCCTAGGAGTCCTGAAAAGGGTAGTTCCTTTAAAATACAGCGTACAGCGACTTAGACCTCATGGAAACAGCCGCATGCCTCCCTTTCTGTCCAGATACTCAGCGCCTTCCCTCGAGGCAAGTAGTCAGGTTGAGGTTCCCTTTAGTTCTAGAGCATGGCAGGCTGAACTCCACCCCGGCCATGGAAGCACCTGGTTTAGAGAGAGGAAAATCATTTTCTTCCCAGAACTAGGCCTGCAGTGGCTAGAGGGCTGTCAACAGCAATGAATTTCACGTAGCTTCAAGGGAGCATGAATGGAGCTTTCAAAATGGGAAAGCAAGTCTAGTTGCATCAGGCCCCCATTTCCATGGGCACACTCAGCATACATCCCTATGGTTTCTAACAAGTCAAAAGAGACGCAGGTTACCCAATGATTCCTTCCCTGAATAAAGTCCTTGAAGCAGGGTGTTCTGCATCTAGCGAAATGCCTCAACCAAGGTACGCCCTAGCTAGGCTTCCAGGCCTGTGGCTCTTCAAAAGCTTGCAGTGTTACACGAACAACTGGGCTTTAGTGGCAGTCGAAACGCAAATTGAATTTCTCCTGGAGGCAGGGTGACTTCAGGCAGGAAGTCCTAGATGGAATGTGAAGCCAAGGGTTTTTCTCAGTGCAGCTCAGACTAGGGCAATGAGTCAGACTTCCCCGGCATGTTGGACGTGCTAGAACGGTGTTCATGAAACTCTGGGAGTACTAGGGATTTCAAGCTATCCCATTAAGGAGGGCAGTGTGTTGCTCTATACTCGGCATACACAGACTGGCTCTGAAGGGATACAGGCCTGGAAGTTGCTTAGCAGGCCCAGGGTGGCCTGGGGTAGTCAGTGCTCCTGCTGGGAATAAGGTGCGAACACAAGGCTCCTAGGTGTCCTGAAAAGCGTACTGCCATTAAGATAATGCAGAGCAGTGGCTATGGCCTCATGGAAACTGCTGCGTGCCTCGGCTTCTGCACGGCCATTCAGAGCCTTACCTTGAAGCAACTGCTCATGCTGAGTGTCCTGTTAGCGACACAGCACAGTAGGATGCTGAATTTTTCCTTGAGCAGAGTGACTTCAGGTACGAGGTCCTAAAAGAATTGTAAGCAGAATGTTTTCCCATGACATCTCAGACGACGGTCATGACGAAGACTTCCATGGCAGGTCCGACTGTCCAGAAATGTGGTCCTGAGGCAGTTTGAGAATTCTGGAAATGTAGCTCTCCTTAAGGAACGTGCACTGTGTTGCCCATCACTCGGCATACACAGGGGGCCTCTGAGGGACCGACCTATGGGCCTCGGTTTTGCTCAGCAGGCCCACAGGGGTCTGGAGATACTCAGTGAACCTTGAGGGAAATGATGCACACCCAAGGGGCCTAGGAGTCCTGAAAAGGGTACATCCTTTCAAACACAGCAGAACAGCAACTAAGACCTCATGGAAACAGCTGCATGCCTCCCTTTCTGTACGGATACTCAGGGCCTTTCCACGAGGCAAGTACTCACGTTGAGTTTCCATTTAGCTCTAGAGCATGGCAGGCTGAGCTCCACCCCGGCCATGGAAGCACCTGGTTTAGATCGAGGAAACTCATTTTCTTCCCAGAACCAGGCGTACAGTGGCTAGAGGCCTGTCAACAGCAGTGAAGTTCGGGTAGCTTCAAGGCAGCATGCATGGAGCTTTCAAAATGGGAAAGCAAGGCTAGTTCCATCAGGCCCCCATTTCCATGGGCACACGCAGCATACATCCCTGTGGTTTCTAACAAGTCAAAAGAGACACAGGTTACCCAGTGGTTCCTTCCCTGAATCAACTCATCGAAGCAGAGTGTTCTGCATCTAGCAAACTGCCTCAAACAAGGAACGCCGAAGCTAGGCCTCGGGTCTGTGGCTCTTCAAAAGCCTGCAGTGTTACACGAAGAACTGGTCTTTAGTGGCAGTCGGAATGCAAGCCGACATTCTCCTGGAGGCAGGGTGATCAGGGAGGAGGTCCTAGATGGAATGCGAAGCCGAGGGTTTTTGTCAGTGCAGCTCAGACTAGGGCAATGAGTCAGACTTCCCCAGCATTTTGGACATGCTGGAATGGTTTTCGTGAAGCTCTGGGAGTGCTGGGAATTTCAAGCTGTCCCATGACGGAGCGCAGTGTGTGGCCCTGTATTCGGCATACACAGAGTGGCTCCGAAGGGCTATGGGCCTGGAAGTTGCATAGCAGGCCCAGTGGGGCCTGGGGGTACTCAGTGTTCCTGCCTGGAATAGGGTGCCCACGCGAGGCTCCTAGGAGACCTGAAAAGCGTTCTGCTCTTAAGATGATGCAGAGCAGCGGCTACGGCCTCAATGGAAACTGCTGCATGCCTGCGCGTCTGCACGGCCATTCAGGGCCTTACCTTGAGGCAAGTGCTCAGGCAGATTGTTCCGTTAGCAACACAGCATGGTAGGATGCTGAATTTTTCCTTCAGCAGAGTGACTTCAGGTACGAGCGCCTCGCAAAATTGTAAGCAGAATGTTTTCCCATGGCAGCTTAGACGACGGTCATGACGAAGACTTCCATGGCATGTCAGACTGGCCAGAAACGTTGTCCTGAGGCAGTTCGAGAATTCTGGAAATGCAGCTCTCCTTAAGGAACGTGCAGTGTGTTGCCCATCAGTTGGCATACACAGAGGGCCTCTGAGGGACCAACCTATGGGCCTCGATGTTGCTCAGCAGGCCCACAGGGGTCTGGAGGCACTCAGTGATCCTGGAGCGAAATGATGCACACCCGAGGGGCCTAGGAGTCCTGAAAAGGGTACTTCCTTTAAAATACAGCAGAATAGCGACTAAGACCTCATGGAAACAGCTGCATGCCTCCTTTTCTGTTCGGATACTCAGGGCCTTTCCTCGAGGCAAGTACTCACTTTGAGTTTCCCTTTAGCAATAAGCATGGCAGGCTGAGCTCTACACCAGCCATGGAAGCACCTGGTTTAGATAGAGGAAATTCATTTTCTTCCCAGAACCAGGTGTACAGTGGCTGGAGGCCTGTCAACAGCAGTGAATTTCAGGTCGCTTCAAGGCAGCATGCATGGAGCTTTCAAAATGGGAAAGCAAGGCTAGTTCCATCAGGCCCCCATTTCCATGGGCACACGCAGCATACATCCCTGTGATCTCTAACAAGTCAAAAGAGACACAGGTTACCCAGTGGTTCCTTCCCTGAATCAACTCCTCGAAGCAGGGTGTTTTGCATCTAGCAAACTGCCTCAACCAAGGTACGCCCTAGCTAGGCCTCGGGCCTGTGGCTCTTCAAAAGCCTGCAGTGTTACACGAAGAACTGGGCTTTAGTGGCAGTCGGACAGCAAGCCGACTTTCTCCTGGAGGCAGGGTGACTTCAGGCAGGAGGTCCTAGATGGAATGCGAAGCCGAGGGTTTTTCTCAGTGCAGCTCAAACTAGGGCAATGAGTCAGACTTCCCCGGCATTTTGGACGTGCCACAGCGGTGTTCATGAAACTCTGGGAGTGCTTGGGATTTCAAGCTGTCCCATGAAGGAGGGCAGTGTGTTGCCCTATATTCGGCATACACAGAGTGGCTCCGAAGGGCTACGGGCCTGGAAGTTGCTTTGCAGGGCTAGGGGGGCCTGGGGGTACTCACTGTTCCTGTCGGCAATAGGGTGCTGACACGAGGATCTTAGGTGTCCTGAAAAGCGTACTGCCATTACGATAATGCGGAGCAGTGACTACGGCCTCATGGGAACTGCTGCCCCCCTCTGATTCTGCCCGGCAATTCAGGGCCTTACCTCGAGGCAAGTGCTCACTTTGAGTGTCCCGTGAGCGACAGAGCATGGTAGGATGCTGACTTTCTCCTTGAATAGGGTGACTTCAGTTAGTAGTCTTCGAAGAATTCTAAGCTGAATGTTTTCTCATGGTCGCCTAGACAACGGCCATGACGAAGACTTCCATGGCACGTCGGATTGGCCACAAATGGGGTCCTGAGGCAGTTCGATGGCTCTGGAAATGTAGCTCTCCTTAAGGAATGTGCAGTGTGTTGCCCATCACTTGGCATACACAGAGGGCCTCCAAGGGAGTGACCTACGGGCCTCGTTTTTGCTCAGCAGGCCCACAAGATTTCTGGAGGTACTCAGTGATCCTGGAGGGAAAATGATGCACACCTGAGGGGCTTAGGAGTCCTGAAAAGGGTACTCCCTCTAAAATAAAGGAGAACGCGAATAAGACCTCATGGAAACAGATGCACGCCTCCATTTCTGCCTGGCTACTCAGGGCCTTACCTCGAGGCAAGTACCCACGTTGAGTTTCCCTTTAGCTCTACAGCATGGCAGGCTGAGCTCCACCCCGGCCATGGAAGCAACCGGTTTAGCTAGAGAAAACTCATTTTCTTCTCAGAGCCATGCTTACCGTGTCTAGAGGCCTGTAAACAGCAGTGAATTTCAGGTAGTTTCAAGGCAGCATGAATGGAGCTTTCAAAATGGGAAAGCAAGGCTAGTTCCATCAGGCCCCCATTTCATGGGCACAGGCAGCATATATCCCTGTTGTTTCTAACAAGTCGAAAGAGACACCGATTACACACTGGTTCCTTCCCTGAATCAACTTCTCCAAGCAAGGTGTTCTGCATCTAGCGAACTACATCAACCAAGGATCACCCTAGGTAGAACTTCGGGCTTGTGGCTCTTCAAAAGCCTGTACTGTTACATGAAGAGCTGTGCTTTCGTTCAGGTAGTAACACATGCCGACCGTATCCTGGAAGCAGGGTGAACTCAGGTAGGAGGTCCTAGATGGAATGGGAAACCGAGTATTTTTCTATGTCCAGCTCAGTCTAGGGCAATAAGTCAGACTTACATGACACGTTGGACGTGCTAGAACGGTTTACCTGAACCTGTGGGAGTACTGGGGAAATCAAGCTGTCCCAAAAAAGAGTGCAGTGTGTTGCCCTACACTCAGCATACACACAGTGACTCCGAAGGGCTACGAGCCTGGAAGTTACTTAGCAGGCCCAGGGGGGGCTGGGGGTACTCACTGTTCCTGCCGGAAGAGGGTGCCCCCGCGAGGCTCCTAGGTGTCCTGAAAAGCATACTGCCATTAAGATAATGCAGAGCAGTGGCTACGGCCTCATGGAAACTGCTGCACGCCTCCACTTCTGCATGGCAATTCAGGGCCTTACCTCGAGGCAAGTGCTCTGCTGCCGTCAATATCTAAAGTCCTGACATTATCCTGAGCTAATATCCTGACCCATGTCTTACCAAGGTCCTGAAACTGTCCCAAAGTAAGCCCTGACCCTGCCCCTAAGTGAGGCCCTGAGAATGTCTTTAACGAAGACCCTAATGCTGATCCTACAGAGGCCCTTATCCTGCTCCTAGGTCATGCCCTGACACTGTCCCTCACTCAGGCCCTAGAGATAGGCCTCACTTAGGCCCTGTTGCCATACCTTAGTTAGGCTCTGACACTCCCTACATCAAGCCCTGACACTGGTTGTGATTAAGGCCCTGACACTGGCCCCAACTAAGGCCCTGATGCTCTCAATAATTAATGTCTTCACGCTATCCCTAGCTCATTTCCTGACACTATCCGTGGCCTGGAAGCTGACTCTGTCCCGAGCTAATTTCCTGCCTCTTATCCTCACTGAAGCCTTAATGCTCTCCCTAACTAAGGCCCAGACTAGTCCTAACTAAGGCCCTGACATTGTCTCTGACTAAGGCCCGGAATCTGTCCCTAATATAGGCCCTGCTACCGGCAATAACTAAAATCCGGACAGTATCCTGAGCTAATATCCTGACCCATTCCTAACCAAGGGCCTGACACTGTCCCTAAGAAAGCTCTGTCGCTGTCCCTAAGTGAAGGCCTGAGGCTGTGCCTAACTCAGGCCCTGAAGCTATGCCTACCTGAGGCCTTGTCGCTGTGACTACCTCAGGCCCTGATCATGTCTTTAACTAAGACCCTATTGCTGACCCAACAAAGGCCCTGATGCAGCTCCTACATCATGCCCTGACAGTGTCCCCAGCTAAGGGCCTGACGCTAGGCCTCACTCAGGCCCTGTTGCTCTCCCTAAGTCAGGCTCTGATGCTGTCCCTACCTGAAGCTCTGACACTGCTCCTAAATAAGGCCCTGATACTATCAGTAACTAAGGTCTTGTCACTATCCCTAGGTCATTTCCTGACACGATTCCTAAACTTTACCCTAACCTTGTCCCTAGCAAATGTCCTGCCTCTTAAGCTAACTGAAGCCCTTATGCTGTGAATACCTCAGGCCCTGAATTTAGTCCCAAGGCCATGACACTGTCCCTAACTCAGGCCCTAAACCTAGGCCTCACTTAGGCCCTGTTGCCGTACCTTAGTTAGACTCTGACGCTATCCCTACATCAAGCCCTGACACTGGTCCTGATTAAGGCCCTGATGCTCTCAGTAACCAATGTCTTCACGCTGTATCGCTAGCTCATTTCCTGACACTATCCCTGGCCTGGAAGCTGACTCTGTCCCAAGCTAATTTCCTGCCTCTTATCCTCAGGGAAGCCCTAATGGTCTCCCTAACTAAGGCCCTGACTACTCCTAACTAAGGCCCTGACACTGTCTCTGACTAAGGCCCGGAAACTGTCCCTAATACAGGCCCTGCTACCGGCAATAACTAAAATCCGGACACTATCCGGAGCTAATATCCTGACCCATTCCTAACCAAGGGCCTGACACTGTCCCTAAGAAAGCCCTGTCGCTGTCCCTAAGTGAAGACCTAAGGCTGTGCCTAACTCAGGCCCTGAAGCTATGCCTACCTGAGGCCTTGTCGCTGTGACTACCTCAGGCCCTGATCATGTCTTTAACTAAGACCCTATTGCTGATTCAACAAAGGCCCTGAATCTGCTCCTACATCATGCCTTACAGTGTCCCCAGCTAAGGGCCTGACGCTAGGCCTCGCTCAGGCCCTGTCACTCTCCCTAAGTCAGGCTCTGACGCTGTCCCTACCTGAAGCCATGATACTGGTTTTAAATAAGGCCCTGATACTCTCAGTGACTAAGGTCTTGACACTATCCCTAGGTCATTTCCTGACACGATCCATAAACTTTACGCTAACCCTGTCCCTAGCAAATGTCCTGCCTCTTATGCTAACTGAAGCCCTTACACTGTGCCTAACCCTGACCCTGAATTTAGTCCCAAGGCCCTGACAATGTCCCTAACTAAGGCCTAGATGCTCGTCCTAAATCCGGCCCAGAACTGTCCCTCACTAAAGCCCTAACACTATTCCTAACTCAGGCCCTGACACGGTACCTAACAGAGGCTCTGATGCTAGTCCTAACGCAGGCCCTGACACTGTCTCTAACTAAGGCCCTGCTGCCCTCAATATCTAATGTCCTGACACTATCCTGAACTAATTTCCTGACCAATCTCTTACCAAGGTCCTGAAACTGTCCCTAAGTAAGCCCTGACGCTGTCCCTAAGTGAGGCCCTGAGGCTGTCCCTAACAGAGGCCCTGATAATGGCTTTAGCAAAGCTCCTGAGGCTGATCCCACGGAGGCCCTTATGCTGCCCCTAAGTCATGCCCTGACACTATCCCTAGCTAAGGCCCTGACGCTAGGCCTCACTCAAGCCCTGTCACTCTTCCTAAGTCCGGCTGTGAGGCTGTCCCTACCTGAAGCCCTGACACTTGTCCTAAATTCGGCCCTGATGCTCTAAGTAACTAAGATCTTGGCACTATCCCTAGGTCATGTCCTGACACTATCCCTAGACCTTAACCTAACCTTGCCTTTAACTAAGGTCGAGTCTCCTATACTAACTATATCCCTGATGCTGTCCCTAACTATGGCCCCGAAATTGGTCCCGAGGCCGTGAACCTGTCCCTAACTGAGGCCTGGAGGCTGGTCCTAACTTAGGCCCTGACACAACACCTACTAACTCAGTCCCTGACACTGTACCTTACAAAGGCTCTGATACTCGTCCTAAGTCAGGCCCTGACACTGTCTCTAAGGCCCTGCGGCCATCAATATCTAAAGTCCTGACATTATCCTGAGCTAATATCCTGACCCATGTCTTACCAAGGTCCTGAACCTGTCCCAGAGTAAGCCCTGACCCTGCCCCTAAGTGACGCCCTGAGGATGTCCCTAACAGACGCCCTGAGAATGTCTTTAACGAAGACCCCAATGCTGATCCTACAGAGGCCCTTATCCTGCTCCTAGGTCATGCCCTGACACTGTCCCTCACTCAGGCCCTAGAGATAGGCCTCACTTAGGCCCTGTTGCCGTACCATAGTTAGGCTCTGACGCTACCCCTACATCAAGCCCTGACACTGGTCCTAACTAAGGCCCTGATGCTCTCAGTAACTAACATCCTCATGCTACCCCTAGCTCATTTCCTGACACTATCACTGGCCTGGAAGCTGACTCTGTCCTGAGCTAATTTCCTGCCTCTTATCCTCACTGAAGCCTTAATGCTCTCCCTAACTAAGGCCCAGACTAGTCCTAACTAAGGCCCTGACACTGTCTCTGACTAAGGCCCGGAATCTGTCCCTAATATAGGCCCTGCTACCGGCAATAACTAAAATCCGGACACTATCCTGAGCTAATATCCTGACCCATTCCTAACCAAGGGCCTGACACTGTCCCTAAGAAAGTCCGGTCGCTGTCCCTAAGTGAAGACCTAAGGCTGTGCCTAACTCAGGCCTTGAAGCTATGCCTACCTGAGGCCTTGTCGCTGTGACTCTCTCAGGCCCTGATCACGTCTTTAACTAAGACCCTATTGCTGATCCAACAAAGGCCCTGAATCTGCTCCTACATCATGCCCTGACAGTGTCCCCAGCTAAGGGCCTGACGCTAGGCCTCACTCAGGCCCTGTCGCTCTCCCTAAGTCAGGCTCTGACGCTGTCCCTACCTAAAGCCCTGACACTGGTCCTAAATTAGACAATGATGCTCTAAGTAGCTATTACCTTGACACTATCCCTAGGTCATTTCCTGACGCTATCCCTAGACCTTAACCTAACCTTGTCTTTAGCTAATGTCGAGCCTCTTATGATAACTAAATCCCTGATGCTGTTCCTAACTAAGGCCCCGAATTTAGTCCCGAGGCCGTGAACCTGTCCCTAACTGAGGCCTGGAGGCTGTCCTTAACAAAGGCCCTCAACTTATCTTTAACTGAGGCCCTGACACTCCCCCTAATTAAGGACTGAGGCTGTCTCTAACTAAGGCCCTGAGTCTGTCTGTAACTAGTGGCCTCACTCTTTCCCTAACAAAGGTCCTGACACAGTCCCTAACTAAGACCCTGATACGGTCCCTATAACTTGAGCTGTCCCTCATTAATGCCCTGATGCGGCCCGTAAATGATGTACTGAAGACGACACTAAGGTCCAGACAATGTCACTAATGACCCAAAATGTCTCTTACTAAGGCCCTCAAATTACCTCTAACTGAGGCCCTAATGATGTCCATAACTAAGTCCCTGACACTATCTCTAACTAAGACCCTCAAGTTATCTTTAACTGAGGCCATGACAGTGTCCCTAATGAAGAACGTGTCACTGTCTCTAACTAAGGCCCTGAGTCTGTCTTTACCTAACGGCCTCACTCTTTCCCCAACTACTCCGTGACGCTGCCCCTACCCAAGGCCCTGACGGTGTGCCTAATTGCCTGAGCTGTCTTTCACTAATACCCTGACCCTGTCCATAAGGCCCTGATGATGTCCCTAATGAACAGCCTGAAGTGTCTCTTACTAAGGCCCTCAAGTTTTTCTCTGAGTCCCTGACACTCTCCCTAATTAAGGCCTTGACACTGTCTTTAAGAAACGGCCTGATACAGCTCCTACCTGAGATGCTGATGCCCTAAGACCTTGAAGTCTCTATCTGAGAAGCTGACACTGTCCGTAACTAATTTCCTGACTTTTTCCTTAACTAACATCCTAATTTTGTCCCTAAATAATGCCCTGACACTGGTCCTAACTACGGCCCTGACGCTGACCGTATCTAAGGCCCTGACGATGTCCCTAATAGACTTAGATGTCCCTCACTGGGGTCCTGATCCTGTCCATTACTAAGGCCCTGAATATGTGCCTGAGGACGTCTCTGACCCTGTCCTAAGGCCCTGACCCTCTTCCTAACTAACGGTCTTGATGCTGTCTCTACAGAAGGCCCTGACACTGCCCCTAAATAACGGCCTGACACTGGTCCCAAGTATGGACCTGATCCTGTCCATAACTAAGGCCCTGAAGATGTCCCTCATTAAGTCTCTGACACTGCCCTTAATAAGCCCCTGACACTGTCCCTAGCTAATGGCCTAAGCTATAACTTACAAAGTCTCTAACACTATCCCCAAGACGCTGACACCCTCCCTAACTTAGGCTTTGATGCTGTCCCTTAGTGCCTAAGCGGTCACAAAATAACACCCTGATTCTCTTCCTAAGGCCCTGAATATACCCCTAAGAAAGTCTCTGTAGTGTCCCTAACTAACGGCCTACACTGTCTCTTACGATGGCCCTCAAGTGATCGCTGAGGGCCTGACAACACTGTCCCTAACTAAGGCCCTGTTGCTGGCCCTAACTAACGTCCTGATGCTGAACCTAACTGAGGCCCTGATGCTCTTCCTAACTAAGGCCTTGATGCCGATTCTACCTGAGGCCCTAAAACTGTCTGTAACTAATGACCTGACTCTTACCCTAACTAACACCCTAATTCTGTCCTTCATTAATGCCCTGACACTGGTCGACACTACAGCCCTGATGCTGGCCCAGTCTAAGGCCTTGACGATGTCCCTAATAGCCTTAGATGTCCCTCACTGTTGGCCTGACCCTGTCCCTCCCCAAGGCCCTGACCCTCTTCCTAACTAAGGCTGTGATGATGTCTCTACCTGAGGCACTGTCACTGTCTATAGTAACGGCCGACTCTTTCCCTAACACCCTGATGCTGTCCCTAATTGAGGCCCTGAAGATGTCCTTAATACCCTTAGGTGTTCCTCTGTATCACCCTGATCCTGTCCATAACTAAGGCCCTGAATATGTCCTTAGGTAAGTCTCTGATGCTGTCCCTAAGGCCCTGATGCTGTCTCTACCTCAGAATCTGAAATTCTAATGTCCTGACTCTCCCTAACTAACATCCTGATGCTGCCCCTAAGTGAGGCCTCACACCTTAACTAAGGACTTGCCGCTGTCCCTACCTAAAACCCTGACACTGTCTGTAACTAATGACCTGACTCTTTCCCTAACTAACACCCTAGTTTTGGCCCTAACTAATGCCCTGACACTGGTTCTAATTATGGCCATGATGCTGGCTCTAAGGCCCTGAAGATATCCCTAAGTAACAGCCTGAACTGTGTCTAACTAAGGCTCTCACGTTATCTCTAAGTGAAGCACTGACACTGTCCCTAACTTAGGCCCTGATGCTGTCCCTTATAGTCTGAGCTGTCACTAAATAATGCCCTGATCCTGTCCATAACTAAGGCCCTGAATATGTCCCTAAGTGCATCTCTGACGATGTCCTTAACAGCCTGAACTCTCTTCAAGTTATCTCTGACACTGGCCCTTCCTAAGGCCTCACCCCAGGGTTGTCCCAGGCTTCCGGGCAGTTTTATCTTGTTCGCATCTCTAGCCAGCTGCCTGCCATCAGCCACTCTAAGATTCTGCGATGCAGCGGTCCCACGTGGGATGTGCCTGTGTAGGCTCACCTGCGGGAGGAGAGTCATGGCCACTCTGCCCTCCAGGGGGCTGCGGTCAGGGTAGGAGTCTCTCAGCCAGTGTCTGGACACAGGGTTCTGTGTCCTTGTTTGTTGTAAATCCCTTGGAGTTACCTCTAACATTTTTTAAATGGATATCCCCCTCAGCATATTTATAATATAAATTATTTACCGCACTAAAATCCAGGAATGACATTATTAGAATGAGCAGGAGACACTGGATGCCCCCCAATGATCTATTACTTGGAGGATTTAAAATTCTAAGGAGAAAACACTGACTCTCCTCACCCTCTTGGGCATCAGCACAAGGCGGGAATCAGCTGCATCCTTTATTTATCCCTCTGATTTTCCAGAACCTTTCCTTCCAGGAGAAATCTCTGGGCTCTGCGGGAGCTGTGAGTGGTGGCCGTCAGGTAAACCTGAGACTGAAGAGCAAGAGGAAGGGAGACAGAGGAAGAGATGAGAATAGGTGATGGGGAGAAGCAGGGGCATCCACATTCAATCGCAGGCTGAGAGTCTGGGTTAGTCTCCAGCGAAGCTAAGGACCACCAGGGTCTGGCCCCACTGGCCTTGTCACCTGGTGTGGGGACTGGGGACAGATAAACCCCCATGGCCACTCTCAGAGAAATCAGGGAGGTGGGAGGGCACCCCTGAGAGCCAGATTGAAAATGGTCATGCTGTGAAATAATAAGATGCCCTTTCAGAAAAGTGAAGACTGTCCCCTTGGTTCTCAAAGACTTGCAAATACTCTGTGTCCTTCTGGAAGCATGCTGAAGCCTTCACCCCTTGAGGGCAGTAATGGGAGGGCATCTGGGCTCAAAACCATCCAGCACTCACTCCCTGAGGGTGCTGAGGATGACCCGTGTCCACCCCTCGGGTGCTGTGGGGCCTGAAATCCCCTGATCACCGAGGACGGGAGGGGCCGCACAGACACTCCCCTGGACCACCGGGGGCTTGGCTGCTGGGCTAGTCCTTTATCAGATACATGGTTTGCGAACATCTTGGGCCATTTTGGATGGTGGATTATCTTATTCCTTGCTCCTTTTATACACAACTGTTTTTCACTTTGAGGAAATCCAATTCATCTATTTTGTCTTTTGTTGCTTGTGCTTTTGGTAGATCTAAGAAATCATGACCAAATCCAAGGTCATGAAGATTTACTCTCATGTTTTCTTCTAAGAGTTTTATAATTTTGGTTCTTGCATCTAGGCCTTTGGTCCATTTTGCGTTGATTTTGTATATGGGGTGGGGGGAGGTAAGGGTCCAACTTTATTCTTCTGCACGTGGGTATCCCGTTGTTCCAGAACTTGTGCTCACTGTTTGGGTGAAAATACCTGCAAATGACGCGACCAACAAGGGCTTAATTCTAAAATATACAAAGAGCTCATACAACTCAAAAAAGAAAAAACATTAAAAAATAGGCAGAAGGTCTAAACAGACATTTCTCCAAAGACATACAGATGGCCAAGAGGCACCTGAAAAGACGCTCCACATCGCTAATCATTAGAGAATGCAAATCAAAGCTACAGTGAGTTATCACCTCGTAGTGGTCAGAATGGCCATAATTAAAATGTCTAGAAATAAATGCTGGAAGGGGTGTGGAGAAGAGGGGACCCTCCTACACTATTGGTGGGAATGTAAATTGATGCAGCCACTATGGAAAACAGTATGGAGGTTCCTCAAAAACTAAAAACAGAACTACCATATGAACCAGCAATCCCACTCCTGGGCACATATCCAGAAAAAACTATAATTTGAAAAGATACATGCACCCCAGCATTCACAGCAGCAGTATTCACAATAGCCAAGACATGGAAGCAACCTGAATGTCCCTCAGTAGATGAATGGATATAGAAGATGTGGTACATATATACAGTGGAATATTATTCAGCCATAAACAGAATGAAATAATGCCATTTGCAGCTACATGGATGGACCTAGAGATTATCATACAAAGTGAAGTAAGTCAGACAGAGAACGACAAATACCATATGATATCACTTATATGTGGATTATAAAATGAGGCCCAAATGAACCTATCTACAGAACAAAAACAGACTCACAAATATAGAAAACAGACTTGCGGTTGTCAAGGGGAAGACAGGGGAGAGGGATGGATTGGGAGTATGGGATTAGTAGATGCAAATTATTATATATAGGATGGATAAACAAGGTCTTACTGTACAGCACAGAGAACTGTATTCAATACCCTGTAATAAACCATAAAGGAAAATAATATGAAAAATATGTATATATGAATCACTTTGCTGTACAGTAGAAATTAACACAACTTTGTAGGTCAACTATACTTCAGTATCAATTAGTTTGAAAGCACTTTTATAAATTAGGCCTTATTTCTCTTGTCCTTTCATCCTGGGACAAATGTATAACAGAAACTAACCTGGATTACTCCGGGATGAACTCATATCACAGAGAACTTTGTTGAACAAACCATGAATACCAGTTACACGATGGGATGTCCTGATCCAATATGAAGTTTGTAAACCTTGCATCAAGCCTGCAGAATCCACTAAATTTGGAAATTCAAACTGAAATGGAGCCACCTGTCCCATGACTTCTCCACAACTAGTTATACAACATCAATTGGAAACCATATACAATCAAATGAATGTAGACAGAAACAACTATAGCCTTTCTTTTTTTTCCTTTTAGATGAAGACGGTATTTAAGGTGATGTCTTGGGCCATTTCAGGGTGTTACTCAATTTCCTGGGTATCTGCCATGCACACAGGAGGTACACATGTTAGTTAACTTGTTTGTGCAACTATATGAAGGTAGTTAATACCACAAAACTGTATACGTAAAGTGAATTAAATGCTAAAGTCGTGTTTTGTATTTTTAATGACAATGAAAAAAAAGTGTAGCGCTGATATTTGTTATAAAAATAAACATTAAAAACATTCTTAGTGAACAAAGCCATACAGAAAAGACCACCTAGATCCCATATTCATCTTGTCTGCTTCAAATCCATCACAGTTGTCCAAATGAGGGGGAAACTCAGTAATGGGTCCAGAAAAAGAAAACTGGATCAGGATGGAAAAAGACATTTTCATACAGTTGGGAGAGTAGGTGAAAGTTGAAGTGGGGCTGAGTATTAAATTATAATGTGGACATCAGGATTTCTTCATTTAGCGGTTATGTGCTGGTTCCGTGGGCAAAACACACTGAGCATTTTGTGTGAAGCAGCAAATGTGAGTACTTTTTGCCATTATTGCAATTTTTCTGTACATTTTAAATTACTGGAAAGTAAATTACTTTTCTAGACAACCATGTCAGTATCATGACAGAAAATCAGATAAGACAGACATCAAATTTTGTTATAGAGGCCAAGACTTACCCAGACCAAGTTCAACCAAAGTTGTGATATTTATTTCCCTTGTAGGAGTCTGCATGGTATTAAGAGGCACCGTGGGAAGAGTATATTAGTAGCTACCATGTCTTGGGTCCTGGGGATTACCTGGGGTGCAGTAGAAACTGTGAGATTTTGGTATTGCAATTTTTCACATTACTTCAAAAAATATGTTGAAAGATAAATTCAGGGCTTCCGTGGTGGCGCAGTAGTTGAGGGTCCGCCTGCCGATGCAGGGGACACGGGTTCGTGCCCCAGTCCGGGAAGATCCCACATGCCACGGAGCAGCTGGGCCCGTGAGCCATGGCCGCTGAGCCTGCGCCTCCGGAGCCTGTGCTCCGCAACGGGAGAGGCCACAACAGTGAGAGGTCCAAGTACCGAAATAAATAAATAAAATAAATTCAGTAAAGTTGCAAAATATGGAATCAATATACACAAATCAGCTTTGTTTCTATACACTAATAATGAACCACCAGCAAGAAAAATTAAGAAAACAATCCCATTTACAATTCCATCAAAAAGAACGAACTATTTAGGAATAAATTTAACCAAGGACATGAAAGACCTATACTCAGAAAACTATAAAGCATTGATAAAGAAACTGAAGACACAATGGAAAAGAATAAACTCAAGATGCTGGTGGATGCACGTACAACCAACTTCGGAAGACAGCTTGGCAGTTTTTTCCAAATCAAAAGGTCTCACCTTAGGATCCAGGAAGTGTACCTCTTGTATTTAGGCAACTGCTTTGAAAAACTGTGTTCAAACCAAAACTAGCATCAAGTAATGCACAGCAGCTCTATTCATAATCGCTAAAAACTTAGATATCAGGATGTCCTTCTGTAGATGAATTCATAAGCAAATTAGGGCACATACATGTCAAGGGGAGCAGAATACACCACCCCAAAATGCTGCCCATTTGAAAACAGGATTATTTTGGACTGATTAATTTGAGAAACAGCAGACCCAGGAGAATCTTTCAAAACCAAGTGGAAAATGCTCTTTTAGGAGAAAAATTTACATTTATTAAGGATATCTCCATTTGTAAGGGTATGTCCCTCTCTGGACCAGGAATTGAATGATGACTAAATATCAAGAAAAGCTTGTTGGGACTTCCCTGCTGGTCCTGTGGTTAAGACTCCATGCTCCCAACGCAGGGGACCAGGGTTCAAGCCCTGGTCAGGGAACTAGATCCCGCATGCTGCAATTAAGAGCCCGCGTGCCGCAACTAAAGATTCCACAGGCTGCAACTAAGACCCGGCGCAGCCAAATAAATAAATGTTTAAAAAAAACAAAAAAGCTTGTCAATGAAATAGGCCTGGATGTAAATCTTTGTAACAACCAAACCCTTGTTTACTGGGCTTTGCCTAATAATATCCCTTAAATGGCTGCCTCCATTCCCTAACATCTTTCTTTTCTTCTCAGCAGAAGATAGCATTTAAGGTAGCGGCTTGGGCCATTTCAGTGACTCAGTTTTCCTGGGTATCTTTCAAGTATACAGGAGGTACACATGGTATATATTAAACTTCTGATTGTTTTCTCCAGTTCGTCTCTTTTTCATTACAAAGGAGATCTCCATAAAGAACATAGAAGTGTAGAGGGAAAATTATTTTTCCTCTCATATACATGCAGTGCAATAGTATTCAGAGATATAAAGGAATGGACCATCAACCCGTGCAAAAAAAAAAACAATAGATGCATCTAACACATTGCTAAGTGAAAGAATCCAGTCTGAAGTGCTACACACTGTATGACCTCATTTATATGACATTCTAGAAAAGGCAAAATTGACATGGTAAGCAGTTTATGGAATATGTGGTTGAAATAGTCCATATGATACTTTAGTGGTGAATACCTGTCACTATGCATTTGGCTACACCCACAGATTTTTACAACCCAACAAGTAATTTACAATCTATCCAAACTTAGCTACCTAGGATATGGAAGTGTCAAAGACTGGAATACAGAATGTAACAAAGAATCTAACTGATTCAGAAATGTATGAAAAAACTCGCTGTTGGTAGTGGGACAAACGGGCTGACCTAAATTAACTACGGAAATGTACAGAATCTGTAGGCCAAAGACAAAATGTGCCATACATACACAGTGGACTCTATGTTCTTTCCCATGAGGGGTAGCAGCTAACAGTACTGAAACTACGATATCAGTCATCAAATGGAACAAGCACTGAATTTCATAAATTACAAACGGTGGAAGCCAGGTTTCTTACCACTGGAGTTGGATGTTACAGTCAAACAAAGGGAGAAGATTACAATATCCATGTCATAACAGATCCAGTTGGAGATATCAGTATAAACTCTCTTTAGCCTACACATAGTTCCACATGGAAATCTTTATAATTATGTGTATATGCATAGGCTGGGATACATGCACATATTTCTATGTACTGTCAGCTGAGCATATTTAGCTCCCACATGTAAGTTTTTAATACCATTCGCTAATAAAAGGAACAAGGGCTCTTTGAAGAAAGGGCTGATGGTAGGACTGAGACAGTAAATATATGAAGCAGGATAATCTTAAAATATCAGAAAGTAAAGAAGTACCAAAAATTTTTAAAACCCACAAAAGGAAAATTATGTAAAATGAAAACAAGGGCAAATGGAAAAAGCTCTCAACAGCCAAAGCAAGAATGAACTAAGCAGTCTAATAATGTAGTGCTGGATCATAACCAAAAGTTTACAATAATTATTCACGTGTCCAAACTGGTAAAAATAAATTACATAGTTTTTGAAGAATGGTGTTAAATAGAAATCTCCTATGCAGAAAGCTTCTAAACAATGTATATAGCCACTCAGCTGTCCATCCGGATGTGAAGCTCACCCCTCTCTCCTCAAGTGTGGCTTCTGCATTATGACTTCCTCCTACATAAGACACACAGGATGGACGTGGGAAAGAAGTAACCTCACTGTGGGAAAACCTGACAAACGTTACCTCAGCTGGGTGACCAAAATTAAGAATATAGGGGAGAAGTTCCCTTAAGAGCCCGTCCTCTTGATATATAGTGAAGAGGAAGCACTTCACCTCTGTGGCCTGCTTTTTCAAAGCCAAGTCTAACCACGACAAAGCCACCAAGCAAATCCCAGCGCCCGGCAGTCTATACAATACCTGAGCAGCCCTCCTCCACGCTGTCAAGGTCATGGAAACAAGGAGAGTCTGAGCAACTGTCACAGCCCAGAAGAGACTAAACACACATGATGACCCCATGTCCTCTGAGATCCTGGAACAAGGAAAGGTATAACAAAGGGAACGTGAATAGGGACTTCAGTTAATAGTAAAGTATCAGTATTTGTTCATTATTTGTCATGGTTCTGTAGAAAATTAGACAGGAAAAATTAAACATCAAATAAGAGAAACCTACTGTAACAAACTGGAAATCTAGAGGAGAAGGGGGATTTCTTTGTAAAAACACATTACCAAAATGGACCCTAAATTAAGGAAAACACAAAAAGGCCAATTAACCACTGAGGAACCTCTTCCCCTACTGGCTATCCTATCACTGTTCCAGGCTTTCCCTCTCCCGGGACAGGGAAGGAGCAGGGACAGAGCTGTTTGCCAGCTCCCCTAGTATATGACCCCACCCAGGGTCTTCACCTCCCACAGCCACACCTACCCAGTGAGGACACCTGAGGAAGGGTCAGGGATTATTGACTCAGATGTATCAACCAGGACTTTTTCTTTTCCCGGCGACTGGACACACTTATGAAAGCAAAATAAATTAGTATTTATTGTAAGGGTAGAAATACATTAATACTTGCAAGTGGCAAGTTGAAGAATGGGTTTGGACCTGGCAGGTCCAGTGGCTCACACTCTCTCAGGGTGACCTTGCTTCTCTCCAAACCTTTGTCCCGCTCAGTGCCTTTGGGGGACCCCATTCACAGGCACAGGCTCTCTCACTGCACTTGGGCCAACAGCAGTTCTAGGCTGACAACCACTCACCATCCATTTTCCGAGAAAGAGTTTCTCCTTTTCTTAGATTCCAAGGAAGTCATGGTTTTAAATGCCTTTGGTCTGGCTTGGGTTGCCTTCTCATCCTTGACCCATCACCAGAAGATGGAAAATGGGACTGGCTAGATGTGGGCTGTAAACCCATCTTCGAGCTGGGTGGAACATGGGGTCATCCTTCTGCAACTGTTTGGACTGGAAGCAGGTGAGATGTAATTCCCAAAGGAAAACTGAGGCACTTGGGCCTGAGAACAGATGCTGGCTGGGAGAAAGCAACAGATTCTATGTCAATGACAGCTCACTGCACAGCACAGAATCTGACACGAAAGAAAGAAAGAGGTTCACTTAGGGTCAGGGGCTGCAGCGACTCATCCAGTGCTCTTACTGTCCCTCCCAAGACTGCAAGAAGTTCTTTCGCTTGCTGAAAAGTCAGGATCATTGGTGGTGGTAAACTCAAGTCTCTTTCCTTGGGCATCAGGTCCTCACATCTCAGAGGCTGGCCCAGAACAGCCCATGTGCCGTCAGAAGACACACAGACCTCATTCCTGCCCCTGAGAGGTGGGAGCCCTGAGTTATGCCGTCTCCCTGGCCATATTAATTGCCCATCCCTGAAAAACAATACTGCTCCTTTTCCAGTTTCTTCTCTCTCCTTTACTAAGAGGAAGAAACCAAATGCTAGGGTGGTAAGGAAACTCTTGTGCAATGAAGTAACGGGAGGCTCGAGAATTCTTCCATGCCATGGAACCCATAGTTGGCAGGCTTTCCAGAGGCCACATGGATGCATATGGCTCTCCAAGACAATGGCAGTGGCAGTGTAAACCTCACACTGGGAGGTCCAGTTGCTCCCATATCTTTGATTCTTAATGAATATGCATGTAAAAGTTAGTAACGACTGAAAGGACAGAGGATTGCAGGGCCATGGTCTGCTGTATGGGTGGTGTGTCAGGGCCACACTCCAATGTCTAGAGGATTACTACCTGTCTTGGCAGCCTGTGAGGCCGTGAGCGGGAGGCCTTCTTCTCAGCCACATGCATGTTGGTAGTTGAAACTTCTCAAAGGAATGTCTACACTGCCCGGGTAGCTCTTGAATTGCCCGGCATCATGCTCAGCTCCGTAACTGTACATGAGGGCCTGACAATGCCCAGGCTGGACTGAGCTAGAGGACCACAGATGCCTGCCTGGATAGTCAGAGGTCGAGGGCTGTCCTGCCTGAGACTTGATCATCTATTCATGCCCACTCAGATGGGACAAAGGATGCCTCCAGTGCCAGGAGGGCCCCACCAGCCCTCAAGAAGGCAGCATTTGGGGGCTGGCAGGTCACTGCACCCAGTCCTGTATAAATCCACACATGTCCACTGAGTGCCCTCCTGTCTGGGCTGGGCTGGAACCTGGGGCTGCCCAGGCAGAGTAGGGCCAGCATCACCCTTCCCGGGTAGGAGGGCAGAAGGAAACCATGCATGATTTCTGACACCCTCCCCAATCCTTGACAGAGGTTGAGTTGGATGAGAAACAGTCCCAGACAAGAACAGACATTTCATTCTTCTCTCAGAGCCCAGGACTGGGGGAAGGGAGGCCAGAAAAACAGTTCTTCACCTCAGCTCCCTGACTCCTGTTTGACCCTGGGCAAGTCCTACACATTCTGGAGGCTTCACAGAGCAGGAGAGGGGAGGGCAATGAGGGCCAATTGTGCTTAAACCTAACTCTAACCTTTACCCTAAGAACCCTAACCTCTAACCGTAACCCCCAAACAACCCTAGCCCCAGACCCCTAGACCCTCGCCACAGACCCCTAAACTCTAATCCCTGACCCTTTAACCACAACCCTCTACCATGACTCTCCAACGATGACCCATAACCCTAAACCGTGACCGCTGAACCCTCACACTGACTCATCCGCAGGCCTAAAGCCTGGCCTACTGGGCGCCGAGGGATGACCGAATGAACTCTCAAATAAACCGAGGAATTAAATCTTCCCGACCATGAATTTAGCAATGGTTTCTTAGATTTGACAGTAAAGCATAAGAGATGAAAAGAAAAAATAGATAAACTGGATTTCCTCAAAATTACAAACCTTTGTGCATCAAAAGAGGCTATCCAGAAAGTAAAAAGACAGCCCACAGAATGGAAGACAATATTGGCACATGATATATCTCATAAGACTCTTTACCTAGAATGTACCCAGGACTTTTCCAACTCATCAACAAAAAGACAAACAATACAATTTTTGAAACAGACAAATAACTTGCATGGACTGCTCTCCAGGCAAGACATACAAATGGTCAACAAGGACATGAAAAGATGTCAAGTGTCAGGAGTCATGATGAAAATGCAAATTAAGGCCACAGTGTGATGCCCCTTCACACACACCAGAATAAAAATAAATTTTTAAATAAATTTTAAAATATGTAAATAAAAATGACAAACGTTGGCAACAATGCAGAGAAATTGGAACCCTTAAAAGTTACTTGTGGAGATGTACAATGGTGCAGGCTATGTGTACAAACCTTTAGCATTTACTCAAAAATATAAAATATAATTACCATGTGGTTCAACAACTCCACTCCTAGATATATACCAAAAAAATGGAAAACAGGCATTCAAACAAAAACTTGTACACTAGTTATTCACAGCAGCACTGTTCACAATAGCCCAGGGTAGGAAAGATTTAAATGTCCATCAGCAGGTAAACGGATAAGCAAAATAAGGTAGATCCATAAGCTGCATTATTCTGTCATATAAAGGAATAAAGTAAAATTATACAGCCGCTGTGGAAAACTGTATGGCGGCTCCTCAAAAACATGGAAAATGTATGATCCCTTGATTCCACTCCAGGCTGTACACCCAGAATATTAGAAAGCAAGGACTGGAACAGATATCTGTACCCCATATTCATTGCAACATTATTCACAATAGCCAAAAGGTGGAAGCAACACAGCACATCCTTCAACAGATGAATGGATAAGTACAGTGTAGTATATACGCAATGGAATATGATTCAACCTTTAAAACTAAGGTAATTCTCACACATGCTACAATGTGGATGAACCTTGAAGTCATTATGCTAAGTGAAACCAGCCAGACACGAAAAGGACAAACGCTCTATGATTCCACTAGTATGAGGTATGCAGATAAGTCAAATCCAAAGACAAAGTAGAATAAGGTTGCCAGGGGTTGAGAGGAGTTAGTGTTTAATGGCTACGGTCTCACATGGGGAAAATAAAGTTCTGGAGATGGATGGTGAGGATATTTTTACAACAATGTGAAGGTACTTAAGGCCACAGAACTATATACTTACAAATGGTTGAAATGGGGCTTTCCTCGTGGCACAGTGGTTAAGAATCCGCCTGCCAATTGCAGGACACACGGGTTCAAGCGCTGGTCCTGGAAGATCCTGCATGCCGCAGAGCAACTAAGCTCGCGAGCCACAGCTACTGAGCCCTCGTGCCACCACTACTGAAACCCGTGCGCCTAGAGCCCGTGCTCCGTAACGAGAGAAGCCACCGCAATGAGGAGCCTGCACACGGCAATGAAGAGTAGCCCCTGCTGGCCGCAACTAGAGAAAGCCTGCGTGCAGCAGCAAAGACCCGACACAGCCAAAAAATAGAAAATAAAATAAGTTTTCTTAAAAGCTTTTAAAAAATGGTTGAAATGGCAAATGTTATGTGTTTTAATCACAATGGAAAAAAAGAATGAAATAATGACCAATGTTACAATGCGGATAAACAGTGAAAACATCCTAAGTGAAAGAAGCCATACAGAAAACCCACCCAGATGATGCTCATCTTGTACACTTTCAATCCAGCAAGGTTTTTAAAGTGAGGAGAAGCCCCAGTGATGGTTCCAAGAAGAGAAAACTGGATTCGAATAGAAAAATACATTTCCACAAAGCTGGGGCAGCTGGTGAAAGTTGAAGCGGGTCTGTGGATAGGACTATAATGTGGAAACCTTAATTATTCCTCACTTTGGGGTTATGTGCTGGTTCCCTGGGAGAGTGGCCCTCCCACTCTCACAGGGTAAAACAAACTGGAGTATTTTGTGAAGGTGGAAAACTTTATACTGCTATTTAAAGTCTTTTATACACTTGAAATTTACTAGAAATTAAAGTACTTATCAAAACAACCATGTCATACCATGCCAGAAATACAGACATCACACTCTGTTATAGAGGCCGAGCCCTACCCAGATCCAGTTCGCCCACAGTGGGGATGCTAATCACCCTTGTAGGAGTCCACATACTACAAGAGGCACCATGGGAAGATTATATTCAGAGCCACTATGTCTTGGGTGCTGTGGATGACCTGGATGTAGATGAAACAGTGGGACTTCTGAATTGTAGTTTTCCACATTCAACCACCAAAAAACTGGTACAACTGAAAAATGAACTCAGTGAAGCTGCAGGATACCAAAAAAAAAAAAAAGAAATATCAATGCACAAAAATCATTTGTGATTCTATACACTGATAATGAACCAGCAGAAAAGGAATTTTAAAAAAAATCCCACTTACAGTTGCACCCCAAAAGATAACTAGGAGTAAATTTAACCAAGGACGTGAGGGACCTGCACACGGAAAACTGGAAGACACTGATAGAGGACACTGAACAGACGAAAATAAATGGAGGGGCTTCCCTGGTGGCGCAGGGGTTGAGAGTCCGCCTGCAGATGCAGATGACGCAGGTTCGTGCCCCGGTCCAGGAAGATCCCACATGCCACAGAGCGGCTGGGCCCGTAAGCCATGGCCGCTGAGCCTGCGCTCTGCCAACAGGAGAGGCCACAACAGTGACAGACCCGCATATCGCAAAAAAAAAAACACAAAAAACTAGGGCTTCCCTGGTGGCGCAGGGGTTAAGAGTCTGCCTGCCGATTCAGGGGACACAGGTGTGAGCCCTGGTCCGGGAAGATCCCACATGCCACAGATCAACTAAGCCTGTGAGCCACAACTACTGAGCCTGCGCTCAAGAGCCCGCGAGCCACAACTACTGAGCCTGTGTACCACAACTACTGAAGCCCACACGCCTACAGCCTGGGCTCCGCGACAAGAAAAGCCACCACAATGAGAAGTCCGCATACCGCAACGAAGAGTAGCCCCTGCTCGCCACAACCAGAGAAAAGCCTGCACGCGGCAACAAAGACCCAATGCAGACAAAAATAATAAATTTTTTTAAAAATCTCAGGAAACTGAGATTGCCGTTTTATGAAGGACATTTACAACAGAGAAGTCTGCATTTATAAGGGTATGTCCCTCTTTGCACCAAAAATAGAAGGATAATTAAATCTTAAGTAACTCTTTTCAATGGGGAACTCCTGACTTAAATGTGCAGTCATACCCTTGTTTACTGTGCTTTGCATGATAACCTGCCATAACTGGCCTTCCCCCCTTCCCCCGCATCTTTCTTCTGTTTTTAGCTGAAGACAGTATTTAAGGGGATGGTTTTGGTCATTTCAAGGAGTGACTCAGTTTTCCGTGGTATCCCCCCTGTATTCAGAAGGTATACATGTTATTAAACTTCGGCTTTTCTCCTGGTAATCTGTCTTTTATTACAGGGGCGGGGGGGGGGGCCTCAACCAAGGACCTAGAAAAGTAGAGGGAAAATTCTTTTTCCTCCCATACACGTGCAGTGGAATACTACTCAGCAGAAAGGAATGCACCACCAACCTATGGAAAGACATGGATAAATCTTCAGTATATACTGCTAAGTGAAAGACTCCGGTCTGCGGAGGCTGCACACAGTATGACCCCATTGATGACATTCCGGGAAACGCAAAGCTACCTAGATGATAAGCAGATCATGGGGTGGGGGGTTTGAAGCAGTCCATGTGATACTCTAGGGTGGATACCTGTCACTATGCATTTGTCTAAGCCCACAGATGTGCATAGCCCATCTATGCAAGGGGCCAATCATAATCTATTCAAATTTAGTTATTTAGGATGTAGGAATGTTGCAGGATGGAATACATAATGTCACAGAATCTAACTGTATTAGAAATATATGGAAACAACTCACTGTAGGGGATGGGATAAAAGGTGCTGACCTAAGTCACCTTTGGAAATGAATGGAATCTGTAGACTAAAGGCAAAATGGACCGTATATAAACAGTGGGCTTTATTCTACGAAGTTCTTTCTAGGGTGTAGTAGCTAACAATTCTGAAACCTCTGCACATGTAACCTGGAAAGGAGCAATGCACAGATAAATGGCAGATGGTGGGAGCCAGGGAGCCAGCCACAGCCTTGCTGTGGGAGTGGGAAGTTACAGATAAGCAAGGGGAGAGCCTCTGCCCTTGTAATCCTGGATCTGGGCTTCCTGGGAGGATGTTGACTGGCCGGGGGAAACACACACAGATCTTCATGCTGGGAAGACCCTGCAGAAACAGGAATTTCACACCCCATCTTTCCACCCATACCTGCTGGAAACATTCAGCCCTCCATAATCAGTCAATTGCAGCGTTTAAGACATTCTCACCCCCAGACAGATAAAGGAGCATGAGGGTCTTGCTTACCCCTAAGCTGTCCCAGAATCCAGGCCCTGGGTGTGGAGCCAGGTTGGGGGCTCCTGGGCCTCTGACCAGCAGGTGAGAGGAGGGAGGAAGACCGGTCCTGAGGACAGAGGTTCCCCCAAGTCTGTGAGCCCAGGAGCCCCGATGGGATTCAGTCCCAGTGCGGACATGGGCAGGGCCTGCAGTGGTTCTCTGTTCCCCCTGGGCCCTTTGATGAAGCCATGGCAGCACTGGGCCCTGACGTCTCCTGGCGGTGTCTCAAACTCTGACACAGCAGTTTTACAAAGGGACAGGAGAATGGAGCTGAGCCCCTGACGGCCACTCCTTTCTGGCTCTGAGTTGCTTCCACCAGGACCGCAGTCACCTGCACATAGTCTGCTGTGACCTACCTGCCCCCATTGGCCTTTCCTCTCCCTCCCTGTGATGATTCCCGTGACATTTCCAGCCCTGACCCCTCACCCAGGCCAGACGCCTCTGTCCAGCCGCTGCACCCCCGTCTCACCTTGGGGGCGAACAGGCCCCTCAGAGGACTGGGCCTGCAGCTGCCCACACCCAGGAGCAGCCCCAACTTCCCAGGTTGCTGAGCCCAGGCACCAGGTGTAACCAAGCAGGGCCCTACGGGGCCTTCCCAGGACAGACCCCTCCCCCACATGCTCTGCTGTAGCTCCTCTCTGAAGTACCTGGATAACAGTATCTGATGCACGCTTCCTCCACCACCAAGTGGAAGAATTTAACTACTTGATGATCATGAACATGTAGCCCCGGAGCTTCTGGAGCCTAAGAATTTATAATGTTAACCGCCTGTTACCTCACCATCAACCAGAGAATTGCGCACCAGCTGATCACATACCCTGCGACGCCCCTCCTTCACCTGGCCTTTCATATTGCTTTACTGAAATCCTTCAGGGACCTTGGGGTTTTAGAGCACAAGCCACCTGGCCTCCTTGTATTGGCACTTTTACAATTAAAGCTGCACTTTCCTCAACCACACCCTGTGTCAGTAGACTGGCTTTACTACACTCGGGCAAGGGGACCCAAGGTTTGTTCGGTAACACTGGGGCCTCCCAGGCTCCAGTGACGGTAATCTGCTCCTCCGGTCTTGTTGCAGCAAAACTGGAAATGAAGTTTTCCTTCCCCTGAGAACAAGGAAAACAAAGAGAACAGCGAACAGGCTAGAGAAGAAACATAACCTGGCCTGAAAGTGCTCATCACTCCTTGTTTTACTTTGTCACTAATCTGTAATAACTAGATTTGTACTTTACAAAGCTAACCGCACTCCCTGACACTATGTAATTTACATTTAGTACCCATCACCCCTGACTCTGTGAGTTACATCCCCTGCCCATCACTCCCTAACCTTATTATGTCCAGGACTTACATTCTATACGCCCCTCATAACAAATCACCCCCTATAGTTTTTGCATTTCAGAAACGAGGTCACCACCGATAAACCAGAGGCAAACGTATGCAATTACCAGACTGCTGGACCCCAATTACCACGCGGCCTGATGCCAGCTATGACTGTTTTGAAATAATGCAAAGGAAAGGAAGAATGCAAGACCTTCACTACTTTTATCCTCATCCTATACCCCAGACTGCGAGAGTCCCACGCATAAAATTTTCCCTGATTCTCAAGGAGAGTGGGGTGCCCAGTTCTTGAGGCGCTAGCCAGCTGTGTCTTTCCTTCTGCCTGGCAGAAACATAAAGCCATCTCTCTCTTCCTCCACAATCCCTGTCTCCGTATTTCTGTTTGGCCTCAGTGCACAGGGAAGCCAAGATTTCGACAACAGTCTGTAGCCAGTTCCCACACTAATTCCCCTCTACGCCCGCAACCCTGGCCCAAGCCCGATCTTGTGCCTGGTTCCTCCATCAGGCCTGACAAAGCTCCCTGCCCGCACGGTACGTCTCACATCCCACCCCAGCCTGGTCTTTCTGAAGCATAAACGAGACTGACTCTCTCCCGCCTATAATCCCCCAAATGTTTCCCCACTTTCGCTAGGGTATCTTCCGGGAGAGACATCTGCCAAGGCCCTGAGAGTCCCCGGCAACCCCACTAGGCTGCTGGCTCCTGAGTTCCCTGACAATGAGCACCTCAGCAGGCCGGGAGACACGGCAGGAAACCCCAGAACTGCTCACCTCAGGACGGGGCCGGCACTGCCACGGCCTGATCAGAGACAGCGGAGAAGGGTTCCCCAGCTGGGACACAGACTCTGCACGAGTGGCCTCTCCTTGAGCCATTACATCAACTCGTGTGACTTGAGAGAAGGAAGGACTGAAGCACACTTGGTTCCTAAGGAGGATGGTATAGGCTCAGTCACGTCCCCCCACATTCACATGCTGAATCCCTAACCCCCAGGACCCCAGGATGTGGCTGTATTTGGAGATGGGATTTTTAAAGAGGTGATCAAGGTAAAAATGAGGTCACTAGGGTGGATCCTAATCCAATAAGATTGATGTCCTACAAGAAGAGATTAGGACACAGATAGGCACAGGGGGAGACCATGTGAGGAGCTGGGGAGAAGATGGCTGTCTAAGCACCAAGGAGAGAGGCCTCAGGAGAAGCCAGCGTGCACACACCTTGATCTCCGACAGCATCCAGGACTGGGAGATAGGTCTGTTACCCAAGCTGCCCTGTCTGTGCTATTTGTTACGGCGGTCCTGAGCAGACTCACACGCAGGGTTAACTCAGGGCTCAGACTGGACACAGCCCACTCTCCATCCCCCTGTACGTGAGTTAGAGGAACCCCAGGAACTGAGGAGGGGGTCCCTGAGGGGAGGCACAAGATAGAAGATGCCAGGCATTAACACGACTGCATTCATGTTAAACGCGCCTGAAGTCCAATCCCACGAGATGGTTTTGTCCTGCATGTACATCGGCACCTTCAGTCTCAACTGCAGATCTTGGGCTTCACCAGCTCCACTGAGAGCATTAGCTTCACCTGCTGTGGACCATCTCCTATAGGATTTCCAGAACCACAAAGCATCGACGCTTCACAGGACCCAGTGTCTGTGCACTACCATCCAGGTGACCGTCACAACAGGGCCATGCAGCTGGCCATCAGAACCCATTTGCCTTTTTCCTGTCCACAGCTACCCTGCACCTCCCAGCCTTCCCACCCCTTCCAGCTGGGGCGTAGAGTCTCGTATTACCAAGGTAAACAGGTGGAAGTCGTAAGGGCCTTAGCCAGCCTGCATCCTACAACAGAGGGCATGAAGCCCAGATGTTCACCGCTCCCTGCTGGTTGGAGACCTCACCTGGAAGCAGGGAGGAGAAACAAGGGGGCCAGAGCCTGGGACCTGACACTCACCTGTCCTGGACTCTCACAAGAAGGGGACAGACACATCTTGAGCTCCAGCCCAGTTTTGGGAAACACTTTGTTCCAGCAACAAACTTTGCCTTAAAAGCCAAGGTGCTTTACAAACCCCTCCCCAGCTCTCACAGAAAGTCAGGCTTCATCTCATCACACTTTTCTCAAACCACAGCTCATGCTGAGACCACCTCTCAGGGGATGGTGCTTCAGAGAAGCCCCTTTAAAAGACCCCTGGAGTTCACCTCTCCCAGCCCTGCCTTCAGTTTAAGGGAGAAGTTTCCTTGACAAACCTTCTCAGTTTCCTGGACAACCAAGCTTCACAATCTCCCAAACTCTTCTTCAAACATTCCTACTCTAGGCTGGATGAGCCTAAAGTGACAGTGCTGTCATCACGTGCCAGAGAGTGACTCCCCCAAGCCCGTAGTTACTGGTCACATGATGCTATTGATGATGAGATCCCAGGAGAGCCAGCTTTGCAATATAACCATTTCTGGACTCGGCACTAGGTCCCTTTCCACGGACAGAGTAGAGTGGCTGTTTCCACGTGCCCCGTGGTAGAAGAGCTCACCTAATGCAGCCAGGACTTCATCCTTTCCAGGTGATTCCAGGGTCCTCACTGTGCCCAGACCCCACCCACAAGGCTGCTGTCTGTGCCAATCTATACGGGACCTTGGCAATCTCCTGAAATGAGGGGTATTTTATACACAGGCAATGGGTTGAATGCTGGCCCCGAAAGATGTTCCCCCCCCCAGAACACGTGAACGGGACCATATCTGGGAAAAGGGTCTTTCTATATGTAGTTAAAGATCTCGAGGTGAGGTCATCCTGGGCTAGGGTGGTCCTCAATCCAATTGAGAAAGTCCTTATGAGACACAAAAGAGGAGAAACACAGGCACAGAGGAGAAGCCACGTGAAGACAGAGGCAGAGACGGGAGGGACGCAGCCGCAAGCCTGGGAATGCCTGGAGCTCCCAAAAGCTGGAAAAGGCAGGAAGAACCCTATCCTGGAGCCTTTGGAGAGACTTCTGTCCTGCAACACCTTGATCTCAGATGTCTGGTCTCCAGGACTGGGGGAGGATGAATTCCTGTTGTTCTGAACCACCCAGCTTGTGGTCATTTGTTACAGAAGCCACAGAACGGTCACACAGACCCTGCTCTGTAGGACCCTGGAGTGCGGGCCTCATTAAAGGCCCATAGAGGCTGGGTTACAGAACCCTTAGGGTCAGCATTGGGCCTCAGAAATCCTAAAGCAGTGGCTGGACACCAGAATGTTGAGGGGTCAGGCAGAAGCCCATCCCTAAGGCTGCCGGCTGCACACGGCCTCCCCTGGTTTTTACGCCTGTACCTGTTGGGGATAAGTATTTCCATCCTGATTCATGACTTCTGATGTCACCCTTCACGTTGCTAATCAAGAACCCACTAGTTATACAGATGAAAACCCTATCAGGGCACTTGCTCCAGTGGTAAACCATTCTGAAGTTGGTCAGAGGTGAGGAATCGTCTCCCTCCCATGCAGCCAGCAGCTCCCCCAAAAGGAGTGTCCTCATTGCAAGGCTGGGGGACGGTGCCGAGGCGTCTGTGAGTAAACGTGAGCTGAGGCCCAGGCCAGCTGCTGCTGAACTGTTCCCACCCTTCCCAGGTAAAACACCTGAATGTGTGCAAGGACTTGAAAGCCTAGAGGAAAGCGCTTGGAGTCACACCAGCCACAGCACTCAGGCCGAGTTGGTGCCTGCAGGCCAGCCAGGATGCTCCTGGCCCCGGGCGCTCTTCTGGAAGCTTTCGATTTCCCTGCCTGAGGTACCCCTCCTGTCCCGGCCCCCACTGCGTTTTTCCTTCCTCACCTCTGCCCGGGGAGAAATTCCAGGAGAAGGTACGAGTGACACATACTCTCCTTTAGCAGGTAGCAGCCTGGCAACTCCTGCAGAAAGTCCAGCAGAGCCCCACTCACACCGGGCCACCCACAGAGCCGTGGCCCCTCACTCCCTCCCACCAGCCCAGCCCCGACACTGCTGACGGGGCAGAGAATATGGCGTCAGGCCCAGCTGCAGGGGCTCTTGCTGCCTGGAGCGGTGTTTATACTGACCTCAACCCAGGCACACCTGGGGAGGGCTGGCCGGCAGGGTCAGGCTGCCCAGGTCAGCCAATCCTCACCCCTCAGGGTCTCACAGTTGCATTCTAGCCAAATTCTAGCTCTCACATTCCTGCCCCAGTGCACCTGGGGTCGGGGGCAGCAGACCCAGGCTCTGTTCCGGCAGAAGCTCCCTTTCTGTGAACAGGTCTTCCCCCACTCCCATTATCCTCACTGGAGACTCAGGAGGCCACAGCATCGGGGCACCTCCAGCACCAGGACCCCACCCTAGGGAATCTCTCAGGAGCAGGGACCAGGCCTGGGGGAGGAAGGGAGGAGGGAGCCGGCCTCTTCAGGATCCCCGGGGCTAGGAAGCCTCCTACGCAGGAGGGCCTTGGACTCAGCTTAACTACCACCCAGGGTCTCCCACCCCTCCCCTGGTAGGGGGGCCCTTCAGATTCCAGGGCCCCAAGATCCTCCCCACCGACTTCTGACCCCCAACTGCAGGGTAGGGGACCCCCTCCGCGGCTTCTTTTTTCTTGCTCCCAGAATTCCCTGAAGCTGTTATACTCAGGGCGGGATCAGGGCTGCTCCCTGCAGGGCGGCACCTAGCCCCGCAACGATGGAAGCTCCTGGTGTCTGGCCAGACCCCAGCCGGCAAGAGAAAGGAAGCTTGGTCTATGCTGCTGAAAACACCAGTGCGGGACGTTTGCCGTGCTCTTCACCTGGCGGGGAAATGGGCACATTGAAGTGGAGAGTGATGGGATGGAGGTGGGAAATGTGGGTGCTCGGAGCCTGGAGAGCAGGGTTCCTGAGGGGGTGAGGCCACAGGGCGCAGGAGGGGGCCGGGAGATGGGCAGCGGGACGGGCAGTGCGTGTCCGGCGCTGGAGCACGTGCATCCTTGCTCGGGCCAGCCCCCTCCCCCGAAGGCTGCGTCTAGTAACACAGGGGCCCCTGGAAGGGGGTTTTCTGTGTGGCTGGTTCACTAAAGCTGGGTGTCTGTGGGCACACGGGCCCGTCTGCAGTCCCGGTGAAGACATTGTTCTCTCCGGGGAAATGAGGTGGACACTCAGTCCCCGCTCTGTGGATGGTCTAGTCCTCTGGGTGTCTTGTCTCTGCTTGGGGGTCACTGGGGCTTTATCCTCACTCCGTGGGGTACAGGAGGGGAGGGATGCACACGCCCCGGGCTCACTGGGCCTGGGCTCCTGGGGAGGACCTCTCTGGCCCACATGTTCACAGGCCTCAGTCACCCCTGCTCGACACCCCCCTCCAGAGACTTGGCAACAGGACCTGCCCTGTGAACCGGGGCGCCTGGGTCAGGGGGCTGGTGGGTCCCTTCTCAGATGGCCACACTCAGGTCTCTGGGTGGGTGTGGTGGCCTGTGGCCACTCCCCGAGGTCACCTCACTGCTGCGGCTCCTCTCTGGGGCCCGAGATGCCCCAGGGTTGGTTGGGGGAGGGGGGGAGGTCACTGTGACGGGGACGTGTGGGACGGGGGTCCTGGGCCCTGGGTCCCTCCCCGAGAAGGAGTGGGGGTCACACCCAGAGTGGGGGTGGCCAGTGACGGTCCTGGGTGTCAGCAAGCACAGCGCCGCGCCCCGCAGGGCGGGTGTGGGCTTCCTGTGGCCCCGGCACAGAACACCAGATGGGGGGCGGGGTTCGGAGAGAGGACACTTCCTCTCAGGCCTGGAGCCCGAGTTCAAGGTGCTGGGGGCCCGCTCCTCCGCGGGTTCTGGGGTCAGTCGGTCCCAGGCCACTCCCAGCCCCGTCTCCGTCTCTGCCATGACATCGCCTTCTCCCCCGTGTGTCTGGGTCCAAATGCCTCCCATGAGGACGCCCGCACACAGGTCTGTGACCTCGGCTCATCCCGGGCAGCTCTGCAGTGGCCCATCTGCACACAAACTCCCATTATGAGGTCCCGGGGAGTCTGTCTTCCGGGGCCTCTTCAGGTGACAATCCTCGTGGTCGACACAGCTCGTGGGGGCGTGTGGGTCCCCCAGGCCGGAATCCAGGAGCCTCAAGGAGGACGCGGTGTCCTGACTCAGGGAGGACGTACGGACGGGCAGCGGGGGGAGGGAGGCCGAGGGGTGGTCAGCCCTGCCCTCCAGGTACGGGGGAGTCTCTAGAGGGCCGGGCCGGAGCTGGCCGGGGGAGGCGGTGGTCAGAGGCGGGCAACCTGGGCTGCGACGGGCGGGGTCACTTAGGGCAACCATGACCCAGTCCCAGCCCTAATGCTGACCCTTCAAAGCACCAACACCAAGCCACATCTAATCAAGTCACACAAATACATCATAAGAAAGAAAAGTACACCAGTATACCTTATAAACATGAACGCAAGAATCCTCCACAAAATTAGAACAACATGGAGCCAACAGAACATTAAATGGATGATGCCATAAGCAAGTATCTCCACACCGGAAATGTCAGGTTGTTCAACATATTAAACCTAAGCAATGTACTGAAGAACTATAAAGAAGTGAAGTCAAAGCACATGGTCCTATCAATTACTGCAGGAAAAGCTATAATCAAAATCCAGTGCTATTTCATGATACAAACACTCAAGAAAGTAGGAATAAAAGGAAGTTTGTTCAATATGAAAAAGAGCAGTATGCAAAGCCACAGCAAACACCATGCTCAATGTTAAAAACTGAAAGAGTCACTCCTGAAATCAGGAACAAGGCCAGGAAGCTGGCCTCCACCGCTGACAATAGTGTACTGGAAGTTCTACCCAGAGTTTGGAGGGAAGAAACCAAAGGCATCCATATGTGAATGGAAAATTTAAAACTGTGTCTATTCACAGAACACAGATCACACCATCTTATATATAAAACTTCCTATAACAACAAAAAATTATTTGATTAAGCAGTAATGCAGCAAAGTTATAGGAAAAAATATCAATTCACAAAAATCTATCTTATACATATATACTAGCAATAAATAATCTGAAAAAGAACTTATGAAAACAATTCCATTTTAAATAATGTCAACATTAATATTTAGGAATATATTTAATCAAGATACAAGACTTGCTTTTCTGTATGTAAAGCTGTCTGAACGTTTGACATTACTGGAAAGTCAAGTACTTTTCAAAACACCATGTCAAAACCATGCCAGAAAGGCAGAGGAAACATCAAACTTCATACAGAGGCCAAGCCTTACCCAGATCCAGTTCGCCCCAAGTCCACATGTCATTTAGAGGCACTGTGGAAAGACTTATTAGGACTTCCCAATATAAAGGACTTCCCTTTCTTCCCTGTTGTGGATGACTTGGATGTGGTAGAAACAGCGGGGTTTTGGAAGTTCAATTTTCCACATCATTCCACCAAAAAAAACTGTTAGAAATAATAAATGAATTCAGTAAAGACGTAAAATCAGTACACACAACTCAACTGCATTTCTAAACACTAATAATGAACCATCAGAAAGAGAAAAAAACCCTATTTACAACTGCATCAAAAAGAACAAAATACCAAGGAATGAATTTAACCGAGGATGTGAAAGACCTGAAAACTTTAAGACACTCATGAAGACACTGAAGAAAACACAAGTCGGTGGAACGACTCCCCGTGCTCATGGAATGCAAGAATTACTGTTGCTAAAATGTCCGTTCCACCCAAAGTGGTGCACACAGGGAAGGCAGGCCGTCCTGAAGCTCCAATGGTGTTTTTCACAGAAATGGAGCAAATCCTCCTAAGATGTGTGTGGAGCCACAAAGGACCCCGAAGAGCCAAGGCGACCCTGAGAAAGGAGAACGGGCCGCAGGCATCTCCCTCCCTGACTTCACACTTCATCACGAAGCTACAGTCCCCAAAACAGTGCGGAACTGGCTCATAACAGGCGCACAGCCCAGAGGGACGGGACGGAGAGCCCAGAACCCACCCCGCATGGTGGGGGAGGGGGGCATTAAGTTACGACAAGGGGGCCAAGGACACACCGAGTGGAAGGGCAGCCCCACGGTAAACGGTGCGGGGAAGACTGCACACCCCGTAACGCACGCGGCTCCACCGCACACCAGCCTGACCAAAAACCCAGCTTTGCACACCAAGCCCTTCCTGGGTCGCACGAATACGGGCCCCCTCAGCCGTCAGTCGCCCCCAGGAAGCTTCTCCCCACTTTTCCTCACTGTCTCCTCACCTGTTACTCCGGCGACGCCTCCGTCCTCAGGAAACCCACGTCCCGTCAGCGTGGACGCAGCCCCACGTTGTCCTGAAGCCGAAACCCCAGCGAGTCCTGAGGAGAACGAGCGCCCGTCAGCAGCCGCAGCCCAGCAGTGCTTGAGGAGACACAACTCCGCTCAGCTGCGCTCAGACCCGGGTCCGCGGGGAACGCGCATGCGCTGTGGGTCAGAAAGGCGGGCTCGGCACCACCCTGTGGTCGGTGCCGGAAGTGCAGGCCGCGCCTCCCACAAGGGTCACTGGAGACAGTGCCCCCTGCTGGCTGAACCCATTAAATTGTGGAAATTCAAAGGAACACAATATCCCATAGCTTCTCCAAAGTAGTTAAGGAACAATGAATTGGAAACCGTATGGAATAAAATGAATGTAGACACAAGCTTTACAACTTACATCAAATTCACTCAAAATTATTCAGAGACAAGTATTAAATGCAACACTATTCAAAATTATAGTAGAAAGCATAAAAGAAAATTGATATGAGCTTGGGCTTGGTCATGTCCATCACAAGCTTTGTGGTTTTAACACACGACACAAAAAAGCAGTCCAGAAAGAAAAACAAGGGATTCTGTGGACTTTATAAAATTAAAGATTTCTACTGTGTGAAAAACCTCATTCAGAAAATCGAAAGACAACACACACTGGGGGAAAAAAACTGCAAACGTATCTAATAAAGAATTTGTCTCAAAATATACAAAAAACTCCAACACAACCCCATTAAAAATAGGGAAAGCTCTAAATGGACACCTGGTCAAAGAAGGTACACAGATATTACACAAAACTATCCTCAGGACTGGGGGGCAGAGAAAGAGTGGTCCAGATCAACTCCCTGAGTCATGTGTGACCCAGGAGTAGTCCTGTCCTTCCTGGAGGCCTCAGAGAGATGGGGAGGGAGGAAGGGGAAGAGGGCGGATTCTGCTTAAACCTAACTCTAACCCTGACCACTCTCACCACTTTCATTCAACATGGTCTAGGAAGTCCTAGACATAGTAATTACATGAGAAAAAGAAATAAAAGGAATCCAATGGCAGAGGAAAAAGTAAAACTGTCACTGTTTGTAGATGAGATGATGTTTTATATTTCATTTATTTATTTATTTATTCATTTATTTATTCTGGTTGCGCTGGGTCTTAGTTGTGGCACGTGAGCCCCTTAGTTGCAGTAGGCGGGCTCCTTAGTTGTGGCATGTGAACTCTTAGTTGTGGCATGCATGTGGGATCTAGTTCCCTGACCAGGGATGGAACCCAGGCCCCCTGCATTGGGAGCGCGGAGTCTTAACCCGTGCAACTCTGGGGAAGTCCCGACATAATGTTCTATTTAGAAAATCCTTAAGATAACCCCCCCAAAACAAATAGAATTCATTGGAAAATTCAGTTAAGTTGCAGGATACAAAATTAACCTATAGAAATCAGTTGCATCTCTATCCACTGCCAACAAACTTTCAGAATGAGAAATTAAGAAAACAAACCCATTGACAATGGTATTAACAAAAATGAAATACCTAGGAATACATCTAACCCAGGAGGTAAAAGACCTGTACTCAGAAAACTGGAAGACACTGATGAAAGAAACTGGAGACGACACAAACAAATGGACAGATATAATGTGTTCATGGATTGGAAGAATTCATATTGTTAAAATGATTCCACACCCCAGAGCAATCTAGAGGTTTGATGCCATTCTTATCAAAATACCAATGGAATTTTATGAAAACTAGAACAAAGAATTCTAATATGTGAAAGGAAACAGAAAAGAACCTGAATAGTCAATACGATCTTAAGAAAGAAGCACAAATTTGGACATATCACACTCCCTGTTTCAAACTATACTACATATCTAGAATAATCAAGACAGTATGGTATAGGAACAAAAGAAATACACAGAGATCCATGGAACAGAATTGAGAGCCCCAAAATAAACATAGGCATATATGGTCAATTCATCTATGACAACGGAGGTGAGACTATACAATGTGGAAAAGATAGCCTCTTCAACGAATGGTGGTGGGAAAACAGGACAGGTACATGCACAAAAATCAAACGGGAATCCTTTCTTATACCACCTACACAAGCAACCTCAAAATAAATCAAATACTTCAATGTAAGACCTGAAGCCATAAAGCTCCTCGAAGAAAACATAAGCAGTCTGCTCTTTGACATCCGTCTTAGCAACATTTTCTGGATCTGTCTCCCCAAGCAAGGGGAACATAAGCAGAATAAACCAATGGGACTCCATCCAACTTTAAAGCTTTTCAATGGCAAAGGAAACCATCCACAAAATGAAGAGGCAGCCTACCAAATGTGAGAAAATAGTTGCAAACAATATGTCTGAAAAGGGGTTCATATCCGAAATAGATGAAGAACCACACAACTTAACCTCCAAAAACAAAAAACCCAATTAAAACTTGGGACCGAACATTTTTCCAAAGAGTACGTACAGATGGCCAAGAGACATATGAAACTATGACCAATATCACTTATCATCAGGGAAACGCACATCAAAAGAACAATGAGATTATCACCTCACACCTAAAAACTTGGCTATCGTCCAAAAGACAACAAATAACAAGCCTTGGTGAGGATGAGGAGAACCCTCACGCATTCTCTTGGGAATTCTCATTGGTGCAGTCACTGTGGAAAACAGTGCAGAGGTTCCTCAAGAAATTAAAAATAGAACTACCATATGATGCAGGAATTACACTTGGGGTTATCTTTCTGAAGGAAACAAAACCACGAATTCAAAAAGGTATACACAGGGAGATCAGCTCGGTGCTTTGTGACCGCCTAGAGGGGTGGGATAGGGAGGGTGGGAGGGAGGGAGATGCAACAGGGAAGAGATATGGGAACATATGTATATGTATAACTGATTCACCATGTTATAAAGCAGAAACTAACACACCATTGTAGAGCAATTATATTCCAATAAAGATTTTAAAAAAAGAAAAACGATATACACACCCTTATGTTCACGGCAGCTTTATTGACAATACCCAAGACATGGAAGCCACCAGAGTGTCCATCGATTGGCGAGTGGATAAAGAAGTTTTCTCATATATACATACACATATACACACACAATGGAATATGATTCAGCCATAAAAAAATGATATCTAGCAACAACATGAATGGACCTATCGTGCTAAGTGAGATATGGCAGAGAGAGAAAGAGAAATACCTTATGACATCATTTATATGTAGAAACTACAAAACAAAACAAGTGAACAGGGATTTCTCTGGTGGCGCAGTCATTAAGAATCCGCCTGCCAATGCAAGAGACATGGGTTCGAGCCCTGGTCTGGGAAGATCCCACATGCCGCGGAGCAACTAAGCCTGTGCACCACAACTACTGAGCGTGCGCTCTAGAGCCTGCAAGCCACAACTACTGAAGCCCGCATGCCTAGAGCCCGTGCTCCGCAACAAGAGAAGCCACTGCAGTGAGAAGCCCGTGCACCACAACGAAGAGTAGCCCCCACTTGCTGCAACTAGAGAGAAGCCCACGCAGCAACGAAGACCTAACACAGCCAAAAATTAATTAATTTAAAAAAAAAGTGAACAAGCACAACATAACAGAAATGGACTCATAGATCCCAAGAACATGCTAGTGGTTGCCAGAGGGGAGAGGGGTGGGGGCATGAGTGCAAAAGGTGAGAAAGATTGGAGGTACCGAATTCCAGTTATAAAACAAATGTCAGGGTGATGTAATGTACAGAATAGGGAATAGAGTCCATAATACTGTAATAACATTGTACAGTGACAAATGGTAACTAGACTTACCCTTGTGATCATTTTGTAATGTATAAAAATATAGAATCACTATGTTGTATACCAGAAAATTAACATAATATTACCTGTCAATTATACATCAATTTTAAAAAAAGAGAGAGAAAAAGGGAATTCCCTGGCAGTCCAGTGGTTAGGACTCGGTACTTTCACTGGCAAGGGCCCAGGTTCAATCCCTGGTTGAGGAACTAAGGTCCCGCAAGCTGCACAGCACAGCCAAAAAATTAATTAATTTTAAAAATAAAAAAGAAGAAAAAAATACTATCTTAAAAAAAAATACTATCTTAAAAAAAAGAAAAAAAAAATACTATCTTAGAAAAAAATACTATCTTAAAAAAAAGAAATACTATCTTAAAAAAAATACTATCTTAAAAAAAATACTATCTTAAAAAAATAAAAAAGAAGAAAAAAATACTATCTTAAAAAAATACTATTTTAGAAAAAAACATTAATTAATTTTAAAAATAAAAAAGAAGAAAAAAATACTATCTTCAAAAAAAGAAAAGAGTGTAGTGAGATAAAAAGCGGATGTCAGATGAAACTTTAAAAGCATGCGGGTTGGGCTTCCCTGGTGACTCAGTGGTTAAGAATCTGCCTGCTAATGCAGGGGACACGGGTTCGAGCCCTGGTCTGGGAAGATCCCACATGCCACGGAGCAACTAAGCCCACGCACCACAACTACTGAGCCTGCGCTCTAAAGGCTGCGAGCCACAACTACTGAAGCCTGCTCGCCTAGAGCCCATGCTCCGCGCAAGCTCAGCGGCCATGGCTCACGGGCCCAGCCGCTCCACGGCATGTGGGATCCTCCCGGACCGGGGCACGAACCCGTGTCCCCTGCATCGGCGGGCGGACTCCCAACCACTGCGCCACCAGGGAAGCCCATAGGGTTTCTTTTTTCAAGAAGTTTTGAGTTCACAGCAAAGTTGGGCGGAGTGCAGAGAAGTGTCATGTGGCCCTGCTCTGCTGCTGCTATTCCGTCATCCCACCCTCCCACCCCCAGCCCCACACACGGCTGCTCAAAGCCTCCGCCTCCCCAACTACCCTATCAGCATTCTGTGTGCTGGTTACTACAGATGAATCCACCGGACACCCGAGTCCAGCGTTTATATTAGGTATTACTCCTAGTGTTGTACATTCGACGCGTTTTGACAAATGTATCTCACCACGAATGTCCCACACTGTATAGCTTCACTGCCTTAAAAATCCTCTGTGCTTGACCTATTTATCACCCACCACCACTCAACCCTGCCACAAACCCCTGGCTATACACTGACCTTTTCACCCTTTCTTGGTTGGCCTTTTCTGGGATGTCATATGTAGCTGGTACCCTAAGCTATGCCACCTTTCCAGATTGCCTTCTTTCAGTGAGTGATATGCACTTAAGGTGCCCCTCCCGTCTCTCCGTGGCTCCGTATCGCTCATTTCTTTTCAGTGCTGAAGAACATTCTGTTGCATGGATGGAGTCCAGTCTGTGTGTCCATTCACCTGCTAAAGGACATCTTGGTTGCTTCCAAGTTCTGCAACTTATGGATAAAGCTGCCCTAAATGTCTGGGTGCAGGTTTCTGTGTAGATATAAGCATCTGACTCATTTGGGTCCATTGATATCAAGGAGTTCGAGGGCTGGATCATATGGTAAGAATGTGCTTCATTTTCAGTTTCTGAAGATGGTACCTGAGAGTATGTCAGCATACTGAGGAATCAAACCAAAGAAGGAGGTAGAATTCAATGATGTCGGCAAGAAAGATGTCGCCAAGACAAAACCATACTTTCATCCTCTTAGGGTTGACAGCTGGTCCTGAGAATTAAATGGACATGGGATAGATTCACAGGAGAGAAGCATCCACATTTATTTCCCATGAGTTTTACATGACCCAGGGCGCCCTCCTAAGGAAATGAAGAAAGACCCAGAGAAGTGGCAAAACCTAAATGCTTTTCTGTTGGGTTGAACAAAGAGAGGTGGTTGCGGAAAAGGAACTACACTATGTGGGGAGGCTGAGGAGGTTGAGAATTATGTTGAACAAGGTCTGTTTGCACAGAATTCTCTCACTCTCCACACTCTGCCCTTGACAACAACGTCATTCCCCTTCCAGCAGAGGATGGACCTCTTACATGGGGGTCGGTGGATGGGGAGACGGAGATGTTATCTCCTGCTTCCAAGAAGAAAGAGGGGAAGGCCCAGCACGCCCTTCCTGCACCTGCCGTATAGGGGGGTTTGTTTTGTTTTTGCTGTTTTTTAAAGTGTCTGTAGCTCAAGACAATATTCTGGTTTCCTTCACAACCAAGTCCTTTCCCTGGGGGTTGGCTTCTGACAGGAGGAGGGACACATATTTCTGACATGATGGGCTGGGCAGGCAGAGGAGGATAAGATGGGTGCAGACCATGCCTGTTCCCTTCTCATGTGTTTGGAAGATGATCCTGCTCTTGCAAGGTAGGATCTAACTTCTCCATGAACAATCTAGCAAGATACCAGCTGAAAAGAAGAAGACCAAAGTCAGAAGACTGTGAAGAAGATGGATGATAGATGCCAGGGTCTCCTGAGCATTGTTGGAGGCACACGCACATCTCTGGTCTCTGGGCACCACGTTTATGGCCGATTTGGTGTGTAGGTCATTTTCGATGTACAGTGCTACCATTGGGCCACTTTGGGTTGTGTCTCCTGCTCACCTGAGCAAAGCCATCGAGCCAACATAAGACGGGGCTCACCCAAGGATGGCATGGTGCCAGAGAAAGGGAGACAGCGGTATGTCATTGAGCTTAAGATATTTCTAAGAGAGTGACCCTCTGGAGAGGCTGAGGTAGAAGGAGAGCAGCTGGATATCTGCCTGTTTGTTGGGTATTGGGAAGGGGGGTGTGTGCATTGTTTATTTTCTGGATGAGGGGTTAGCAGGATGAGAGGGTGCGGGTCAGTCCATATGCCAAGAAATCCAGAGTCTAGAGTGGCTCAGACTCAGGCCTTTTCTCAGAAATAGGCAGAGAGAGGAGCTGGCTTTGGTCACCACAAAGCTAACTGGCCCCTCAGTAGTCACGACATAAGGTTCCCAGAATGAATTGAATTGCAGGAGCCAGCACGCCTGCAGCCCTGAGCCCTCAGACCTCAGCCCCAGGTGTGTACCTATTGCAGGAGAGATTTATTCCCTGCTTTCAAGGAGACAAACAGGAGGTGGAAAGTGTCTGTCTTGCGTGGGTCTTTTCTTCAGTAACATTAATTTAAAATAATCAATATATCTTTAAGAGATATTTTGAAGTGACCTGCCATGGGCCCTAACAATACATACATACCCTAACCCTAACCCTGACACCGAGGCTGACCAGAACCTGGACCCAGACCCTGACCCTGACCCTGACCCCCAACCCCTAACCCTCAACCGTAAAGAGTACCCCTAAACATTAACCCTAACCCTCACCCCCTATTCCCTCATCTTCCTACCCCCAACCAAAACTTTTCGCTGCATACTCTGGCCATAAACCCTAACCTCATTACAGCCGGTCTGCTCCCACACTACCTGCAGCCAGAGTCTTAGTTCTCTGAACCACCTACGGCATCCACAGTGTAATCCAATCACATAAGTGTATAACAAAAACAAAAAAGAGCAATAAAACTTCAAAAATGGACGTAAGAATCTTCCACAATAGTGGTATGAAACGACACCCCACTGAAAAGATTTTGCACCACTAACAAATGTCTCTACACCAGAAATTCCACATCATTAACATTTAAACCAAGCAATGTAATAAATTATTAAATAGAACCAACCAATGTAATACATGACAATAATTGTGAGAAGTTAAAACACATGATTAGGGACCTCCCTGGTGGCATAGTGGATAAGACTCCACATTTCCAATGCAGGGGGCCTGGGTTCAATCCCTGGTCAGGGAACTAGATCCCACATGCATGTGCAACTAAGAGTTCGCATGACACAACTAAGGAGCCCGTGGTCCACAACTAAGGAGTTGTCGAGCGCAACTAAGGAGCCTGCCTGCCACAACTAAGGAGCCCACATGCTGCAACTAAGGAGCCAGAGAGCCAAAACTAAGGAGCCCACCTGCCGCAACTAAGACCCGGTGCAACCAAATAAATATTTTTTTAAAAACATGATTATATCACTAGATGAAGGAAAAACTCTAAACAAATTCCAGTCCTATTTTATGATATAAACACTCACAAAAGTAGGAGTAAAAGCACATTTTTTCACAATGATGCGGAGCATTGTGCAAACCATGCAGCAAATGTCATGTTCATTATTGAAGACTGAAAGGTTTACTTCTGAACATCAGAAACAAGGTCAGGATGGTGCCTTTAACCACTGCTGCTCAATGTTGTACTGGAAGTTCTACCCAAATCCATGAGGAAAGACATAAAAGGGATCCAGATATGAAAGTAGAAATTAAAACCAAGTCTTTTCACTATACAGTTGACATCATCTGTATATATATAAGTTTAAAGCATAAATAATTTCAGGGCTTCCCTGGTGGCACAGTGGTTGAGAGTCCGCCTGCTGATGCAGGGGACATGGGTTCGTGCCCCAGTCCGGGAAGATCCAACATGCCGCGGAGCGGCTGGGCCCATGAGCTATGGCCGCTGAGCCTGTGCGTCCGGAGGCTGTGTTCCGCAACAGGAGAGGCCACAACAGTGAGAGGCCTGCGTACCGCAAAAAAAAAAAAAATAATAATAATAATAATTTCAGCTAGCCAACTAATTCACAAAATAACAAGACAAAATATCAATACACAAAAAGCTATTTACTTCTTTTTTAAAGATTTATTTTTATTTATTTATTTATTTTTGGCTGCATCGGGTCTTAGTTGCAGCACACGGTACCTTCGTTGCGGTGCACAGCCTTGTCTGTAGTTGTGGCACGCGGGTTTTCTCTCTCTAGTTGTGGCATGTGGGTTTTCTCTCTCTAGTTGTAGGACACGGGTTCCAGAGCACGTGGACTCTGGAGTTTGCAGCACGCAGGCTCTCTAGTTGAGGTGCGAGAGCTCAGTAGCTGTGGCACGGGCTTAGTTGCCCCGAGGCATGTGGGATCCTAGTTCCCTGACCAGGGATCAAACCAGCGTCCCCTGCATTGCAAGGTGGATTCTTTACCACTGGACCACCAGGGAAGTCCCTCTACTTACTTTTATAAACTACCAGTTAATAAACTCGGAAGGAATTTAAGAAGGGAGCTCCATTTTAAATAATGTCAATATGATTAGAATATTTAGGAATAGCTTTAATCAAGGTTCAAGACTGGTACACAGAAAATGAAAAAACATGGCTGAAATAAATGAAAGAAAACCTAAATAGATACAAAGCCATCTCATGGTGACGGGAAAACTTAATATTGTTAATATGGCAATAATGCACAAAGAGACCTAGAGTCAAGGTGATCTCAGTGAAAATTTGGGAAGCAATACACAAGCTGATTATAACATTCATATGGATTTTCTAGGGACCCCTAAAAAGCAAAAACAAACTTGAAGAGTAAAATCAAAGTTGGAGGCACACATTTGCCAATTTAAAATCTCAGTACAAAGCAACAGTAAATGAAACATTGTGATACTAGCATAAAGATATACATATAAATGAAACTGGATAAACAACCCCCAAATAAACCCATCCTGCTAGAATAATTTTTGACATAGGCAGACAACATTCAATTAAGGAAAGAATGGTCTTTTCAACAAATGGTGCTAGGCAACTGACTATCCACGTGCACAGCAATGAAATTTGACCCTTGCCTCACACCATAAAGACACTTAAAATAAATAAAAGTCAATCAGTCCTTCATATTCGTGGGTTCTACAACCATGAATTCAAACAATTATGGATATAAAATATTGCAGAAAACAATTCCAAAGTTTCCAAAGTGTAAATACTGAATTTCACTTCCAGTTAGTTCTTTAGATAGCATCTACATTATATTAGGTATTATGACTAATCTAGAGATAATTTAAAGTATACAGGAGAATGTGCACGAACGATACATGCAAATACTACACCACTTTATATAAGAGACATGAACATCTGTGGATTTTGGCATCCACGGGGCACATCTGGAACCATTCCTCAAGGAATACTGAAGAATAACTATATCAAATCTCAAAGGAAACAAGGCTATAAGCGTTCACGACCTTGGGTTTCGCTAAGGTTTCTTAGATCTGACACCAGGAGATAATCAAAGAAAGGAAAAATAAATGCAATTCCTCAAAATTAAAAACTTTTGTGCATCAAAAGACACTATCCATAAAGTGCAAAGAAAATAAAAATAGAAAATACTGACACATTATATATATGATAAAACACTGCCATCCAGAATATATCAAGAACTGTTACAACTGATCAACAGAAAGACAAACAAGCCCATATTTTAAATGAATAAAGGACTTGAATAGACCTTTCCCTAAATGAGATGTATGATTTGTCCACAAGCACAGGCAAAGATGTCAAACGTTTTCCAGGCAAGATAGTACACGTGATGTGAGTCCATGGGCAATTATTAGAGGGTGGTTCCCTATATAACTTCAGGGTGTTTGGATGAGGAGAATACAATGACAAGTGCCCTTGACCAGTGAAGCAGTATGTGATGAATAATTGTAAGTCTATTAGGAACACACAGATTGAGCTGGTTATAATTATTCCTCATAAAAATTATATAAGCATTAGGTACACTGTGTAGTATGTTAATGGGTTTAGAATTGTAATTCATGGTATACCTCACGCACCAATTGCAGTAGCATACCTGAAAGACCTCTAGATTTCTCAATGGAAGCTTCTACCTGCACTTTTGGCAATCAGAGCTCTAACCCATTCAGGGGTATTTTTACTATAAAAGCTAACCTGCATGATAATCAAGTGAAAACACTGGATGAAGACTTAGATAATGTTTGAGCTCAGTACTGAATTATTAAAAAGTAGTAAGTCTTGGGCTTCCCTGGTGGCGCAGTGGTTGGGAGTCTGCGTGCCGATGCAGGGGACACGGGTTCGTGCCCGGGTCCGGGAAGATCCCACGTGCCGCGGAGCGGCTGGGCCCATGAGCCATGGCCGCTGAGCCTGCGCGTCCCGAGCCTCTGCTCCGCAACGGGAGAGGCCACAACAGTGAGAGGCCCGCGTACCGCAAAAAAAAAAAAAAAAAAAAGGTAAAAAGTAGTAAGTCTTTAGGTAGATGGAATGAGCTGATGAGGAGTATTTTTAGAGGCAGTAAAGACGCTGACAGTCAAAGAAGGTTAATGAAAAGTTAAGGCTATTGTCATTAAATTGGTTAAAAAGAAATAGGATAATAAAACTAATTAGCAAATTGTAAGTTGTATTAATTCAAATTGTATTATTTCTGGACAATTATGCCAGTGGTATTACTATAACAGCTTGAATAATAATTTTTTAAATTGAGAAAGGTTGAGATTGTATACATAATTGATGCCATAAGTGTTTGTTGTTTTCTTTTTAACATCTTTATTGGAGTATAATTGCTTTACAATGGTGTGTTAGTTTCGCTGTATAACAAAATGAATCAGCTATATGTATACATATATCCCCATATCCCCTCCCTCTTGTGTCTCCCTCCCACCCTCCCTATCCCACCCCTCTAGGTGGTCACAAAGCACCGAGCTGATTTCCCTGTGCTATGCGGCTGCTTCCCACTAGCTATCTATTTTACATTTGGTAGTGTATATATGTCCATGCCACTCTCTCACTTCGTCCCAGCTTACCCTTCCTCCTCCCCATATCATCAAGTCCATTCTCTACAGCTGCATCTTTATTCTTGTCCTGCCCCTATGCCATAGGTGTTTGATACTATTACTGAAAGGGATAAAAGTACCGCAGTCTCACAAACAACAAATACTACTAAGATGATGGGTATTAAGCTAGCTTGAGTGAAATAAGTGTTAAGAATTATTAGGAGATTATGGGAAGATGGCGGAAGAGTAAGACGCGGAGATCACCTTCCTCTCCACAGATACACCAGAAATACATCTACGCGTGGAACAACTCCTCCGGAGCACCTACTGAACGCTGGCAGAAGACCTCAGACCTCCCAAAAGGCAAGGAACCCCCCACGTACCTGGTTAGGACAAAAGAAAAAACTAAACAGAGACAAAAGGATAGGGACGGGTCCTGCACCAGCGGGAGAGAGCTGTGAAGGAGGAAAAGTGTCCACACACTAGGAAGCCCCTTCGCGGGTGGAGACTTCGGGAGGCAGAGTGGGGGAGCTTGGGAGCCGCGGAGGAGAGCACAGCAACAGGGGTGCGGAGGGCAAAGCGGACAGATTCCAGCGCAGAGGATTGGGGCCGACCGGCACTCACCAGCCGAGAGGCTTGTCTGCTCGCCCGCCGGGGCGGGTGGGGCTGGGAGCTGAGGCTCCGGCTTTTGTCGGAGCGCCAGGACAGGACTGAGGTTGGCGGCGTGAACACAGCCTGCAGGGCGTTGGTGCGCCGCGGCTGGCCGGGAGAGAGTCCGGGGAGGGGTCTGGACCTGCCGAAGAGGCAAGAGACTTTTACGTCCCTCTTTGTTTCCTGGTGCACGAGGAGAGGGGATTAAGAACGCTGCTTGAGAGAGCTCCAGGGACGGGCGCGAGCCGCGGCTAAGATTGCGGAGCCCAGAGACGGACATGGGACGCTAAGGCCGCTGCTGCCGCAGCCAGGAGGCCTGTGTGTGAACACAGGTCACTAGCCACACGCCCTTCCGGGGAGCCTGTGCAGCCCGCCACTGCCAGGGTCCCGGGATCCGGGGACGGCTCCCCCGGGAGAGCGCTCGGCTCGCCTCAGGCTGCAGCGTCACGCCGGCCTCTGCCGCTGCAGGCCCGGCCCCGCACTCCGTGACCCTCCCTACCCCCCGGCCTGGGTGAGCCAGAGCCCCGGAATCAGCGGCTCCTTTAACCCCGTCCTGTCTGAGCAAAGAACAGACGCCCTCCGGCGACCTACACGCACAGGCGGGGCCAAATCCAAAGCTGAGCCCCTGGGAACTGTGAGAACAAAGAAGAGAAAGGGAAATCTCTCCCAGCAGCCTCAGAAGCAGCGGATTAAAGCTCCACAATCAACTTGATATACCCTGCATCTGTGGAATACTTGAATAGACAACGAATCATCCCAAATTAAGGAGCCCTGTGGATGAAAGGCTCTTGGTGCTGCAGCCAGGAGTCAGTGCTGTGCCTCTGAGGTGGGAGAGCCAACTTCAGGACACTGGTCCACAAGAGGCCTCCCAGCTGCACATAATATCAAACAGCAAAAATCTCGGAGAGATCTCCATCTCAACGCCAGCACCCAGCTTCACTCAACGACCAGCAAGCTACAGGGCTGGACATCCTATGCCAAACAACTAGCAAGACAGGAACACAACCCCACCCATTAGCAGAGAGGCTGCCCAAAATCATAGTAAGTCTACAGACACCCCAAAACACACCACCAGACGTGGACCTGCCCACCAGAAAGACAAGATCCAGCCTCATCCACCAGAACACAGGCACTAGTACCCTCCACCAGGAAGCCTACACAACCCACTGAACCAACCTTAGCCACTGGGGACAGACACAAAAAACAACAGGAACTACGACCCTTCAGCCTGCAAAAAAGGAGACCCCAAACACAGTAAGATAAGCAAAATGAAAAGACAGAAAAACACACAGCAGATGAAGGAGCAAGATAAAAACCCACCAGACCTAACAAATGAAGAGGAAATAGGCAGTCTACCTGAAAAAGAATTCAGAATAATGATAGTAAGGTTGATCCGAAATCTTGGAGACAGAATGGACAATAGAATGGACAAATTGCAAGAATCAGTTAACAAGGACCTAGAAGAACTAAAGATGAAACAAGCAACGATGAACAACACAATAAATGAAATTAAAAGTACTCTAGATGGGATCAATAGCAGGATAACTGAGGCAGAAGAACGGATAAGTGACCTGGAAGATAAAATAGTGGAAATAACTACTGCAGAGCAGAATAAAGAAAAAAGAATGAAAAGAACTGAGGACAGTCTCAGAGACCTCTGGGACAACATTAAACGCACCAACATTCGAATTATAGGGGTTCCAGAAGAAGAAGAGAAAAAGAAAGGGACTGAGAAAATATTTGAAGAGATTATAGTTGAAAACTTCCCTAATATGGGAAAGGAAAGAGTTAATCAAGTCCAGGAAGCACAGAGAGTCCCATACAGGAAAAATCCAAGGAGAAATACGCCAAGACACATATTAATCAAACTGTCAAAAATTAAATACAAAGAAAACATATTAAAAGCAGCAAGGGAAAAACAACAAATAACACACAAGGGAATCCCCATAAGGTTAACAGCTGATCTTTCAGCAGAAACTCTGCAAGCCAGAAGGGAGTGGCAGGACATATTGAAAGTGTTGAAGGAGAAAAACCTGCAACCAAGATTACTCTACCCAGCAAGGATCTCATTCAGATTTGATGGAGAAATTAAAACCTTTACAGACAAGCAAAAGCTGAGAGAGTTCAGCACCACCAAACCAGCTCTACAACAACTGCTAAAGGAACTTCTCTAGGCAAGAAACACGAAAGAAGGAAAGGACCTACAATAACGAACCCAAAACAATTAAGAATATGGGAATAGGAACACACATATCGATAATTACCTTAAATGTAAATGGACTAAATGCTCCCACCAAAAGACACAGATTGGCTGAATGGATACAAAAACAAGACCCATATATTTGCTGTCTACAAGAGACCCACTTCAGACCTAGAGACACATACAGACTGAAAGTAAGGGGATGGAAAAAGGTATTTCATGCAAATGGAAACCAAAAGAAAGCTGGAGTAGCAATTCTCATATCAGACAAAATAGACTTTAAAACAAAGACTATTAGAAGAGACAAAGAAGGACACTACATAATGATCAAGGGATCGATCCAAGAGGAAGATATAACAATTGTAAATATTTATGCACCCAACTTAGGTGCACCTCAATACATAAGGCAAATACTGACAACCATAAAAGGGGAAATCGACAGTAACACATTCATAGTAGGGGACTTTAACACCCCACTTTCACCAATGGACAGATCATCCAAAATGAAAATAAATAAGGAAACACAAGCTTTAAATGATACATTAAACGAGATGGAGTTAATTGATATTTATAGGACATTCCATCCAAAAACAACAAGATTACATCTCCAGTTATTTGATAAAAAGCTTTCAAATATGACCCTGTGTCATATAAAATTAGTATTCAAAAACTCATTATCAGCATGAATTCTAGAATAGACCCAAAAGAAATGTCCATGAAGAAAAATAATTGTAAATAATGGACATTTGGTGGATTGTACTGTAAACTTACCATAAGTAACATAAGCCTTTTGGTGTACTAGTTGTTTGTTATCATTTACAATCTAGGTACAAGGACATCTATGTTCAATAACTTACATGAAAGTAAAATAATTAAGAAGATAATACATTGCTGAGAAACTAATATTGAGCTCCACCTTAGGGTCAAATAAAGAAACCATATCATAGAGACTGTTGACATTCAGAATGTGCCATGGAGATGATGCATTTTGAAACTTCGGTTTTAAAATAAAAGGCTGTGATATTCTCTTCCCTTTTCAAAAAAAAAAAAAAAGAAAATAGAAGATAACTATATGCCAAATCTGATTTTCTCCAATCAAAATAAATACATGAGTCTAAAAGTAAGTCATGGTAAATAAAATTAAAATGTGTCATTTAGAAAGAAGGTAGTAAATTCAACCAAAATTTACAAGCATGGCTAATGTATAAAGCGCTTAAATAATCTATGGGAAAAGGCTGACACTGAAAATTATCTATGTGAGGGGTATTTAATGTCTTTGTGTTCTGCAGTTAAACTTAGGTTTGTGCCATGCTTTATATTTTTAATACCTTTCATGATAAAATTTACAGAAAAGCATTTCCAATCATCAGAGAAACTGTCATCTTTTCTCCAATCTGTAAATATTTCTTACAATAATGGAAATTGCCTTAAAAATTCATTTAATATTCATATTGGAATAAAGCATCTGTTGTGGCAGATGGGGCAAATGACATCAAGTTCAACTGTTTAAATAACCCTTAAGGATTAATGTGTAGTTTACAAAAATAATTTGTAATTCATCTTGGATTAAATTAATTTGAAATTATTGTGTTCCATAAAAGCATACTGCAGCTGCTCCCAGCACTGAATTGATTGTTTTCAACTGGTTACTCCTACTAAAACATGCATTTTGACAGCAAGAAAACAATTGCTCCCTATTATTCATTCTGTATCTTTACCAATAAACACAATCTTCAAAACAATCTGAAAATATAAAAAAAAAAAAAAGAATTATTAGAGTTGCTATAATGAATGAGGATAATATTATTCCCTCTAGGCATAGTAGGAAGGGTGTTAACTAGAATCAGTACATTAATAGCCCTAAGAGGGAAACTGAAAGGACAGAAGAATATTTATGTATACTAAAGGAATTTAGTAACTATAAATTTAATCAAATGTAATGACTCAAAATTGTATGTTTTAATTTAAACTAATTATCATATTTGGAACCCTCTAACCTCTTTTGTCTTCACTTGTAGGCTACACTTATTGCTAACAGTGAAATTAGGATTAGAGCTATAATTAGTGTTGTTATTAGATTTGTTTCTTTGGGATGCTACAGGCAGAGGCAAAGGGAGGGCAATTTCAACATCACAGAGGAAAAAAATAACAGCACTTTAAAAAATTTTATGGAATAAGATAGGCATGGTGATCCTATAGGGCCAGACATTCGTACGGACTTGATTTTTCTGTCTCTTTACTTCAGGAAATCAGAATGTAAAAAACACAAGTAATGAAACTAGTAATATATTCATAAATAATGCTAATAATAGAAAGTTGATTATTCTTTTTCTGATTCTATCAAAACTATTTGACTGGAAGTCAATTTTAGTAATTATTACTAAAAGAATAAGACCCTCATCAATAAGTGGAGATGTACAGGAACAGCCATAATATATCTAAGAAGTGTCAATATCACGCAGCAGCTTCAAAGCCGAAACGATGATCAGAGATACAGTGAAATGTTAGTTCATGTAAAAAGCAGATAACTAGGAAACAAGAGCCAATGATCATGCATAGGCCATGGAAGCCTGTAGCTATGAAGAATGTTGATCTGTAGACTCCATCTGAGACTGGAAAAGGTGCTTTGTAATGTTCTGAGGCTTGCAGGAGTGTAAAGTGAACTCCTACACAGATTGCAATAAAAACTGTTTGAAGTATATTCTTACAATTTCCATCTACCAGGCTGTGGTGAGCTCAAGGACAGTCAAAACTTAAGTTTTCATAATCTGTGTATTTCTAGCTTCAGTATCATTGATGGCCTATAGCTTCTACGGTTAGGGAAGGGTTATTAATGTCATTTATTATGTAAAAAATTCATAATGATGGTAGGATAATTAAGATTAGAATGATGGCTGGTAGAATGATTTAAATTGTTTCTACTTCTTATGCATCTATTGTATGTGTATGAGTCAGTTTAGCTGTCAATATTAGAGAAATAATATAGAGAACTAGAAAACTTATCAAAAAAGGATGATGAACGGGTGATCATGAAAATGTAAAGTTCTTTCATAATACGTGATGTTGCATTGTGAAGCCTCGTTGAAATGGATATGCTACAGAGATATGCAGGATTTTCACCTCTGATTTAACTTTGACAAAGTTACGTAATTTTTTACTAACATCTCACATATTGAAAAAGACATAATGGTTATGGTGTTGGCTTTAAACCAGTTGAAGAGGTTTTGATTCCTTCCTTTCTTATTTTAAATTTGCATAAATACACCCCCCAAACATAGGATATGGTTGAGGGCATCCATGTAATTATTCTAGATTAGTGACAGTTACCTATACTACTGAGATTTCTTCTTTGGATCCAAATGCTTCTCAAATTAAGAAAAGTGTTAGCATAACTGCTGTTAGTTACATGAGTGAGCCTATAAATACAAAGATATTTCACTTTGTGTATACATCAGAGTAGTCGGAAATAACTCGGGGGCATCCACGAAAAGCCAAAAAGTGCTGCGGGAAGAAAGTCATATTTACTCCTACAAATATAATCATGCACTGAACTTTGTGCGTGTTGTGTTAAGTGTACAGCCTGAGGATAGTAGAGATCAGTGTACGGTTCACGGACTGCTGGCATCAGCTTCTACTGATGACAGGAGTAGGAGTAAGAATGTTGGAAGAACTATTCAAAAGCTTCTATTATGTAGTCAAGGAAATGCTACATTGGGTACTCCAATTATTAGTGGGACAAATCAGTTTCCAAGTCCTCCAATTATAATGGGCATAACTAAAAACATGATTACAAATGCATGGCATGTTATGACGACACTGTAAATTCGTTCGTCTTCAGGTACTGCTTCAGGTTCGCCTACTACAGCATGGAGGAATGGATGCAAAGCGGTGTCTACTATTCCAGCTCAAGCACCACATAGTAAATATGAAGTGCTGATCTTTGTGATTTGTTCAGAATAATCAGCAGTGTGTCAACATACGTAAAATGGCTGAGCAAGCCTGGGAATGTAAATCTAAAGACAGGTTGTGCCCTCTTTTTGCCAAGCCCTGTGGTGAATTGCAAATCCAAAAAAAGAAAAAATCACCTTCAATGTTGCCAATCCTTCTCCCACCTTTTCCTTCTGGATGGCGGGAGAAACAGATTGATGCCAGTTGACTAGAGGATTTACCTGTCAACAAAAAGTGTGTGGGATGGAAGCACATCAATACAGTAAGGATTTAACTTAAACTGATTTGCATTCAATTGGTATAGAGTTCTGTAATCCTTATTTTAAGGCATTAAGTAAATTATACTTCCTTACACCTTCTAAATCTCTTGGTCTATATTAACCTAAATTCCTAGTCCAGCACTGATCGAATGGGTGTTAAGGGTAGTAATAATGTGGCTATTAGGATTAGTAATGATAGGAAGTTTATTTACTTTGTATGTTCAAATTCTCATTTTATGTTTCTGTTGTTTATCAATGAAAGTATAGTTACTGGTGTGGAGGATTTTAGCCACATGTATAAACATACGTTGAGCAGTGCTATGATGACTGTTAGTGTTGGGAGAACATTATCTTTTAAATTATGTTTTTCATATATTTTTTCATATTTATAGAGCTATTATTTTTCAGATTCTTTTCCATTATAGATTATTACAAGATATTGAATAGAGTTCCCTGTATTATACAGTAGGTCCTTGTTGTTTATTTCATATATAGTAATACGATCTTAATCCCAAACTCCTAATTTATCCCTCCCCACCTTTTCCCTTTGGAAACCGTAAGTTTGTTTTCTATGTCTGTGAGTCTGTTTCTGTTTTGTAAATAAGTTCATCTGTATCAAATTTTTTACATTCCACATATGAGTGAAATCATATTACATTTGTCATTCTATCTGACTTACTTCATTTAGTATAATCTCTAGTTCCATCCATGTTGCTACAAATGGTATTATTTCTATTTTATGGCTGAGTAATATTCCAGTGTGTGTGTGTGTGCGTGTGTATGTGTGTGTGTGTCTGTGTGTGTGTATGTATATCACATCTTCTTTATCCATTCATCTGTCGATGGACATTTAGGTTGCTTCCACATCTTGGCTATTGTAAATAGTGCTGCTATGAACACTGGGGCGCATGTATCTTTTTGAATTAGGTTTTTGCCTTTTCCAGATATAAGCCGAGGAGCGGGATTGCTGGATCATATGGTAACTCTATTTTCAGTTGTTTTAGGAACCTCCATACTGTTCTCCATAGTGGCTGTAGCAATTTACATGCCCAGTAACAGGGTAGGAGGGTTCCCGTTGCTCCTGCATTTAGTACTTGTAGACTTTTAATGATGACCATTCTGACTGGTGTGAGGTGGCACCTCACTGACATTTATTTTTGCTTTTGTTCAGAGTAAATGGCAGAACTATGGGTTGTCTGTCCTTATAAGCCTTACATATCTAAGTAATTGGTACAGTTAGGAGGCTAGCTTGCAGTTAACTAACTTTGGGTTGGAGAAGCGAGGGCAATATGACTGTTAGATAAGTTAACTAAATCTTGTATAGTTATATGTTGGCCTTGTTTTAGGAGTCTGGCAGGTTGTTGATGGCATACAAAGTATGAGATTTAGCAGGAGGTAAGGGGGTTTGATTAAGCAAGCTATTTACCTGAAATGTGCATGGGCACTTATGTGTGTAATTGCTCTATGTTCTGTGACCACCGACTCAATGACACGTTACGGTGAATGATGCTGGTAAATGATACTCGATTTAATTTCAGCTACAAGTTGCTTGACTGTGTTAAGGCCACTGATGCCCATAGCCGAGTCACAGCACCCCCCAAAATTAAAAAATTCCAAATGCATGAAACCAGTTATGTGTGAGCATGGCCTGATTAGTCACGAGTCCATCGTGACGTCCTATTTAAGGGGAAAGAGTAGGTGCTATGGCCCTGAAGGTGAGATGACCCTGAAGTAAGAACAAGATGCCAGATATAGTTCATTTATAGAAATCTGTATGGTTCATGGGCCAGAAATGCAGACAGGCACATTTTGGGGCAAGCTGATGGCTTCTCGTGGCTTCATCATTAAGTCCTAGTTATCAGCAATGATAAGCATGTTGACTGGAAATGATTTGACAACGTATTATGTATGATTAATACACATATGTACTATATAGTATTAATCACTTCAGTTACCCCTGTAAAAACTCACAGAGGCTGGAACCTAGTGTGCACTGAAACGTTTAATGTGTTATATAACATCAGTACACTGATGTACATGCTTATACACATGAGATAATTCACAATTACACATATTATGTATTATATATGATAAAGCATATGTATTGTACTTCTATATGTGAAGGGCATAAAATTCTCAAATTACATAGTAATGTTAGTTTTTACGATGTCAATTTTTAATACTTATATATAGCACTCAACAATAGTGTTTATGTCCCCTAAGCAAATTGTTCAGGGAATAGTTTAAGCAGAAATTCAGCTTTGGGTGCTGATGAGAGAGCTGGAGCTTCTTCCTTGAGTCTTAGGGAGAAATGTTGCTGTTTCTAAAAAAGACTCTTAATTTTAGGAGGTTATTTTCAATAACACTTATTAGTGGTATGAGGACAAGAATTAGAAGAAAGTATAGAATAGATGCTAGTTGTCTGATGATAATAAATAGGTGATCAATGGATTGCCTTCCAATACATGTAAGTATTAATAGGCCCACTAGTAGGAATCCAAATAAACATTAGCTAAGAGGTCAGAATGTTATACTTTATTGTTTTGCTGTATGAAGTATTGGAACATAGCTAAAATCATGATTGAGAAGATTAATACACCTCCTATTCACTGTGAATGGATCGCAGAATTGCACATGCAAATTAAAACTATCATTCTGGTTTCATGTGAGGGGGAATACTGAAGGGCTTAGCTGGAGTATAATTTACTGGGTCTCCTAGAAGGTCAGATGAGACTACTACTAGTATCCGTAAGATTATTAATAAGAATAAAGCAACCAAGATATCCTTAATTTTGTAGTATGGATGAAATGAGATTTTGCCCATACTGGATGAGATCCCTGTTGGATTATTAGAGTCTATTTCATGAAGGAATAATAAGTAAACAACTGTTAAAGCTGCAATTAAAAATGGGAGAATAAAGTGGAAGGCGAAGAATCAGGTAAGGGTGGTTTTATCAACTGAGAATTCTCCTTTGACTCCTCTGACTACATTAGTGCCAATGTAAGGAATTGCTAAAAGGAAATTTGTAATGACTGTTTTTCCTCAAAAGGACATTTAGCCTCATGGTAAGAGGTAACTTACAAATGCTATGGCTATTAATAAAACAGTAATATGATTCTGATGTTTCATGTTTCTAAGAAGGTGTAAGATCCACAATACAGGCCTCATGCTACATGAATAAATAAGCAATTAAAGAATATAGACCAGTCCCTCCCATCAGGAAACTTGCACAAGCCTCTTAGATAGCCTCATACACCAGAGGGCAGACTGCAGAAACAAGAAGAACTAAAATCCTGCAGTCTGTGGAATGAAAACCACATTCACAGAAATATAGACAAGATGAAAAGGCAGAGGGCTATGTGCCAGATGAAGGAACAAGATAAAACCCCAGAAAAACAACTAAATGAAGTGGAGATAGGCAACCTTCCAGAAAAAGAATAAAGAATAATGATAGTGAAGATGATCCAGGACCTCGGAAAAAGAATGGAGGCAAAGATCGAGAAGATGCAAGAAATGTATAACAAAGACCTAGAAGAATTAAAGAACAAACAAACAGAGATGAACAATACAATAACGGAAATGAAAACTACACTAGAAGGAATCAATAGCAGAATAACTGAGGCAGAAGAACGGATAAGTGACCTGGAAGACAGAATGGTGGAATTCACTGCTGCAGAACAGAATAAAGAACAAAGAATGAAAAGAAATGAAGACAGCCTAAGACACCTTTGGGACAACATTAAATGCAACAACATTTGCATTATAGGGGTCCCAGAAGGAGAGGAGAAGAGAAAGGACCCAAGAAAATATACGAAGAGGTTATAGTCGAAAACTTCCCTAACATGGGAAAGGAAATAGCCACCCAAGTCCAGGAAGTGCAGAGAGTCCCATACAGGAGAAACACACCGAGACACATAGTAATCAAATTGGAAAAAATTAAAGACAAAGAAAAATTATTGAAAGCAGCAAGCGAAAACGACAAATAACATACAAGGGAACTCCCATAAGGTTAACAGCTGATTTCTCAGCAGAAATTCTACAAGCCAGAAGGGAGTGGCATGATATATTTAAAATGATGAAAGGGAAGAACCTACAACCAAGATTACTCTACCCAGCAAGGATCTCATTCAGATTTGACGGAGAAATTAAAAGCTTTACAGAGAAGCAAAACCTAAAAGAATTCAGCACCACCAAACCAGCTCTACAACAAATGCTACAGGAACTTCTCTAAGTGGGAAACACAAGAGAACAAAAGGACCTAAAAAACAAACCTAAAACAATTAAGAAAATGGGAATAGGAACATACATATCGATAATTACCTTAAACGTGAATGGATTAAATGCTCCAACCAAAAGACACAGGCTCGCTGAATGGATACAAAAAACAAGACCCATATATATGTTGTCTACAAGAGAGTCACTTCAGATCTAGGGACACATACAGACTGAAAGTGAGGGGATGGAAAAAGATATTCCATGCAAATGGAAATCAAAAGAAAGCTGGAGTAGCAATACTCATATCAGATAAAATAGACTTTAAAATAAAGAATGTTATAAGAGACAAGGAAGGACACTACATAATGATCACGGGATCAATCCAAGAAGAAGATAAAACAATTATAAATATACATGCACCCAACATAGGAGCACCTCAATACATAAGGCAACTGCTAACAGCTATAAAAGAGTAACACAGTAACACAACAATAGTGGGGGACTTTAACACCTCACTTACACCAATGGACAGATCATCCAAACAGAAAATTAAGAAGGAAACACAAGCTTTAAATGACACAATAGACCAGATGGATTTAATTGATATTTATAAGACATTCCATCCAAAAACAGCAGATTACACTTTCTCCTCAAGTGCACACCGCACATTCTGCAGGATATATCGCACCTTGGGTCACAGATAAAGCCTCAGGAAATTTAAGAAAATTGAAATCATATCAAGCATCTTTTCTGACCACAGCGTTATGAGATTAGAAATCAATTACAGGGAAAAAAAACACAAAAAACACAAACACATGGAGGCTGAACAATACGTTACTAAATAACCAAGAGATCACTGAAGAAATCAAAGAGGAAATCAAAAAATACATAGAGACAAATGACAATGAAAACATGATGATCCAATACCTATGGGATGCAGCAAAAGCAGTTCTAAGAGGGAAGTTTATAGCAACACAATTCTACCTCAAGAAACAACAAACATCTCAAATAAACAACCTAAACTTACACCTAAAGGAACTAGAGAAAGAAGAACAAACAAAACCCAAAGTTAGTAGAAGGAAAGAAATCATAAAGATCAGAGCAAAAATAAATAAAATAGAAACAAGGAAAACAATACCAAAGATCAATAAAACTAAAAGATGGTTCTTTCAGAAGATAAACAAAATTGATAAAACATTAGCCAGACTCATCAAGAAAAAGAGGGAGAGGACTCAAGTCAATAAAATTAGAAATGAAAAAGGAGACCTTACAACAGATACCACAGAAATACAAAGCATCCTAAGAGACTACTACAAGCAACGCTATGCCAATAAAACAGACAACATGAAAGAAATGGACAAATTCTTGGAAAGGTATAACCTCCTAAGACTGAACCAGGAAGAAATAGAAACTATGAACAGACCAATCACCAGTAATGAAATTGAAACTGTGATTTAAAATTTTCCAACAAACCAAAGTCCAGGACCAGATGGCTTCACAGGTGAATTCTATCAAACATTTAGAGAACAGATAACACCCATCCTTCTCAAACTCTTCGAAAAAATTGCAGAGGAAGGAACACTCCCAAACTCATTCTATGAGGCCACCATCACACTGATCCCAAAACCAGACAAAGATACTACCAAAAAAAAAATTACAAACCAATATCACTGATGAATATAGACGCAAAAATCCTCAACAAGATACTAGCAAACAGAATCCAACAACACATTAAAAGGATCATACACCATGTTCAAGTGGGATTTATCCCAGGGGTGCAAGGATTCTTCAGTATACTCAAGTCAATCAATGTGATACACCATATTAGCAAATTGAAGAAGAAAAGCTATATGATCATCTCAATAGATGCCGAAAAAGCTTTTGACAAAATTCAACACCCATTTATGATAAAAACTCTCCAGAAAGTGGGCATAGAAGGAACCTACCTCAACATAATAAAGGCCATATACAACAAACCCACAGCAAACATCATTCTCAATGTTGAAAAACTGAAAGCATTTCCTCTAAGATCAGGAACAAGACAAGGTTGCCCACTCTCACCACTCTCATTCAACATAGTTTTGGAAGTTTTAGCCATGGCAATCAGAGAAGAAAAAGAAATAAAAAGAATACAATTTTGAAAACAAGAAGTAAAACTGTCACTGTTTGCAGATGACATGATACTATACATAGAGAATCCTAAAATTGCCACCAGAAAACTACTAGAGCTAATCAATGAATTTGGTAAAGTTGCAGGATACAACTTTCTGTAATGCACAGAAATCTCTTGCATTCCTATACACTAATGATGAAAAATCTGAAAGAGAAATTAAGGAAACACTCCCGTTTACCATTGCAATAAAAAGAATAAAATACCTAGGAATAAACCTACCAATTACCAGTGACATTTTTTACAGAACTAGAACAAAAAATCTTAAAATTTGTATGGAGATACAAAAGACCCGAATAGCCAAGGCAGTCTTGAGGAATAAAAAAAGGAGCTGGAGGAATCAGATTCCCTGACTTCAGACTATACTACAAAGCGACAGTAACCAAGACAATATGGTACTGGAACAAAAACAGAAATATAGATGAATGGAACAGGATAGAAAGCCCAGAGATAAACCCACGCACCTATGGTCAACTAATCTATGACAAAGGAGGCAAGGATATACAATGGAGAAAAGACAGTCTCTTCAATAAGTGATGCTGGGAGAACTGGACAGCTACATGTAAAAAATGAAATTAGAACACTCCCTAACACTATACACAAAAATAAACTCAAAATGGATTAAAGACCTAAGTAAGACTGGACACTATAAAACTCTTAGAGGAAAACTTAGGAAGAACACTCTTTAACATAAATCACGGCAAGATCTTTTTTGATCCACCTCCTAGAGTAATGGAAATAAAACCAAATGGGACCTAATGAAACTTAAACGCTTTAGGACAGCAAAGCAAACTACAAACAAGATGAAAAGACAACCCTCAGAATGGGAGAAAATATTTGCAAATGAATCAACGGACAAAGGATTAATCTCCAAAATATGTAAACAGCTCATGCAGCTCAATATTAAAAAAAAACAAACAACCCAATCCAAAAATGGGCAGAAGACCTAAGTAGACATTTCTCCAAAGAAGACATTCAGATGGCCAAGAAGCACATGAAAAGCTGCTCAACATCACTAGTTATTAGAGAAATGCAAATCAAAACTACAATGAGGTATCACCTCAAGCCAGTTAGAATGGGCATCATCAGAAAATCTACAAACAACAAATGCTGGAGAGGGTGTGGAGAAAAGGGAACCCTCTTGCACTGTTGGTGGAAATGTAAATTGATACAGCCATTATGGAGGTTCCTTAAAAAACTAAAAATAGAATTACCATATGACTCAGCAATCTCACTACTGGGCATATACCCAGAGAAAACCATAATTCAAAAAGACACATGCACCCCAATGTTCACTGCAGCACTATTTACAATAGCCAGGACATGGAAGCTACCTAAATGCCCATCGACAGACAAATGGATAAAGAAGATGTGGTACATATATACAATGGAATATTACTCAGCCATAAAAAGGAACAAAACTGGGTAATTTGCAGGGTCATGGATGGATCTAGACACTGTCATACAGATTGAAGTAAGTCAGAAAGAGAAAAACAAAAATCGTATATTAATGCATATATGTGGAACCTAGAAAAATGGTACAGATGAACCAGTTTGCAGGGCAGAAATTGAGACACAGATGTAGAGAACAATTGTATGGACCCCAAGAGGGGAAAGCTGGGAGGAGGATGAATTGGGAGATTGGGATTGACATATATACACTAATATGTATTAAATGGTTAACTAATAAGAACCTGCTGTATAAAAAATATATATAAAATAAAATTCAAAAAAAAAGAATATAGAAGCTCTGTTTTCATGAAACTATCAAATAATTCATAGGTTGTTTACATCTTGTTACATACGAGTTATGGATTAGAAGACAGTTATTGTACCTGATGTGTATTGCTAGAAATAAACCTGTTATGATTTGCAAAATTAAACAAATACAAAGCAAAGAATGGGCATTTCATTGTGCTGAGATATTTGATGGGACTGGTAGATCAATAAATGCACTGTTAATGATTTTGATTACTGTGTGGAATCTTCAAATGTTGATCACTAGTGTTCTTATAGTTGAAAAACAACGATGATTTTTCATTACATTGGCATGGTTCCATTCCGTGTAAGAATAATGATGACATACATAGTATTTTAAGTACTATTTTTGTTGTTAGTTTTATAAGGTTTTTCTTCCAAACCTTCACAGATTTGTAGTGGGTTTGGGTTTATTTCCATGGTAGAACTGGTTGTATTATTGCAATGAATTTTGATGGATCATTTTTGGGCTTAATGGTTTTTAAAATTTATTTAGGGTGACTGTTAATAGTTTTTGGTTATGCGACAGCTATGGCTACAAATCAGTATCCTGAGGTTTGAGTTTCTAGTAAAATTATCTTAGGTATACTTCTTTTGTGTTGTTATGGAAATACTAATTAAAACTGCAATGCAATATTTAGTCACATTCACTAAATGATTATAATCAAGAACCAATAAATATATTAGCAACAATGTTGAGAAATTGGGACCCTTATGGTTTGCTTGTGGAAATGGAAAACGGTACAGACTATACATACAACAGTTTGGCATTTTCTCAAAAAGATGAAAATATACTTACCGTTTATTTCAAAAACTCCAATCCTAGGTATAAACGTCAATGAACTGAAAACAGGTGTTCAAACAAGAACTGGTACACAAATATTCATAGCAACATTATTCACAATAGCCCAAAAGGTAGAAACCATACAAAATTCCATCAGTGGATGAATGGATATGAAAAATAGGGCAGATTCAAAGACTTCCATTTTTCTGCTCTATAAAAAATAAAGTGAAATGGTGCAGCCACTGTGGAAAATATTATAGCAAAAACTTAAACGTGAAATTAACATATGATATGTCAATTCCACTTCGGGGTGTATACCCAAAAGGTTTGACAGCAGGGACTGAAACACATATTTGTACACTCATATTCATACCAGTACTATTCATACTGGTCAAAGATGGAAGGAATCCAAGTGTCCATGGATAGATGATTCCATAAACAAGCTGTGGTACATACACAATGGAATATGATTCAGCCTTTAAACTTAGGGTATGCTACAATGTGGATGAACCTTAAAGTCATTATGTTAACTGAAACAAACCAGACCAAAAAGGTACAAACATGCTATGATTCCACTAGTATGAGATATCCACATAAGTCAAATTCAAAGAAAGAAAGTAGAATGTGATTCCCAGGGGTTGAAGAGAGTTGGTGTTTAATGGATGTAAATGTGGTTAATGTCGTAGAACTATACGCTTAAAGTGGCTTAAATGGTAAACATTATGTTGTATGGATTTAATCACAATGACAAATATGAATGAAGTACTGATACATGCTACAACATGAATGAACACTGAAAACATCCTAAGAGAAAGAAGCCATACAGCAAAGACCACCCAGATCGTATTCATTTACGCACTTGAAATCCATCAAGGTTTTATAAATAAGGGAAAGTCTCAAGAACTGTTCCAGAAAAAGTAAACTGGATCAGAATAGAAAACCACATTTCCATATAGTTGGGGCAAGTGGTGAAAGTTGAACAGGGCCTGTGGATGGGATTATAAAGTGAAAACCATAATAATTCCTCATTTGGCAGTGGTCTACTGGGAGAGTGTCTCTGTTTGAGGTCGAACGCACTGGAGGTTTTCATTTAGATTGGCAGATGTGGAAAATCAATGATGACTGAGGAATCTGAGCTTAGAGATAAAGTGTACATTGTACTGCTACTGCAAGTTTTCTGTATCTCTGAAATTACTAGAAAGTAAATAACTTTTCCAGACAACCATGTCAATACCGCACCTGAAAAGTAGAAAAAGACATCAAACTTCATTATAAGGGCCAAGCCCTAGCCGGATCCAATTCCCCCCAAATGATGAAGCTCATTGCTATATACATATACAACATATATGTACTATTAAAAAAGAATCTTTTTACATGAGATGATGTATGTTAACTAATTGTATTGTGGTAATCATTTCACAATAGATGTATGACAAATCATAAGTCAATTATATCTCAATAAAACTGGAAAAGGTTACATCAGCTTTACAATAATGTCTTTCAAATATACATATATAGAGATAGATATAGATCTATATATATGTGTGTGTGTATATATATATATATATATATAGACCAAAATAAAATGGAAATACAACTTAGCAAAACTTACAGGATGCAACAAAAACAGCTGTAATTAAGAAGTTTATCATTATAAACACCTACAGTAAGAAAAAAAGATCAGAAATAAACAATCTAACTTTACCCTTAAAGGAAGTAGAAAAAAAAGCAAAAAACTAAGCACATATGAAGCAAAAGGAATGAAATATCAGAGCAGATATTAATAGAGACCATGAAAACAATAGAAAACATCCATGCAAAGTGTGATTTTTTTTTAAAAGATAAGCAAAATTGACAAACTTTTATCTATACTAAGAATAAAAGAGAATACTCAAATACACAAAATCAGAAATGAACGAGGAGAAACTGCAACTGATACAACAGAAATACAACATCATAAGTGACAAATATGAATAAGTATACTCCAACAAATTGGATAAACTAGAAGAAAGAAACAAATTCCTAGAAACCTACCAAGACTGAATCAAAATAAAATAGAAAATCTAAACAGATCAGTGATGAGTGAAGAGATTGTATCATTAATCAAAAACCTACAAACAGAAAAAGGTAAAGATGAGATGGCTTCACTGGGAAGTTCTACCAAACACTGAAATAAGAATTAATACAAATCTATCACAAACTCTTCCAAAAAAATTAAGAGGAGGAACATTCCCAAACTCATTTTATGGGTCCAACGTAACTTTGATACCAAACCTACATAAGCACACTACCAGAAAAAAAGAAAAACAAAAATGGGAAGTATCCCTGATGAATATAAATGCAAAAATTCTCAACAAAATACTAGCAAACCAAATTCAATGGTATACAAAAAGGATCATACACCATGCATGACCAAGTGGGATTTATCCCTGGGGTGCAAGGATGCTTCAATGTAAATTAAATAAAATATGTAAATTAAAATATGTGATGCACCACATTAATAGAATAAAACATAAAAATCATATGGTAATTTCAATAGACACAGAAAAGGCACTTGACAAAATTGAACATCCTCCCAAAATTGGTTTAGAAAAATGTACCTCAACATAATAACGGCCATAAAGAACAAATTCACAGCAAACATTATTCTCAATGGTGAAATTCTGAAAGATTTTCTGCTAAAAATAGGAAAAAAAACAAGCATGTCAATTCTCATCACTCCTTTTCAATATGGTGCTGGAAGTCCTAGCCATTTCAATTAGGCAAGAAAAGGAAATAAAAGAAATCCAAATTGGAAAGGATGAAGTAAAACTGTCTCTGGTTGCATTTAATATCATCTTATATATGAAAAATTTTAAAGATTCCACCAAAAAACATTATATCTAATAAAGAAATTTAGTCAAGTTGCAGGATACAAAATCAACGTAGAAAAAACAGGTGTATTTTATTTTATTTATTTATTTATTTTTGGCTGAGTTGGGTCTTCACTGATGCGTACAGGCTTTCTCTAGTTGCTGTGAGTGGGGGCTACTCTTCATTGCAGCATGCAGGCTTCTCATTGCAGTGTTTTCTCTTGCTGCGGAGCACAGGCTCTAGGTGTGTGGGCTTCAGTAGTTGCAGCACGCAGGCTCAGAAGTTGGGGCACATGGGCTCTAGAGTGCATGGGCTTCAGGAGTTGTGGTACATGGCCTCAGTAGTTGTGGCTCACAGGCTCTAGAGTGCAGGCTCAGTAGTTGTGGTGCATGGGCTTAGTTGCTCCGTGGCATGTGGGATCTTCCCAGACCAGGGATTAAACCCATGTCCCCTGCATTGGCAGGCGGATTCTTAACCACTGTGCCACCAGGGAAGTACCAACAGCTGTGTTTTAATATACTAACCACAAACAATTTGAAAAAAGAAGTAAGGAAAACAATCATATTTACAATAGCCTCAAAAATAGATAAAACACTTAGGAATAAATTAAACCAAGTAGGTGAAAGATCTATAAAACTACAAGACCTTGATGAAAGAAACTTCAGAAGATACAAATAAATGGAAAGAGTGATCGTGGATTGGAAGAATTAATATTGTTAAAATGTCCATAGTATACAAAGCCATCTATAGATTCAATGCAATTCCTATTAAAATTCCAATGACTTTTGCACAGAAATAAAGAAAACCACGCTAAAAGTTGTATGAAACCACAAAACACCCCTAATAACCAAATCAATCTGGAGAAAAAAGAACAAATCTATAGGCATCACAATTCCTGATTTCAAACTTTATTACAAAGCTATAGTAATCAAAACAGCATGATACTGGCAAAAAATAGAGACATAGACAAATGGAACAGAATCAAGAGCCCAGAAATAAACCAGCTCATACATGGTCAACAAATATTTGACAAGGGAGCCAAGAGATGCAATGGTAAAAGAATAGTTTCTTCAACAAATGTGTGGGAAAAACTGGAGAACTACAAGCAGAAGAATGAACTAAACCGCTTTCTTCTACCTCTCACAAAAATTAACTCCAAATGAGCTAAAGGCTTAAATGTAAGACCCCAAACTATTACTTCTTCTGTTACTTGAAGACAACCTAAGGAATAAACTCCTTGATATTGGTTTTTTTTTTATTAACATCTTTCTTGAGTATAGTTGCTTTACAATGGTGTGTTAGTTTCTGCTTTATAACAAAGTGAATCAGCTATACGTATACATATCTCCCCATATCTCCTCCCTCTTGCATCTTTGATACTGGTTTTGACAAAGACTTTTTGGATATTTGTACCAAGGGTGCAAGTGACAAAAACCAAAATAAACAAGTGGAACTTGTTTCATATGAAATAAAAACTAAAATAACAGAAAAGCAAAAAACATTAAACTAAAAAACAACACTTCTACATAGCAAAATAAACAATCAGCAAATACAAAGGAAACCTACAGAATGGGAGAACATATGTGGAAACCATCTTTCTGATAAGGGCTTTATCCAAAATACATAAAGAATATATAAAGCTCAATGGCTAAAAAGATAAAAATCTGGGATAAAGACTTGAATAGACATTTCTCCAAAGAAGACATCCAAACGACAAACAGATACGTGAAAAGATGCTCATCTAAGTATCAGGGAAGTGCGAATCAAAACCACAATGAGATATCACTTCATACCTGCTAGAATGCTTATGTGAAGAAAAAAAAAGGGCAACTCTTATGTACTTTTGGTGGAAGTGTAAACTGGTACAATCGTAGGAATCAAAAAGAATGGAATTGGAGCCTTATCTTACATCATTCACACAATTTACCTCAAAATGGATTAAATATTTAAATGTAGGACTTGAAACAATAAAAATCCTAAAAGAAAATATAGGAGTAAAGCTCCTTGACATTGGTCTTGGCAATAATTATTTTTTGCATATGACCCCAAAATAACAGGCAACAAAAGGAGAAATAAACAAGTGGGACTATGTCAACCTAAAAACCTTCTGCACAGTAAAAGAAATAATCCAAAGAATGAAAAGCCAACATATGGAATGGGAGAAAATATTAACAAACCGTCTTATCATAAATGGTAATTATCAAAGTATATAAATAAATCACACAACAGCAAACAAACAAAAACAAATAATCTGATTAAAAATGGTTAAAAGATCTGATTAGACACTTTTCAAAAAATAGTACAAGTGTCCAACAGGTACATGAAAAGGTGCTCAGCATCATTCATCATCACAGAAATGCAAATCAAAACTGTAATGAGATACAACCTCATACCTGTTAGAATGGCTACAGTCAAAGAGACAAGAGATTACAATTGTTTGCAAGGATGTGGACAGAAGGAAATCCTTTTTGGTGAAAATGTAAATTACTACAGCCACTGTGAAAAACAGTATGGAGGTTCCTCAAAAAATTAAAAGTAGTCATTTTGTTGTCCCAGTACCATTTGTTGAAGAGACTATCATTTGCCCATTGAGTATGTGTGACTCCCTTCTCAAATATTACTTGACTTTATATGCAGGAGTTTATTTCTGGGCTCTCTATTCTGTTCCACTGACTATGTGACTATTTTCTTGCCAGTACCATACTGTATTAATTACTGTATCTCTGTAATATAGTTTTAAATCAGGAAGTTTGATGCCTCCCAACTTGTCCTTTCTCAGGATTGCTTTGGCTATTTGGGGTCTTTCGTTTGATAAAGTTTAAGATCTTTTTTCTATATCTGTGAAAAATGTCATTAGAATTTTGATAGAGATTTAATTGAATCTATAGATGTGTACTATGGACATCTGAATGACATTAATTCTTCTGATCCATGGGCATAGTATATCTTTCTATTTTATTTTTTCTTCTTCAGTTTTTTTCATCAAAATCTTCAAGTGTTTATTGTACAATTATTTCCCTTCCTTGGTTAAATTTATTCCTAACTATTTTATTGGTTTTGATGCTATTGTGAATGGAGAAAGAATAGCACCTTCAACAAATGCTGTTGGGAAAATTGGAAAACCACACGCAGAAAAATGAAATTAGACCCTTATCTTATAGCACTCACAAATATTAATCAAAATGGATTAGAGACAAACATAAGGACTGATACCCTAAAACTCCTAGAAGGAAACATAGAGAAGAAGTGCCTTAACATTGGTCTTGGCAATGATCGTTTTGGATATGACCCTAAAAGCATAAGCAACAAAGGTAAAAAATCAGTAAGTGGATCTACATCTACCCAAAAACCCTTTGCACAGCAAAAGAAACAATCAACAAAATGTTAAGGGAGAATACAGAAAAAGGAGAATATGTTCTCAAAGCATGTATTGGATGAAAGGTTAGTATCCAAAATCTGTTTATATTGAACTCATACAACTCAACAGCAAAAACAAACAAGCAAAAACAGCAAACAAAATCCAATTTAAAAATGGGCAGTAGAATTGAATACATACTTTTCCAAAGAAGACTTCTAAACGGTCAACAAGTACATGAAAAGATGCTCAACATCTCTAAAAAGTAGGGAAATACAAATCAAAACCACAATGAGGTATCATCTCACAGCTTTAGAATTACTATTATCAAGACAAGAGGTAAGCATTGGTGAGAGTATGGAAAAAAGGGAACCTTGTGTACTGTTGGTGGGGATATAAACAGTTTAGTCACTATGGAAAAACTAGAGGTTGCTCAAAAAATTAAATATACGACCATATGCTGCAGCAATACCACATCCTGGTATATAGCAAAAGGAAATAAAAGCAAGGTATCAAAAGTATACCTGCACTCGCATGTTTATTGCATCCTTATTCACAACAGAGGAATCAATAAAGAAGATGTGGTGTTTACATACAATGGGATATTATTCAGCCTTAAGAAAGAAGGAAAAAAAAAAGAAAGAAAGAAGAAAACCCTGCCATTTGAGACATCATGGATGAGCCTCGAGGGCATTATACTTAGTGAGATAAGCCCCACAAAGACAAATATTGTATATTACCTATATATGGACTCTAAAACCAAACCCTTAGCAACAGAGAGTAGAACGGTGCTTACCAGGGGGTGAGGGGTGGAGAAATTGGGGAGATGTTGTTAAAAGGCACAAACTTGATACTAGAAGATGGATAAGTTACTTAGACCTAACACGCAGCACAGTGATCACAAACGACAATACTGTTTTATATATCTCAAAATTGCTAAGATGCTGGATCATAAATGTTCTCACCAAAAATAAATTATAATTATGGGATGTGATATAGATGTTAAGTAAAGCTATGGTGGTAATCAGATTGCAGCATATAAATGGTTCAGATCACACTGTAAACTTTAAAAAAATTAAAAGTAGAACTGTATAACCTTATATGTATGTGTATTCTAAAAGAGCCAAACTCTAAAAGAGAAACAGAGAATAGAACGGTTGTTGCCAGGGCCTGGGAAGTGGGGAAAATGAGGAGATGGTGGTCAGAGAGTATCAACTTCCAGTTATAAGATGAATAAGTTTTGGGAAATCCAACGTACATCATGGTGACTATAGTTAACAAAACTATTATATTCTTGAAAGGTGCTAAGAACGTAGATCTCAAATGTTCTCATCACACAAAAAATAAATAGTTAAATAACCTATGGTCATTGTTTCACAATATACAGGTTTATCAAATAACTATGTTGTACACTTTAAGCTGACCAAGTGTTATGTTAATTGTATCTCAATAAAGCCGGAAAAAATATTTCAAGACGGTGACAGCAGAGCATGAAAACAAGCACAGGCTTCTCTGAGCAAAGGACCCAGTGTGACAGCAGAAGTGTCACACCTGTGGGGCTGGCCCTTACTGAACCTGCAAAGACGCACCTACAACCTGCCTGAGCTCCACCTGGTTCACTATGGCAGTCTCCTAATCGGCCCCCTGATTCTCCTTTTGCCCCTTCAGACCATTTGTGGGACAGCAGCCAGAGTAAGTCAGATGACGTCCCTCCTCTGCTTAAAACCCTTCCCGGGCATTTCACCCAGAGTAGAAGCCAAAGTCCTTTCAACGGCTGACAAGCCTGTTCACAACCCCCAGGACTCTGTCCCCTGCTCACTTAACTTCAAACACACAGCATTCCTGAGGGTCCTCAAAAGTGCCAGGCACGTCCCTTCCTTGTGGCATGTTCCCTTGCTCTTCACTCTGCTTTGCCACCGGTGACACTCTGCATGTCTTACTCACTGACAAATATTTACAAATATTTACGGAGCACAGACTACGTGCCAGACACTATTCAAGGCATAGATGGTTGCATCCAGCATCCCTCCGATCATTACCGAGGCGGAGCATCGTTTCGTAAACTCACAGTCAATTTTATAGCTATTTTTCTGGAAAAAATAAATAGATAATATGGGAGCGTGGGAATCTTTCAGGCATAAACCCAAAAAATTAATATAAATGTTATAACTGCCAGGGATGTGGAGCACAGCTTCCCACCCCTTAAACATGGGCTGTGCCTAGTGACACCCTTGCAAATGGTACAGACAGAATGGACTGGGGGAAAGAGGAACTTTATAGTGGAGGAACCTGACAAGCCCTCCTTCAGCCAGGAGACCAGGGTCACATCAACAGTAAAAAGCCACAGGGACTTCCCTGGTGGTGCAGTGGTTAAGAATCCGCCTGCCTGTGCAGCGGACACGGGTTTGAGCCCTGGTCAGGGAAGATCCCACATGACGCGGAACAGCTAAGCCCATGCGCCACAACTTCTGGGTCCACGTGCCACACTACTGAAGCCTGCGCGCCTACAGCCCGTGCTCTGCAACAAGAGAATCCACCTCAATGAGAAGCCCCTGCTCGCCTCAACAAGAGAAAGCCCGCGTGCAGCAACAAAGACAGAACGCAGCCAAAACTAAATAAATAAATTCATTTTTTTAAAAAAAGAATTACATGTTATTACAATGTCCATCCATATAGTTAGCAATGTAAGTCAAGATAAAGAGTGATCTGGGGTTTCCCTGGTGGCGCAGTGGTTGAGAGTCCACCTGCCGATGCAGGGGACACGGGTTCGTGCCCCGGTCCGGGAAGATCACACGTCCCGCGGAGCGGCTGGGCCCGTGAGCCGTGGCCGCTGAGCCTGCGCGTCCAGAGCCTGTGCTCCGTGGTGGGAGAGGCCACAACAGTGAGAGGCCCACGGACCGCAAAAAAAAAAAAAAAAAAGAAGCAATGAACCAGACCATTCAAACTTTCCTGGGACCCACCTAAGAAATACTTTTTACTTTGCAACCTGTATCTATCTCTTTTTGAAAAAAAAATTCATGAAACAACATTTACCCTAATTATGTTTGAGGCACTCTGATATTGCCTATTACATTGTATTCATTTATTATAAGTGGTGATTATGCCCCTGTCGAATTGATCTCACCAGCCGCTACTGGGACCCAACCTATCATGTGTAAAACCCTGAATTAGATTTACACATATACCAACAGGGGTGGCCTCAAATCATGCTGTTGGGTGAGAATAGTAGGAAACAGAACAAGATTTATAGCATAATGCCACTTAGGAAAGCAAAAATCACACACACACACATACAAGGATACACAATGGTTAAGGATATACATCAGACACATTAGAGGTGGTGCCACTGCGCGAATGAAAAACGGAAAATAAACTTCAGGAGGACCTGGATTCAAGGATGCCCGCGTGCTGTGATCTGAGAATGGTTGGCTGGGCTCGGAACTGGGGTCCAACAAAACAAAAGATGGGGGGGTAATTTACTGGAAAAGTTTGAGAATCACATAAATATCCAGAAAATACATAGGAGCTGGAGAATGTCGCATTTAGAATTCTTGAAATGTATTTAAAAAATCAATTCATAAGATCAGAGACAAAATATCATCCAGGGCAAAGTTGGAAGAGAGGAGGAAGGGTCCCCTCACCACCGACAAAGTGATACCAGATGAAAAGGAAGTGGTCGGCTTGCAGGCTGGCAAAGAGCGCGGTCCCAGAGGCCTGGCCGGTCAGTGCACCCCCGGCGCACTCCAGGGGAGGGGGCTTATGGCGGGAGCCACGATGACTCCAGGGAGGGGCTCTCTGTCGAGTGCACAGCCCCCGCCTCATTGTGCTCTCGCCCGAAGCCCCTGCCGCCCAGGAGGCTGCCTGCCCCCAGCCCTTGGTTACAGCTTTTCTGGACCAGGACGGGCCCCTAGCCCCAGACTCACCAGTGCTCAGACCATCTGCTTCCCTTTACACCGAGCAGCCTCGTTTTCCTCGACTAAGGAGATTCTCCGGGAACCTGAACCCAGAAGGGGGAGATCATTGGCATCGGGGTGAGGGCTGCAGCAGGAGGGTCTGGAATCTGGGCAGGAAAGACTGGTCTGGGGCGCGGGGGGGGGGCAGAGTTACGGGGAACAAAAACTGGGGCCAGCCAGGAAGGCAGTGGTGGTAGCGTGGAAACAGACCCTGAAAGCATGGCTGGGTTATTTACCAGCACAACACAGAGCTGGGCTTATAAAGGGAAATCCTACGAGGGCCAGGCAGGCAACACAGAAGAGTGAACAGAACGGGGGGGACGGTAAAACTGCGGGGCTCCCCAGAGCACAGTCCATGCAAAGGGCAGTCACCCAAAGTGGCCACTGTTCCCATGCAGAAAAGGGACCCTCAGGGTCCAAACTGTCTCATTTTCAAGAGAAGCCAATAAATCCAGAATCTAGTGTAAAACCTCCCAATTTATTTTATTTTACTTTAATTTTTTGGCCACCCCGTGCGGCATGCGGGATCTTAATTCCCCAACCACGGATTGAGCCCGTGGCCCCTGCAGTGGAAGCGCAGAGTCTCAACCACTGGACCACCAGGGAAGCTCCAAACCTCCCAGTTTTTGAATTGACAACACTTCTTTGCTTTTAACACGTCTACAGACTGAGGTGGTAAGTGGCCAGACGCCCAGACCCTGCTGGTTCAGGCCTGCAGGATCCCCTCTGACCAGCCCTCCACGCCCCTGTGGGGGACCATCCCTCCCTCCCTTCTCACTCCTCTGGCCCCTGTGACAGCATGCCTTCCTTGTAAAGGTCAAAGCTAATAAACGGGGTGATGGGTATTTCCTGGGCTTCCCAGAGCCTAGGCAAAGCCCTGCCTCAGCTTTTAACTTCTCTTGTCATCATTCCGTGCTCACCACCAATTCCCGGTGTCTAATTTTGCTTCCTGGACCCTTTGATCCGGCAGGCGGGGTGCCCTGGTTAAGGAAGAGCACCGGCCCCTCTTGGGAAGGGACGGGCTGTCAGTCTGCTCTCTACAGCTGCCCTGGGTGTGCCTAGTTACGGGGACCATCGCCTAGAGACGGAGTGTCTCAAAGTGCGCTGACAACTCCAGGGTCCACGCCTGCAAAGAAGGTGCTAGAAGTCTCCCCAACTCTGCCTGGAAATCTGCAGGTCCTGGTGCCCTGGAGGGGCACCCATCTCCAGGATGGACTTGCCTGTAGAAAGGGGAGACCCTACAGAAAGGACACCCTCTGAGCCCACCTACATCCCTGCTGCATCCGTTCATCCCTTCAACCGGTCAGTCCCCTTCCCCACCGCCCTTGCCCTGGTGGGGAACTGGTGCCGTGGGGTCCCCTGAGGCGACACCCTCACCCGCAGCATAAACATTACACCTGGACTTCCGGGAAGATGGCGGAAGAGTAAGACGCGGAGATCACCTTCCTCTCCACAGATACACCAGAAGTACATCTACGCGTGGAACAACTCCTACGGAGCACCTACTGAACGCTGGCAGAAGACCTCAGACCTCCCAAAAGGCAAGGAACCCCCCACGTACCTGGTTAGGGCAAAAGAAAAAACTAAACAGAGACAAAAGGATAGGGACGGGTCCTGCACCAGCGGGAGAGAGCTGTGAAGGAGGAAAAGTGTCCACACACTAGGAAGCCCCTTCGCGGGTGGAGACTTCGGGAGGCGGAGTGGGGGAGCTTGGGAGCCGCGGAGGAGAGCACAGCAACAGGGGTGCGGAGGGCAAAGCGGACAGATTCCAGCGCAGAGGATCGGGCCGACCGGCACTCACCAGCCGAGAGGCTTGTCTGCTCGCCCGCCGGGGCGGGCGGGACTGGGAGCTGAGGCTCCGGCTTTTGTCGGAGCGCCGGGAGAGGACTGAGGTTGGCGGCGTGAACACAGCCTGCAGGGCGTTGGTGCGCCGCGGCTGGCCGGGAGAGAGTCCGGGGAGGGGTCTGGACCTGCCGAAGAGGCAAGAGACTTTTACGTCCCTCTTTGTTTCCTGGTGCACGAGGAGAGGGGATTAAGAGCGCTGCTTGAGAGGGCTCCAGGGACGGGCGCGAGCCGCGGCTAAGATTGCGGAGCCCAGAGACGGACATGGGACGCTGAGGCCGCTGCTGCTGCTGCCGTCAGGAGGCCTGTGTGCGAGCACAGGTCACTAGCCACACGCCCTTCCGGGGAGCCTGTGCAGCCCGCCACTGCCAGGGTCCCGGGATCCAGGGACGGCTCCCCCGGGAGAGCGCACTGCGCCCTCAGGCTGCAGCGTCACGCCGGCCTCTGCCGCTGCAGGCCCGCCCCGCACTCCGTGACCCTCCCTACCTCCCGGCCTGGGTGAGCCAGAGCCTCCGAATCAGCGGCTCCTTTAACCCCGTCCTGTCTGAGCAAAGAACAGACGCCCTCCGGCGACCTACACGCACAGGCGGGGCCAAATCCAAAGCTGAGCCCCTGGGAACTGTGAGAACAAAGAAGAGAAAGGGAAATCTCTCCCAGCAGCCTCAGAAGCAGCGGATTAAAGCTCCACAATCAACTTGATATACCCTGCATCTGTGGAATACCTGAATAGACAACGAATCATCCCAAATTAAGGAGCCCTGTGGATGAAAGGCTCTTGGTGCTGCAGCCAGGAGTCAGTGCTGTGCCTCTGAGGTGGGAGAGCCAACTTCAGGACACTGGTCCACAAGAGGCCTCCCAGCTGCACATAATATCAAACAGCAAAAATCTCGGAGAGATCTCCATCTCAACGCCAGCACCCAGCTTCACTCAACGACCAGCAAGCTACAGGGCTGGACATCCTATGCCAAACAACTAGCAAGACAGGAACACAACCCCACCCATTAGCAGAGAGGCTGCCCAAAATCATAGTAAGTCTACAGACACCCCAAAACACACCACCAGACGTGGACCTGCCCACCAGAAAGACAAGATCCAGCCTCATCCACCAGAACACAGGCACTAGTACCCTCCACCAGGAAGCCTACACAACCCACTGAACCAACCTTAGCCACTGGGGACAGACACAAAAAACAACAGGAACTACGACCCTTCAGCCTGCAAAAAAGGAGACCCCAAACACAGTAAGATAAGCAAAATGAAAAGACAGAAAAACACACAGCAGATGAAGGAGCAAGATAAAAACCCACCAGACCTAACAAATGAAGAGGAAATAGGCAGTCTACCTGAAAAAGAATTCAGAATAATGATAGTAAGGTTGATCCGAAATCTTGGAGACAGAATGGACAATAGAATGGACAAATTGCAAGAATCAGTTAACAAGGACCTAGAAGAACTAAAGATGAAACAAGCAACGATGAACAACACAATAAATGAAATTAAAAGTACTCTAGATGGGATCAATAGCAGAATAACTGAGGCAGAAGAACGGATAAGTGACCTGGAAGATAAAATAGTGGAAATAACTACTGCAGAGCAGAATAAAGAAAAAAGAATGAAAAGAACTGAGGACAGTCTCAGAGACCTCTGGGACAACATTAAACGCACCAACATTCGAATTATAGGGGTTCCAGAAGAAGAAGAGAAAAAGAAAGGGACTGAGAAAATATTTGAAGAGATTATAGTTGAAAACTTCCCTAATATGGGAAAGGAAATAGTTAATCAAGTCCAGGAAGCACAGAGAGTCCCATACAGGATAAATCCAAGGAGAAATACGCCAAGACACATATTAATCAAACTGTCAAAAATTAAATACAAAGAAAACATATTAAAAGCAGCAAGGGAAAAACAACAAATAACACACAAGGGAATCCCCATAAGGTTAACAGCTGATCTTTCAGCAGAAACTCTGCAAGCCAGAAGGGAGTGGCAGGACATATTGAAAGTGTTGAAGGAGAAAAACCTGCAACCAAGATTACTTTACCCAGCAAGGATCTCATTCAGATTTGATGGAGAAATTAAAACCTTTACACACAAGCAAAAGCTGAGAGAGTTCAGCACCACCAAACCAGCTCTACAACAACTGCTAAAGGAACTTCTCTAGGCAAGAAACACAAAAGAAGGAAAGGACCTACAATAACGAACCCAAAACAATTAAGAAAATGGGAATAGGAACACACATATCGATAATTACCTTAAATGTAAATGGACTAAATGCTCCCACCAAAAGACACAGATTGGCTGAATGGATACAAAAACAAGACCCATATATTTGCTGTCTACAAGAGACCCACTTCAGACCTAGAGACACATACAGACTGAAAGTAAGGGGATGGAAAAAGGTATTTCATGCAAATGGAAACCAAAAGAAAGCTGGAGTAGCAATTCTCATATCAGACAAAATAGACTTTAAAACAAAGACTATTAGAAGAGACAAAGAAGGACACTACATAATGATCAAGGGATCGATCCAAGAGGAAGATATAACAATTGTAAATATTTATGCACCCAACTTAGGTGCACCTCAATACATAAGGCAAATACTGACAACCATAAAAGGGGAAATCGACAGTAACACATTCGTAGTAGGGGACTTTAACACCCCACTTTCACCAATGGACAGATCATCCAAAATGAAAATAAATAAGGAAACACAAGCTTTAAATGATACATTAAACGAGATGGAGTTAATTGATATTTATAGGACATTCCATCCAAAAACAACAGAATACACATTTTTCTCAAGTGCTCATGGAACATTCTCCAGGATAGATCATATCTTGGGTCACAAATCAAGCCTTGGTAAATTTAAGAAAATTGAAATTGTATCAAGTATCTTTTCTGACCACAACGCCATGAGACTAGATATCAATTACAGGAAAAGATCTGTAAAAAATACAAACACATGGAGGCTAAACAATACACTACTTAATAATGAAGTGACCACTGAAGAAATCAAAGAGGAAATCAAAAAATACCTAGAAACAAACGACAATGGAGACACAACGACCCAAAACCTGTGGGATGCAGCAAAAGCAGTTCTAAGGGGGAAGTTTATAGCAATACAAGCCCACCTTAAGAAGCAGGAAACATCTCGAATAAACAACCTAACCTTGCACCTCAAGCAATTAGAGAAAGAAGAACAAAAAACCCCCAAAGTTAGCAGAAGGAAAGAAATCATAAAAATCAGATCAGAAATAAATGAAAAAGAAATGAAGGAAACAATAGCAAAGATCAATAAAACTAAAAGCTGGTTCTTTGAGAAGATAAACAAAATAGATAAACCACTAGCCAGACTCATCAAGAAATAAAGGGAGAAGACTCAAATCAATAGAATTAGAAATGAAAAAGGAGAGGTAACAACTGACACTGCAGAAATAAAAGAGATCATGAGAGATTACTACAAGCAACTCTATGCCAATAAAATGGACAATCTGGAAGAAATGGACAAATTCTTGGAAATGCACAACCTGCCAAGACTGAATCAGGAAGAAATAGAAAATATGAACAGACCAATCACAAGCACTGAAATTGAAACTGTGATTAAAAATCTTCCAACAAAGAAAGGCCCAGGACCAGATGGCTTCACAGGCGAATTCTATCAAACATTTAGAGAAGAGCTAACACCTATCCTTCTCAAACTCTTCCAAAATATAGCAGAGGGAGGAACACTCCCAAACTCCTTCTACGAGGCCACCATCACCTTGATACCAAAACCAGACAAGGATGTCACAAAGAAAGAAAACTACAGGCCAATATCACTGATGAACATAGATGCAAAAATCCTCAACAAAATACTAGCAAACAGAATCCAACAGCACATTAAAAGGATCATACACCATGATCAAGTGGGGTTTATTCCAGGAATGCAAGGATTCTTCAATATACGCAAATCTATCAATGTGATAAACCATATTAACAAACTGAAGGAGAAAAACCATATGATCATCTCAATAGATGCAGAGAAAGCTTTTGACAAAATTCAACACCCATTTATGATAAAAACCCTCCAGAAAGTAGGCATAGAGGGAACTTTCCTCAACATAATAAAGGCCATATATGACAAGCCCACAGCAAACATCATCCTCAATGGTGAAAAACTGAAAGCATTTCCACTAAGATCAGGAACAAGACAAGGTTGCCCACTCTCACCACTCTTATTCAACATAGTTTTGGAAGTTTTAGCCACAGCAATCAGAGAAGAAAAGGAAATAAAAGGAATCCAAATCGGAAAAGAAGAAGTAAAGCTGTCACTGTTTGCAGATGACATGATCCTATACATAGAGAACCCTAAAGATGCTACCAGAAAAATACTAGAGCTAATCAATGAATTTGGTAAAGTGGCAGGATACAAAATTAATGCACAGCAATCTCTGGCATTCCTATATACTAATGATGAAAAATCTGAAAGTGAAATCAAGAAAACACTCCCATTTACCATTGCAACAAAAAGAATAAAATATCTAGGAATAAACCTACCTAAGGAGACAAAAGATCTGTATGCAGAAAATTATAAGACACTGATGAAAGAAATTAAAGACGATACAAATAGATGGAGAGATATACCATGTTCTTGGATTGGAAGAATCAACATTGTGAAAATGACTCTACTACCGAAAGCAATCTATAGATTCAATGCAATCCCTATCAAACTACCACTGGCATTTTTCACAGAACTAGAACAAAAAATTTTGCAATTTGTATGGAAACACAAAAGACCCCGAATAGCCAAAGCAATTTTGAGAACGAAAGAAGGAACTGGAGGAATCAGGCTCCCAGACTTCAGACTATACTACAAAGCTACAGTTATCAAGACGGTATGGTACTGGCACAAAAACAGAAAGATAGATCAATGGAACAGGATAGAAAGCCCAGAGATAAACCCACGCACATATGGTCACCTTATCTTTGACAAAGGAGGCAGAAATGTACAGTGGAGAAAGGACAGCCTATTCAATAAGTGGTGCTGGGAAAACTGGACAGCTACATGTAAAGGTATGAAATTAGATCACTCCCTAACACCATACACAAAAATAAGCTCAAAATGGATTAAAGACCTAAATGTAAGGCCAGAAACTATCAAACTCTTAGAGGAAAACATAGGCAGAACACTCTATGATATAAATCACAGCAAGGTCCTTTTTGACCCACCTCCTAGAGAAATGGAAATAAAAACAAGAGTAAACAAATGGGACCTAATGAAACTTAAAAGCTTTTGCGCAGCAAAGGAAACCATAAAGAAGACCAATAGACAACCCTCAGAATGGGAGAAAATATTTGCAAATGAAGCAACTGACAAAGGATTGATCTCCAAAATTTATAAGCAGCTCATGCAGCTCAATATCAAAAAAACAAACAACCCAATCCAAAAATGGGCAGAAGACCTAAATAGACATTTCTCCAAAGAAGATATACAGAGTGCCAACAAACACATGAAAGAATGCTCAACATCACTAATCATGAGAGAAATGCAAATCAAAACTACAATGAGATATCATCTCACACCAGTCAGAATGGCCATCATCAAAAAATCTAGAAACAATAAATGCTGGAGAGGGTGTGGAGAAAAGGGAACCCTCTTACACTGTTGGTGGGAATGTAAATTGATACAGCCACTGTGGAGAACAGTATGGAGGTTCCTTAAAAAGCTACAAATAGAACTACCATATGACCCAGCAATCCCACTACTGGGCATATACCCTGAGAAAACCATAATTCAAAAAGAGTCATGTACCAAAATGTTCATTGCAGCTCTATTTACAATAGCCCGGAGATGGAAACAACCTAAGTGTCCATCATCGGATGAATGGATAAAGAAGATGTGGCACATATATACAATGGAATATTACTCAGCCATAAAAAGAGACGAAATTGAGCTATTTGTAATGAGGTGGATAGACCTAGAGTCTGTCATACAGAGTGAAGTAAGTCAGAAAGAAAGAGACAAATACCGTATGCTAACACATATATATGGAATTTAAGAAAAAAAAATGTCATGAAAAACCTAGGGGTGAAACAGGAATAAAGACACAGACTTACTAGAGAATGGACTTGAGGTTATGGGGAGGGGGAAGGGTAAACGGTGACAAAGCGATAAAGAGGCATGGACATATATACACTACCAAACGTAAGGTAAATAGCTAGTGGGAAGCAGCCGCATAGCACAGGGAGATCAGCTCGGTGCTTTGTGACCGCCTGGAGGGGTGGGATAGGGAGGGTGGGAGGGAGGGAGACGCAAGCGGGAAGAGATATGGGAATATATGTATGTATATAACTGATTCATTTTGTTGTGAAGCTGAAGCTAACATACCATTGTAAAGCAATTATACTCCAATAAAGATGTTAAAAAAAAAAAATTTAAAAGAAAAAAAAAAAAAAAAAAAAAAAAAACATTACACCTGCTACCCACCTGGCCCAGAGCAAAGCACTGTGAAGCAAAGCCCCAGGGCAGGCGGGGAAGCCCCTGGGCCACTATAATGCCTACACAAAGTCTCTGCTGCAGTCAGGCGACTGGGAAGAGGTCGGGATGCAGGGCTAGAGCTTGAGGCAGAGGGGGCAAAGGGCGGGCGGAGGTCTGGCTGGAGGGGATGGAACCGGCCTGGACTCCGGAAACCTGAGGAGGGCGATGGGAGAAGAGAAAGACCCAGTGGGTGAAGGCAGGGCGCTGGGGAGAAGGTGGGGAGGGGACGGGAAGGGAACAGGGAGAGGCAAGTGGGCGGGTCCACAAAGAACAGAGAGTTGCAGGGACCAGGAGTCCAGGCTTCGGGCAGGCAGAGCTAGTCATCAGCTTTGAAACTGCCCAGTGAACTAGGCAGCTCCTAGCAGACTCCCCGTTATTGCCTCTGGGTCTCCCCACGTGTCGGCCTAAGAACCCACACCCCAAGTGCTCAAAGGAGAAAAACCCGGGGCAGGGGCCTCCCTAGTGGCAGAGTGGAGCCTGCCCCAGCTAAGCTTCTCTGGGGTCAGGGGTCAGTGCCCACCCTGCGCCAGGCGCAGTTGACAGCGTCACTGCCCCCACGACCCTCGCAACACCCAAAGGATGCGTTTCCCCGTTTGACAGAAAACCAAGGCTCACGGAGGGGAAGTGATTCGCCCAGAATGCATCTGAGGCTGCTCCATCAATTCGCAAGCCTTACGGCCCAGTCCCTGCTCTTAGAACCGGGCACGCGGGGGTGAAAGAGAGACAGGCCTAGCAATCAACTGTGTGCTGTACTTCAGAGAGGGAAACGGACAAATAGAGAAGGTCAGCTAAGGATCAAGAAAATACGAAGGCCCACAACACTGTAAATCAACTATATTTCAATAAATTTAAAAAAGAAAAAGAAAAAAGGAATGACTGAGACAATATATACAAAAAAAAAAAGAAAGGAAGAAAACACGAAGGTAACAGGGTCAAGTGTGTGTGGGATGCTACTCTGGCTGGTGAACTCAAGGGAGGTCCTTGAAGAGGTGACAGTCTGCCCAGCAGACCCCCAGGGAAGGCCTGTCACACAGAGGGAACCGTGAACACAGCATCCCTGAGACTGGACAGAGCTTGTGCCCGCCCAGGGCACAAGCGGGCACGTGCAGCTGGAGCTGAGGGCAGAGGGGTGGGCCTGCAGAGAGAGGGGACGGGAAGCTGCAGGACAGAGGCTGAGGGTGGAGGCAGGGCGGCCCAGCAGGAGGCTGTTACGCAGGCCTCCACGTTAGAGGTGATGGGCCTAGAGCTGGCGAGAGGATGGTGGACCAGGGGTGCAAGGGAAGAGACAGGAGGAGGATGTGGGCCTGAACTGGGGAGGCTGGGGAGGGAGCAGAAATGAAGGGGACGCAGATTTTGACCCTAAAACCCAAGCATCTTACCCCTGACGGGGACTTTGTCTCTTTCTCCTTTGTCCCTCATTAGCCAGGCCAGCGGGTACAGAGTAGGTATACAATTAACTCAGTCATATATTCAACTAATATTTATTGAGCGCCTACTGTCGTGCCTGGCAAAGTCCTTGCTCCTGTGGTGATAGAGGGGAGGGAGAAGGGAATGGAGGACCTTTGTCTCAGGTGCGGTGGTCACCGCAGGCTTTTCTCTCCGACCTCCTTGGGGGAGTGAGGTGGTGAGTCTTAGCTGTGAATATCTTGAAGAAGTACATTTCAGGCAGAGGAAGCAGCAAGTACGAAGGCCCGGAGATGGGAGGGTGCTCACTGAGTTTGTTGATTCATTAATCGGTACCTGTGCCCTTGCCTTGGAACTTCCTAAGATCAGTGCCTGGGACTTTCTCATCAGACGGGAGTAGTCAGAGGGGTGAGTGGGGGGCCACATCCTCCCTTTATGCAATTGCTCTTTCCCCAACGCTGGCCAGGCCTAGAAGCAGGACAGGTGGAGGAGAAAAGGCAGAGACAGTCAAGCAAGAGGGTGGGTTCTGTGCTGTCCCACTACTCACCCCCAGGCTGTTCCTGGTTTTAGCCCCTGAAGGTCCCACCCTGTCATTCCCCTCCCCCCCCACCCCCGGCACTGGGAAGCCCCTGCCCCTCACGACAGTCACTCCTGCTGAGTGGAGCTGCTGTCTCTCACTCTGCCACACCCGCTCTGCTCAGCTCCGGCACCACGGAGGGACCTAGGAGAGCAAATAGCGCAAATGAAGGGCCTGCCCGGGTGAACCCTAACCGCGCCGCCTGCAGTGCAAGTGCGGAGTCTTAACCACTGGACCGCCAGGGGAAGTCCCCCGGCTTTCTTACGCTCATAAAATAATTGGAAGCGGACCATCACTTCCTCCTCATCATTCCTCAGTCATTTCTACTTCTCCAGCAATCTTGCTGACATGTCGCTCTAAATTCCACCGATTCAAGACTTTCTATTCTTACCAAGAAAGCATAACAGGCAGCAGACCCCCAAACAGTCCTGACCACACACGGAACAAGGCAGGCGCTAGGTTAACGTACCTGACGCGGTTTCTGCGGCAGCGACAGAATCAGATGAACCTCGGACAGGGAGATGCCCGGGATGGGGCTTGGGGTGGGGCGGCGGGAGCGTCAGGTGCCAGCTGAGAACGTCCCCGGCAAAGTCACCGGGGAGCTGCCTGCCTGAGTGGGCCAAGTAACTTCCCTCTCCCTGCTCGAGACGGAGAAAGGAGACCCTGCTTCACCTTAGGCGGCAACCCCCTCCCTGTTTATCAACAGCTGAGAAGGGCTGGGAGGGTCTCAGCTGGAATTTACCCTTCTTGGGGCGGGGACGTTGTGCGCTGCCCCCTTGAGAACTCAAGCCCCATCAAAAGTCCAGGAAGAACAATGACTTTTGTCTTGTCCTATTTGCCTTCTGGATGGTCCCTGCGGAGGCGAGCAGGGCTGTACGCCCCGCTTTGGGGGAGAGAAAAGGGACGCAGGAAAGACGGCCCCGGGGAGTCCACTCCGTTCACATTTACCGAAGCCTCGCAAGACCCCCGACCTTTCACGGGCATCATCTCATTTATCGCCCGTGGCTCAGAGACGGAAACAAGAGGCCAGGATCACAACGGCCCACGGTGGTGGAGCTGCAGAGCCCGGGCGCGCGCCTGCCGTCTGGACGCCGCCGCCTCCCCGGACGCTCGGGCGGACCCGCCGGGGCGGACCCGGCTCCTGGGCCCCGGGCCCTCGAGGAATCGGCGCCGCGGGCACAGCCGTGCCCTGAGACTGGGGAGCGGCTCCGGGCCTGCGAGTCGGCCGGGTCAGCCCTCCCCCAGGGCCCGAGCCTCCCCTTCGGGCCGGGTCCTGGCCCCCGCCCCTGCCCGGGGGCTCCTCCGGCGGCCCCGCTGACTCAGCGCAAACCGAGCCGCGGCGGGCGGGCGGGCGGGCGGGGAGGGGCCTGGCCCGACCAGCCGCCCGGGGGCAGCAGTTCCGCCCGCTCCTCCCTCCGGCCCGCCCCGCCCCCGGGAAGAGGTCGGGAGTCGGGAGCCGCGGCCCCGGCAGAGCAGCGCTCGGGAGCCCCGAGAGAAGCAGGCGGGAGCGCGCGGCCGAGCCCAGGCGCGGGATGACAGCCCTCGGCGTGCAGGTGGGCGAGAGCCCGGTGCGGGGGGTGTGGAGTGGCCCGGCCGGGGTCCGGGGGGGGGAAGCCGCCCAGGGCGCGGTCTCCTCGAGGTCCTGCGGGCACCGAGGCTCCTAAACGGCTGGGGAGGAGTGTTGTGCTTCTCTTTGGGGTCCGCAGTGTTCCTCTGTTAGGTGCACCAGAGGGGTCCCTCCTGTTAAAAGGGGGCGCATCTGGAGCGAAGGATGGACGGAATCCACTCGTAAAAATGAGGCTCGCCTTGTCACACGAGGAAGAATCTCTGGGGAAGCCAGAACTTTCCTGGGCGGGGGCAGCAAGACCATCTCCCCTCCCAAAACTGATTTTGGGGGGCGGGCAAGGGGGTGGACTCGCTGGGGCACGCGGAAACCTCAGGACAGGCTGTAGAGAGGGGAGGGGCCCGCCTCGCAGAGATGGGGTTTCTCCTTAGAATGAATGATACGAGGGGTCCATCCGCACCTCCACCCCCCGGGCGTGCGGCTCTCCGCTGCCCTGCGCCGAGCTTCCCTAGCAGACGCGTCCCGCCTCCTTACCTCCCGACTGGACGGTCGGGACGGTGAGAGCGGCCCGCAGCCTCTGCCTGCAAGTGCTCGGCGCCCCGCAGCGCAGATTCCGGGGCTGATCCCGCTGCGCGCACTTTGTAGATGCGGTGACCGAGGCTCAGGTGCAGTAACCCGCCCGTGGCGGCCGGCTCAGCGATAGAATCGAGTCGAACCAGACTTATGGGCCCGAACAGGAGAAACTCCACCCACAGGCCGCGCCCCAAGCCCCTTGTGGCCGGGACACCGCAACCCTGGAGCCGGATGCAGCGAGTTCCTCTCGTTCTGGGCATAATCTGGGGTCCCGGCCAAGCCGCCTCCGGGACCGGCAGTGAGGAGGGTGGGAGCGGGTGCGGTCCCGCCTTCGGGAGCCGACGGCCCTGCGGGGGAGAGACGTGCACAGCGGGATTTAGGAGTGATTTGGGGAAGCGAGTGCTAGATTAAGAGGTGAAGAAACTGCGGCAGGATTAACGGGGGTGGGGAGGGCAGGAGAGCAGCCAGGTAAACAGACTTGACCTTTTAGTGAAAGAAGGGGGGCGGGGCTGATGCTTAGGAGCACTTAACCGCCTGCCTGGGACTGTTCTAAGCGGTTGGGGTGCTTAGGTCTCCTTTCGGCTCCCCCCGGGGGGCCAGGAGGCAGGTACTGTTATCTTCAGGGGGTAAATAGCTCGCCGGAGGCCAAAGAGCTAAAAGGCAAGCGTGCTGGCTCCCGGTGCCCTGCGGTCACGCAGGCGGAGCGGGCTTACTCTTTGGGAGGCTATAGAGGAGATTTCCAGCTGAAGAGGGGGTGGGTCTGACCTGGGCCTGGGCTGAGTGGGCACTGGGAAGGGGGGGCGGGGGGGGGAAGCGCAGGGGCGCGGGGCGGGGGCTTCATGTGGAGAAAAGTAGTGAGCAACCCAAAGTGTCCACTACTTAGGGGTTGACGGGATCAGATGGGGTGCTGGGTTCCAGAGGAAGACAAGACCTTGGCATTGGCCTCAGTGGCCCAGGAGTGCCAAGTGACACTGTTCTACAGGTCACTACTAATCATTCGGGGCTCTGGATGAAAAAGGGAAATGCTTCCATTTTTCTTTTTTTTCAGTGGAGATGGTCCAGGCCGTAAGAGATTTAAGTGATTTGCCCAAGGTCACAGAGCTAGAGGCTGGTGGGTCAGGGGCAAGGCTAGGCTGCCCTCATACCCTCTGGTCCACGGACCTTCCACTGACCACGCTGCTGCCCAGCTGCCCTCCGGGAGAGGATTTCAGGCCCTGCATCACTGGAAGTTCACAGAGGTGCTGGCAGCCGGGGTGTGGGGCAGTGGTGAGGAAGGAGGACTCCCGAGTTACCTTATTACTGTTACTAATATTAATCAGGAACTGCTTCTGTGCTGGGCACCTTTATATACATGATCTCACTTAATCCTTGGGAGTTTTACTGGTGTCAGAGTTTGAATGATGCCCTCCTCTGGGGCGGGAGGGGGAAAATGACCTGATGTCGGCTGTCTTTTCCTGATCCCAGTGTGATGTCTGAGGGCCTGGAGATTAAAGTTCACTCTGTGTGCAGGACAGGTGGGGCTGGGGGTAGGATGGCATGTGCTTTGTCTCCAGACAGCGTGATGTCTGAAGTCAAAAGGCCTCTGGGTGCTGCGTTCTTGTGACTTGTTGCCTGCGTCTGGGGTTTTCCCATCCTAGAAACTTATCAACCTGTAGGGAGTTATAACCTCCGGGTGCCTTCATGGCTACTCTTTCCTGCAGGGATCACTAACTCCTGCTACAAAATGTAACTACGGAACGGTAGATAATAAGGGTCAAGGAGGTTAAGAAACCTCGCAAAGACAAACACCTTTATGGTTTGTAGTCACAGAGATTTCAAAGTTCCCTTGGTTTGTTTCTTAGTAGAGCCGTTCTTTCCTAATGAAATCCAGTACAGACTCTTAGATTCCCAGCGGCTCCAGCAGGTAAGAGGGACCTGTTGTGGTTGAAGTGAGGGGCCGGGAGCTGACCCCCTGCCCCCTGCTTTAGCACCTGGAGGCCTCAAGGAGACAAGGGGATGCGGTTTGAGAACCAGAGCCCAGACTCCCCGCCTGAGTGTTCTTTACAGCGCCCCCGACTGCCTTTGCCTCTGGTCTGAGTCGGGTCCCGAGCCCTTGGGCGTCCCTCTGGCCACTCCAGCCCTTCTCACCACGTACTGAGCCCCTCCCACGAAGGCCCCAGTGGGTACTTACCGGCTGTGTGCATCCCCCCCACTACGCATGATACAGTTGTCGGGCAGCTGTGCCAGGCTTTACTGTGATCTCGGTGAATGCTCTTGGGCTGGTCCCCTGACCTGTGTGTGACAGTTTCCCTTTTTACATACCCCGCCCCGTCCCCCCCCCGCCCCCCGCCCCCCGCCATGGAGCACCCTACCCCACCAGACTCAGGTTTTAAGAGTGAGACAGGACCCTAACAAGGCAGAAGTGCTGAAAGCAAGCCGGATCCATAAGGATCCCGGGGCCTCCCGGGAGCGTGGCTCTGCTTTCTGCCCCTCAGCGAGAGGGGTGGCCCAGACCGCCTCTGGACGCCTCCACTTGCACGTGGCATAGGGCTCACCCCCAGAGTCCCCTTTCGGTTTGCTTCCCAGCAGTGACCGTCACGCATGAGCTGTGTGCTTTGCTTACCTCCCAAACTGGGGCGTGACCTGGGCTGCTTCCACACACACTGTAAAGGGCGTAAGTTATGACTGGGCAGGAGGTGGTTTAAAGGGAGCTTCAGATGGAAGTGGCAGCGGCTGCAAACTCGACCTCGTGGCTCTTGAGCACGGCACTGGCACCGGGTGCTGGGGACACGGTCCTGCCCTCCCACTATGCATCAGACAGGAATGGAAAACTTGTCAGAACGGTTCCTGACAGAGAGTGACCGGAGGGGTCCGTCCTGGGTTGAGTGGGCAAGACAGACCTCTCCCAGGAGGCGATGTTTCAGCTGAGACATGAAGAATGGAGAAAGGGGGGCAGCCGGGAGAAGAGCCTTTCAGGTGGAGGGACCAGTAGGTGTGAGGAGGAGAGTTCTAGGCTTGTCCTAGGCATGCGAGGTGGCCGGGAGGATGCCCTGGGAGGGCTTGTGGGCCGTCTAAGGAGTTTTACCCTTTGAAGCATTCCTTTTGCTTCCGGGTTGGGGGTTGGGGACGGTGGCTTGGGGGTGTCCCGGGGCTGTGAGAAGGGACACCTCACTGGACGCTTGGCCCAGCTTGTCAGGAGAGAGGATAGGGTGTACTTTTGCGGGGCCGAAACCATAGACTGAAGGGGAGCCTCAGGGACTCCCCCGCCCAGAAGCTTCTAGAACAGACAGCGGTGCCGTGTCCTGGGCGGAGTACAGGCTGAGCCAGACTGAAGGGCAAAGTGCAAACATCACTGCGCACTGAAGAAAAGTGCAGAAAAAGCTGGGTGCAGATTAGAATGAAACTGGGGAAGACCAGGGGCCAGAAGAGGGAGCTGTGTAACCTTCACTGATGTGCTAATAATGTCTAGTGCAGTATTCTTGTTTTGCATACAAAGAAACCAAGGCTGGCTGCTAGCTCAAGGTCACGTCTGCCAAGCCGGACAGGTTTGCTGACTTCAGAATGGACCAAGATTTGCCTGTCAATACAATTTGGGTTTCTTACGCATTATAAAGATCATTAAAGAAAGGTCAGGGAACTCTTTGCCCGATGAATAACTGGATCCACAGGCAATGCTTATAGGTCTCGAATGGAGGACGGATGGGGAACAGGTAGGATGGGAGGAGGGTCCCCCCCGCCCCACCAGGAGGTGGGTCTGTGCTGTGACTAAGGTGGGCTTCCCGGGCATCCTGGGAGACCGAAGCAGAAACCGTGGCTGTCGGAAGCTACAAGGTGTGCTCTGGGTCTTCCCTGAGGAGGCTGGTGCGCTGTGGCGGGGGCCCTCCCTCATGCTGCCCCGTGCTGTCTTCCAGGCCCAGAAGCTGCTGGCCCAAAGGAGGCCCCGCCGGTCCTTCTTTGAACCCTCCATCCGGGCCCTCATCATCTTGTGCGCCTCCCTGGCCGTGGTCCTCTCCTCCCTCTCCATCTGCGATGGCCACTGGCTCCTGGCCGACGACCGTCTGTTCGGGCTGTGGCACTTCTGCACCACCTCCAACCAGGCTGAGCTGCACTGCCTCCGAGACCTGAGGCAGGCCCACGTGCCCGGGCTAGCCTCGGGCATGGCTGTGGCCCGCAGCGTGGCCACCTTGGCCGTGGTGGTCGCCATCTTTGGCCTGGAGCTCCTCATGGTGTCCCAGGTGTCCGAGGACGCCCACTCGTGGCACAAGTGGGCCGTGGGCTCCGCCCTCTTCCTCCTCGCCTCCATCCTCTCCTTCGGGGGCCTCCTGAGCTTCCTGACCCTCCTTAGGAACGAGGTCACGCTCATGGGCCTCAGCCTGACGTTCTGGAGCGAATTCACGGCCTCCTTCCTCTTCTTCCTGAACGCCATCAGCGGCCTCCACATCAACAGTATCAGCCGGACTGACAGCGTCACGTACCCCTGGGGCCTGCCTGCAAAACTTTAGGCCCCCCCAGCGAGGGCGCTGAGTTCTACCAGAAAGTGTGGTCAAGATGGGACTTCTCCAACATGTGACATTCGAACTGCCGCCTCTCGGCCTTGGGGTGGTCGGGCCAGTGGCCTTTGCAGCCCAGAGGGCAGGTGGGCGCCTCCGAGCCACCAGCTGCACCAGCTTAGCCACGTTATTAGGATGTTGACTTCACAAGAAGAAACATATTCTGAAACCCATTCTTGAGTCCTTCCTGGGATGGGAGTAGATGTGGAAGCAGCTCAGGTAACCGGTGCTCAGGCTGGCCGCACAGCCAAGTACATTTCACACCTGTTTTAGTGACTCTGCTGGGATATGGGCTGCAGGGCCCCCGGGGCCTCCGGGCTTGCTAAGAGTGAATCGTCTGTCAGCGAAGGGTGTCCAGTCAGTGCCGAGGACTTGCTTCACCAGCTCAAAGGGCCTCGTGCAGATTCCCTGCTTTAGCTTTGGTCACGTCAGGGAGGCAGCGTTCAGGGCTGCTGGGGTGCAGAAGCTTTTCCAACCGTTTGACTTTATTTGAGCCCTGCCCTTTGTCGGGGGGACCCCGTAATCCCTGGATAACCCCAGCTTCCAGCAGCTGGCTGTGCCTCAGGACTCTCCCTGTCAATCCCGCCTGAAGCCCTTCCAGGAGGGCCCGCCTGGCTTGGTAAGCGTGGGCAATCCATCTTCGGTAAGGGCCCGACAGCCTCAGGGTACCATTTTTATCCTAGAGCACACTTCAAAGAGCACGTGTCCGGAGCTGCTGGACTCCAGGGGGTACTGGGGACTGGCCCGACCTCAGGTAATGATTAACAACCACCCTGGATGCAGAGGCCTGCAGGTGGAGGGGACCAGGAACCGGTGGAGATTTCCACCCTTGCTGGCCACTTTACATTTCTGTGCACCAAACTGGCCTCTTTCCAGTCCCTTTTCTGCCCAGTAGGTGGGTTTTTTGCCCTCAGCCCATTTCATTCAACACTAGCCCCGTGCCCCTCCCCCACCTGATGAATTCAGGCCTTTCCTGGTTCATTCTGGCTGCCACTGATTGCATGGGGTTTTGGTCTCTGCCCTGCCAGGTCCTCTTTCTGGGCTGGACTGGGTGCCTCTACCTCTCCTGTGATTTTTTTTTTTTTTTTTAACTTTTTGATTCCAAGATGTACAGAGTCCATGAAGGTCCCTGGAGAGCGCCCTGGAAAATGGATATCTGGCCTTCTCACCCCAGTAGCAGACTATAAGATGCAAAGGGGGTGACCTTGTCTTCAGGGGTGAGATGCAGAAGTTGGGGGCCAGGGCCACTTGTCCAGGGTCACCTAAAGCCAGAACTAGAGCTGGGCCCACCTACCAGCAAGATGCCCTCTTCTCTAGCCGCGGGGAGGGTCGCCTCTGCTTCTGTCAAGAATACTCTCCCCCTTGGGCTTCCCTGGTGGCGCAGTGGTTGGGGGTCCGCCTGCCGATGCAGGGGACACGGGTTCGTGCCCCGGTCCGGGAGGATCCCACGTGCCACGGAGCGGCTGGGCGCGTGAGCCGTGGCCGCTGGGCCTGCACATGCGGAGCCTGTGCTCCATGACGGGAGAGGCCACAACAGTGAGAGGCCCGTGTACCGCAAAAAAAAAAAAAGAATACTCTCCCCTGAGCACGCAGGCTTTGTTTTGTAAAAGGGTTCAAATATTTAGTCCTTTAACCCTCACATGGCTGCTAATAATTGAGGGAACTGAGATTCAGAGTAAAGGGTGAGACTTAAAATCCCCAGTGGGGCGGGGAGACAGGGCCCTGTCCGCCCTTGCCCAGGAGCAGGGGAGACAGACAGCCTTGGAGCCTGGGGATTTGAAACCAGAAGCCCTGGACCGAGCTGCCACTTCCCTGCTGAGTATCTTGGTCAAGTCACAGGACCTTGGTGAACCAGTTTCTCTTCTGTCAAATGGGATTCTGCCCCATTTCCTGCTGTACTGCAGATAATTTAGCTGAAAGCAGGAAGAACAGGTGCCTCATCCCATGCTAGGGCGACTGAAAGGGCTGGGGCTCTCCTGGGCTCCCTGTGACCCGGTTGTCAGAAGGCTCTGGGGGAAGAGCCACTGGGTGGGTGAGTTGCAGTGAGGGGTGGGGAGGGTCCTCCTAGGGCCAAGGGCCTCAATTTCTGCTAAGCTTGTCCCTGAAAACTGGAGCAGGGGGATCACGGAAGCCCCGTCCTCCAGGAAGTGGCGGGGGACAGCATCCTTCACCTTGAGGCTCAAGGGCAACAGGGCTGACAAATACCAAGTCTCATCCCAGTTACCGTTTATTCCCCTGCCCCCTCCTGGGACCCCTGAAGTCTTCCCAGAAAACTCAACAGACCCAAATCCCAGGCCCTCTTCCTGCCCCAGGCCCGGAGGAGGGGTGTTAGAGTCGCAGGAGCGATCACATGGCATCTGGCAGGAAGATGGGCAGCAGTCGGCCCTCAGGACCCATCTTGGCCTGTCTGGGTGGCCCTGCTCCAGCCTCAGATGACACTCGTCCTGCAGGTACCCCGGCTCTGCTCCGAGGGGCTGGCCTTGGTGCCGCTGCTGAAGGAGCCGAGGGCCACCGGGTGCAGTGGGAGCTCACGCAGGTGCCACTGCCGCCACTTCTTCTGAACCTCCAGCTGCACCTGCCCCCAGAGACCAGCCGTCACCCGGAGGGAAAGATGACCCTTGCCCAGGGTCCTGCTCCCCTGGGGCCTCGTTCGGGCTCTGCCACGTCTGCCCAGCGGGCACGCCTCCCCCTCCTGCAGGCCGCTCATAGATTTACCATCTCGACTCCCATTCAAGTGGGGCAACACCGCATCTAAGTAACATCAACTGCACAGCCTCTGTGCCAGGAGCCCTCACGTCCCGGCAGTGCTCTGGGCAGGGCGGAGACCTCAAGCTAAGGGCGCAGCCCCCCGCCCTGCCAGGAGTCACACCCTTTGGAGGTCTCAGAGGACGGAGCAGCAAACATTTCACCTGAGTCACTCATTTTACAGGCGAGAGGCCTGAGGCCCAGAGCAGGGCAGTGACCAGCGTCACCCATCGAGCAAGCGGACAGTCATCAGCCTCGGTTAGGGCTGGGGCGCCTGCACTTGCCCCCATTTCCTGAACGTGCCCAAGGATAAGAATCACCTGGAGTGCTAGTTAAGACGTTCTCAGCCTCCAGCCCGGACTGCCGGGACCTATTTTTGCTGGTTTAGAAACAGGGTAGGAACCAGCAGTTGTTTTAACAAGGCCTGCAGGCGATCCTGGGGCCCCCAGGAGGTGAGCCCAGACTCCCGGAAGACAGGCCCAAGCCAGGAGGGCCCGGCCTCCCCCACCAACGCCACACCCCACTCCCCACCACCCCTTCCAGGTACGGCTGTGAGGGAGCTCCCCTGCACCCGGGCAGCCCAGCCCAGGACACTCACCTCCCCATTGAGGAAGCAGTAGAGAACGGCCACCACCAGGCCCTGCGGAAGAAGCAGGGCAACGGGATGAGTGCGGGCCCAGCACCCAGCCTCCTACCCGCCTGGGGTCCTCTCATCACCAGCCCCAAGCTCACTGCTCCCCACAGCTGTTGCAGAGCCTCCCCGCGCCTCTCCCCCTCCAGGGGAAGTGGAGGCTGCTTCTTCCGGCCCTCAGTGCCCCTAGCTGTGCTGGCATCACCCACAGGCTGACACCCTTGGGGGCAAGGACCGCCACCGTGTCCAGGGAGGGCCCCTGCACCAGGGTGGTGTCAGTTACATCAAGTGCAGGCCACAGGGACCAGGCAGGTCACCGGTGAGGTGGGCCATCTGGGAGAGGCAGGAGCAATGGCACCCGAGCGATGCCCATCCGCCCGAGCTCAGCGGGTGGGGCAGCCCATGGGAGCCCCTGGGCCTCGGTGGGCTCATCTGCAAGACAGCTGGAAATCTGGAGAGATTTAAACAGGGCCAGCTAATCAAGTTGAAAGACAAATGTGTAGCCGTGTGGTCAGAACAGCCGGCGTGCAGGTCGCAGGCAGGTACCGGCCAGACAACAGTGGGGCATGATTCCCCCCTCATGTCCAGGTCAGAGGCCTCAGGGCTACGTATGCTTTAGGTTCCCTGGGATGGTGGGGGTCTGTGCCTACCAGGACCCTCCCTCCCTAGCATCCGGAGCTCCTCTCTTCCCAGTGGTACCCCCGGAATCCTGGCGTGGAGGCTGCCAGGCAGGGCTGCGGGATGAGATGCAGGATCTGAGCCGAAGAGGTTTGCGTGGAACCGTGAGCTATGAGCAGGGTCTCGCAGTCCGGATGCCCTGCTCACCTCAGGGCCCTCCGAGGGCCAGCCTGTCCTTCCTAACAAGCCCCTGCCCTCAGGCTCCCCACAGAGGCCTGGGTGCCACAGCCCCTCCCCCCAGTGCCAGCCAGGCCTGCCCCTAGCTACTTAGGACATGGACAGGACCCCAGAGAGGGATGAACCAGCCTGTTTATGGTGGGCTTCCTCCACACGACTGCTCAGGAGTCCTGGTGGTTTTTTGTTTTGTTTTTTAATTTATTTAGTTCTTTTAAATTTTTGGCAGCATTGGACCTTCGTTGCGGTGCACGGGCTTCTCATTGCTGTCGCTTCTCTTGTTGCGGAGCATGGGCTCTAGGCGCACGGGCTTCAGTAGTTGTGGCACTCGGGCTCAGTAGTTGTGGCACACGGGCTTAGTTGCTCCGCAGCATGTGGGATCTTCCCGGACCAGGGCTCATACCCGTGTCTCCTACATTGGCAGGTGGATTCTTAACCACTGCGCCACCACAGAAGCCCAGTCCTGGCGTTTTAACAAGAGTTACAAACTAGAAGGATCTGCTCTAAGAGTCTCAGGTGTGGTTGATGCCACATGGAATGGGGACCACGGGAGTGGGGCAGGAACACGGACTCAAGGTAGCGGTTTTCACGTTTTGCCACACGTTAGAATCACCTGGGAGCTCTGGCCCAGGGTGCACTCTGTGCCCCAACTCCAAATGTCTGGGGTGAGACCATCAGCAGCTCTGAAAGATGGTTCAGAAGGGCACCATTGATTAGGAGCCGCTGTCAGAGGGTGTGAAAGTCGGGCTTTGAAATAAACGAGAGCTGGGTTTGGGGCGCAGCTTAGCCTGTGTAATTTGGGGCTTCTGGTTTCCAGGTGCTTCATTCAATGCTTGCAGAGCCCTAGGATGTGGGTGGGGAGGACCCCTGCTTCACAGGTGAGGGACTGAGTCCCGGGTCGGCAGGCCGGGAGCTGGTGGTCAGGCTGCTGCCACCTCACTGGACCAGGGCTGCCCCAGCCTCAAAGGTCCGGAGACACAGTCTCACTGTTGAGGTGGGGGCAGCCCTGGGTGAGGGCTGGTTAGACGTGCCCCAGGTATGCAGAGGGCAGCCTGCCTCAGCCAGCAAGCTTCCGAAATTCCACGGTTTGTATACAATCATTAAGAATATGCAGTCTTGGACTTGCCTGGCTCTGCAACAAGAGAAGCCATAGCAATAAGCCTGTGCACCGCAACGAAGAGTAGCCCCCGCTCACCGCAACTAGAGGAAGCCCGTGAGCAGCAACAAAGACCCAACGCAGCCAAAAATAAATTAAAAAAATAATAATAAAGAATATGCGGTCTTTGAAGAATTTTAATGACCTGGAGAAATGTTCATGATGGAATGATAAAGAATTAAACAGAACAAGGAGGATATAAAACCACACGTCCCAATCTCAATTTTGTGTGTGTACATGTGTGTGTCTTCTTGGATAGAAAAGAGACAGAAGTAAACACACTGACATTTTAACAGAGGTCATTATATCGGGTTATGAGATTATGGATGGATTTTTCCTTTTTCTTTTCCTTATTTTCCAAATTTTCCTCAATAAGCAAGTATTTCTACAATTAGGAGGAGCTAATAAACTTTCGTTTTTAGAAATATATGACAGTGATCATGACATTATGGTTCTGTGTGTGTTCTTTAAGCTCTCGTCTCTTAGAAATACATACTAAAATATTTACATTTGAAATACAACGATGGCTTGGGGTTGCTTAAAATGATGAGGGTGGGTGGCGGTAGAGGTGAAACAGGACAGGCCATGAAAGGGTAAGGGCCACACGGAGGTTCATTATATCGTCCACTTCACTTTTGTATTATGGAAAATTTTTTCCATAATACAAAATTTAAAAAATATGCATACAGTATAAATGTATAATATATAATAAAATGATATCTGTTTGTATTTGAACAGTGGTTCTTTTTTTTGAAAGAAGTCTTAAAGATCCTTTTTCTCTGTAAACATTTCTATGGGAACATTTAGGAAGGCGCTTTGGTTTCCTCTTAACAAGCATTTCCCCAGAGAGGAGGCAAACGGCCTTCACGAGCAGTCTGCAGCCCCAGCCGCAAGCCCAGCTCCAGAGACAGAAGGTCCCCTTCCACACAGGATGACACCTGGGTCTCCAGGTCCTCAGCGGGGTCACTACCCACTTCTGTTGACCGGGTCATGACCTTCCACCCATCTGGACCTGGACCCCGCCACCTGCTAAAGGGGCCACGGTGAGCCCAGCCTCCCGCACGTTACGTGGAAGCTTCCTAGCCCAGAGGAAAAGATCACGGATTACACAGGAGACTAGGTGCTCTGTGGGTCTGGGGGACTGGCCGGGGTCTCTGGGCGGAGAAGAGGCTCTGAGGGAGTGAAGGGGACAGCCCTGGGGGGGGGGGTGGTCTGAAGGCACGGCTTAGGGCCAGACCCCACTCAGGAACGTGCTCCCAGTGACACGTGCTCCCAGTGACACGTCCTCCCTGGAACAGGAGCGTGACAGGAGGACCACCCTGGGCACACCCGTCCTGAACAGAACTCCGGGAATGAGGGCGGCCGCGGCCTGCCCAGGTGAGGAAGACTGTGGGATGGTCAGTGTTGTTGAGGACAGGCTGGCTCCTTCCGGAAAACCCACTGGGAGAGAGTTCGCTCAGGCCTCTCCCTAGGGACTAGCCTGTTTTCATCTAAATCTTGAAACAGAGTGTGTTTCTGTCTTTGCTTTGGCTACTGGGAAGCTCCAAACCAAAATTATGACACACCTCTGCCACCTTCAGAAAATTTCATCAAATTTGTTTCTGTGTATGAACTCAGTTTTGGCTTTATTTTCTTTATTCGCTGATCCAATCTACTTATTTTTTTGTCCTTTGTATGTTTTCCCTGAAAGCTACATCATATTATTTTTGGAAGGAGATAGTTATGAGTAAATAAACAAATAACACTGTGACGTTTGGGATTCATGTTAAAAGCCCCTTCTGTCCAAACAGGTTTACTCTATTTTTTAACTTTACAACATCTTGTTGAATTAGAAGGTAGGTGGTTTCTCCCCTCCCTTTGTTCTCTTTTTAAAGTTGGCTTTTATTTTTAGCAAATTGGGTATGTAATTGGTTTCAAAGAGTCAAATGTCTCTTGTCACAAAAAAAAGAAAAGAAAAAACAGTAAGCTCCTGACACCCCTGCCCCCATTTCCTGTTCCTCACAGGCAACGACTTGGAACTCTCTTGACTGATTCTCAATTATATGCTGATGTTGCTACTTCTGAATTTTTCAGCTTGGGGCGGTTTCTGTGGACTTCCCAGTGTGGAGATGAGGCTATCATTCTTTCGGACAGCCTTCCACCTCCCGCCCACGCCCCCACTACGCTCGTCTTCCTGTCCTACTGCTTGATGGCTGAGCCCCAGCCCTCTGCGGTTACATTATTTTGACTCTAATTACTGAGACTCGTGTGATCGTGTGTGCTGGCTTATGTTCCCTTTGTCTTCCCTGGAGTCAGTCTCTCTCTCCTTACTTGCATCTCCCACCCTCACGTGACTGGTGGGGAACTTGGGTCCCACTGAGGGTCACGCAGCACAGTGAGGTCCTGCCCCTGCGTCTCTTGGGTCTCTGCCAAACGAGGCATCCCTCTGCCTCTGGGAAGATCTGGCTTTCGGCCTCTCCATTTTTCTCTCAGGAGAGAGAGAACACCTCTTCCCACCGTAAAGTCACAGTCTGGAGCTTACCTGGAATGAGCCAAGGGCCAATTCAAAGAACAGCTGCGTCTCCATGGCATCCTCCGGGGAGAAGGCAAAGATTATGTAGTGGACTCCAAAGAGGGGGACCAGCAGGAGGGTGGACTTGGCCAGGCGCCTGAGGACACAGAGGTGCTGTAGTCTCAGGCCCCTCCACACCCAGGGGCCTCCCTTCTCGCCTGACCGCAGGAGGCTTTGCAGCAGCGTCCCACCTGCTTGTTTGTTTTCACTTCCGTTTCGGAAAGTCCCAACTCCAACGTACCCGTCACCCGGATTCAATACTTATCAGTCCACGGACAGTCCCCAAATTTCTGTTCATGCACCCTATCAGCAAAACGCTTTGAACCCATACCCACATGAATAACTTTATTGATTTATACCATATCTGCATGTTTTACTATCACTCTGTGTCTAATATATTATTAGCAAAACCAGCATTTTCATTTGTTTGATAATAAATATCTGTAAGGAGAAGCTCTTTTGTTTTCTCCCCAGGTTAGGGTTGCCAAATTTAGCAAACAAAAATACAGGATACACAGTTCAATTTGAATTTCAGATAAACAATGGGTAGTGTTTATTTTGGTGTAAGTACTAAAAAATTGTTGTTTATCCAAAATTCAAATTAAACTGGGCATCCTGTATTTTATCTGGCAACTCTGTCCTGGATCCCCAGCTGCCCCCTACTTTGGAGCCACTATTCTAGTGACATCCTGGGGAATCTGTCATCCAGTAATCCAGGCCTCTGCCAGATTCTCAAAACTCAGACCATGACAGAGAAAGCCTCTGTTGGACACTGATTTGTCTTCAACACTTGTCATGGGCTGAACTGTGTTCCCCCAGAATTTTAAGTTGAAGCTCTAAGCCCTAGTACCTCAGAATGTGACTGTACTTGCAGACAGGGACCAGTTTAAATGAGACCATCAGGGTGGGACCATAGTCCAGCCAACTGGTGTCCTTGTAAGAAGAGACACCAGGGATGCAGGTGCACAGAGAAAAGGCCACGTGAGGACCCAGCGAGGAGATGGCCGTTTCCAAGCCAAGGAGACAGACCTCAGGAGAAACCAAACCTGCCAACACCTTGATCTTGGACTTCCAGCCTCCAGAACTGTGAGTAAATAAACTTCTCTTATTTAAGCCAGCCAATCTGTGGTATCTTATTGTGGCAGGCTGTGCAGACTAACACAACATCTTTCTTGAACATCTTAAAGGTTTTAAAGTATTTTTGGATCACATTATCTTGAAAATCTGCTGAAAGCTAAGGTCTGGTGAAAGCTACGGTCTAGCGAAAACCTGGAAAATACAGTCCACCCTCGGCATCCACGGGGATTGGTTCCAGACACTCCGCAGACACCAAAATCCTTGGATGCTCAAGTCGTTTATATAAAATGGGGTAGTATTTGCATATAACCTACGCACATTTCCCCATGTATTTAAGTCATCTTTAGATTACGTATAATACCTCCTACAATGAAAATGTTTTGATTGGGAATTTTTTTTCCCAAATATTTTCGATCTGCAATCCAAGGTTGGCTGAATCCTCAGATGCAAAACCCACAGACAAGGAGGGCCACTGTCCCTGTAAAGATTTGAATTTGGGTCCCCGAAGCCCACTCTCTGACTCCCTAGCCTTGTCCCAAGGGTAAGATCTCTGCCTCCCGGGATCCTGCTTAGATTTCTTTTCTCCCCACCCTTGGGGCCGGGTCTCAGGGTCACATGGACCCATTCTCCCTTCCCCTGGTCCACTGTAAACTTCCAGGTCCCGGCTTTTCCTTTTCCTCCACCTCCACCAGTGCCCAGCACCAGCTGGGTAAACAGTAGGTGCTCGGTAAATGCCTGCTGACTGAGCGAGCGTGCCTAGGTCTTTGCCCTCCACTTACTTATAATGGTTCCCTTCACTTCCTCTTGTTTCTTGAGTTCTAAGTTTTCTCATCAGGATCCTTAGGATGTTTATAAAAAGGATGAAATTAATCTGTAAAACACAAGGCAGAGGTGGGGCTAAAGGTGATTTGCTTTCCCAGCACCTCTCCAGGTCCTGACCCCTGGCCCTGGCCCCTGGGCAGGGAAGGCACTGCAGACCACACCAGGACAGCTCATCACTCCCTCCGCCACCCCCAGTCCTGGTGAAACACACTGTCTAGGCAGGGATGGCTGCCACAGCACCGCCCCCCGCCCCTGGGATTCCGGAGCTCTGAGGTCTGCTCAGTTGCAGCATGGATTACTCACACTTGGAATGCGTTGGAATCTTGTTAAACGGCAGACCTGGAGTAGGCCTGAGATTCTGCATCTCTAGCAAGCTCCAGGGAATGAATGCCAAAGCTGGTCCTTGGACTACGCTTTGAGTAGCAAAGGCTTTATAGCAGAGGTTCTCAAAGTTTAAGGTGCAGATTGCTGGGCTCCACCCCCAAGGTTATGGTTTAGTAAATGCAAATGAGATTTGCTTTTCTTTTCTTTTTTTTGGCCACACCACATGGCTTGCAGGATCTTAGTTCCCCAACCAAGCCCTCGGTAGTGAAAGCACGGAGTCCTAACCACTGGACCGCCAGGGAATTCCCAAGATTTGCATTTTTAACAAGCTCTCAGGTGAAGCTGCTGGTTTCGGGACCACACTTTGAGAACCACTGCTTCGGAGACTTACAGAATCTCTGCAGGTCAATCACCAGCTCCAGGAAGCCTTCTTGATTACCTCCTTTTCCTGATTCACTGTAGTTAGGGATGATGCTACTTGTAAGAGCACTTGGAATACTTGAAAGGGGCCAAATGCAAGCATCTGGGTGTGTCCACTAATCATCAAGTCAATCCTAACTTTCTAAAGGACAGGAACGGAGTCTATTTCTTTTGCTGTCCCCTTCCCCAACTCCAGTGCCCAGTGCCAGCAACACTATGAAGTTGCCCATGCGTCGGCCCCTCTCCTCCCCTCCCCCACCAGCTCTAGAATCATTTTGCAGAAGCAGGATCAGTGGAGCTGACTGGCTGGGCCCCCTCATTGTTCAGACAAGTAGCCTGGGGCCTGGGGACGCTGGCCAGAAGACACTGGATTAGTGGCCAGTCTGGAACCCCAGCCCAGCGCCCCTGCTTCAGGACACTTCTCAGCTCGCTGTTGGTGCATGTTGCTCTAAGCCGTGCGTGGTGTAAACTAACAAAGGCTCTTTTACCTTATTTCATTTTTTGCCTTTGAATTGTATTTAATTTAACAGGGAGAACTTGAAAGCAAGAGGGAAAATCTTAACTATCCCAAGGATGAGTCTTAAATAGTGGAATTCTAGGCCCCGTGGCAGGCTGGCAGGGAGAAACTTTGCATCAGGAGTGCCCACCCAACCTCCGTCAGTCACTAGAGAGACTAGTCTTGTGAAAGCAGCCTGGGCCCTGGGGCTCTCGCGGGCTGGGCTGTCCAAGCCCCACAATTGCAGCAGGGAAACTGTGCTGTAGCTGTTATGCAGCTACAGCACATCAGCTGGTCAAATAATTTCAAATGACGTGGGAAAGATTACATCTATTGCTAAGTGAAAAGAACAAACTGGGACACAAAACTACACTGAGCATTTCTGAAAAAGTACATGTGCTCAAAGAAAAAAATAGGAAGGAAAAGCACATGATCACAATGTGCATCTAGGTACTAAAAATATGGGTGATTTTATTCCCTTTTTAAAAATGTATTTTGTATTTTCCAATTTTTTTTTTTTTTTTTTTTTTTTTTGTGGTACACGGGCCTCTCACTGATGTGGCCTCTCCCGTTGCGGAGCACAGGCTCCGGACGCGCGGGCTCAGCGGCCATGGCTCACGGGCCCAGCCGCTCCGCGGCATGTGGGATCTTCCCGGAGTGGGTCACGAACCCGCGTCCCCTGCATCGGCAGGCGGACTCTCAACCACTGCGCCACCAGGGAAGCCCGTATTTTCCAATTTTTTACATGAATTCCATTATTTTTATTTTAGAAATGACAATATATTTTGATTTTACAGAAAAACAAGTACATTCTTATTAAAACATAGTGATAGACTCAATATTTTTCCACCACATTATCAACCTAATAAAAAAGGTTCTGACATTATCTAAATGTGACAAGCTGACAAAAAACAACTTTTGGTAAATAATAGCAGATTTCATTATACTGTTTTCAGCCTATTGACTATAGTAGGAAATGAAAGCTTAATATCTTTCATTATCCCCTAAGCTTCAATTTAGTAAGATTATAAAACACTATGCTAAGGTTAGCAAATAAAAATGATAATCAAATTATTTGTTACCATAAAATGACTTTGGGGAGCAATGTCTTAGGGGAGCAAACATAAAGTCTTGTTTAAAGTACTAGATACTCCCTGTGCTAGCAGCACACTCTGCATTACTACCATATCAGACGCCCTCTTCCCTGAGTGGTTCCAGATTAATGAATGGCCCTCACACCTGCTAAGAAAAGCAGAAATAGGAAGTCGTTATACTCTCCTGAGCTACTCAGTGGCCTAATGTGGCTGCTACTCGGATTGCTCTACAATTTCCAGCTCTCCTATTGCAAGTTGAGATGGTAGGTAGGATCAAATAAAATTCTATTATTTTTGGGAAAAAAAGAAGGTGGTCATGGATGGCCCCAGGAGGCGAGCCAGTCAGCCATCAGCAGAGGAGGGGGCTGCTGCCCTGTCCTGCCCTCCTGTGAGCCCAGGAGGGGCATGCTCTGTCACCTGGCTCTGCAGCCTTGGCATTCCTCTGAGCCTGTGCACATTACTTCCGGGAAGGGGCTGCCCCAGTGTGCCCCCCACCCCCTGTGTCTTTCTTGTTCTTATCCAGGCCCACAGGCTCAGCTAAGGGCCTCTGGATTGCAGAGCACAATCACCTGGTAACTGAAAACCAAGACGAGCCCCCAGGCCCCTCCCCAAGACAAGGAGACCCTGCATCTCTGCTATCACGGTTTTTAGAAAGCTCCCAGGTTGAGAGTCCAGTCAGGGTCGAGACCCCTGAGCTCCCCTGTCCACGAGTCCCTCCTGAATCTCTCCTCTGGGGCCACCCCTCCGGGCCTGTCCCCGTCACAGCACCACAGAGGCCCAAGACCAGTTTGGCACTCGGCTTTCCCCAGGTGCAACCCCCCTCCTGTAATCCCAGCTCAGTGAGTCTGCCCACTTTAACCAGAGAACACCAAGAAAAATGATCAGGCACCAATGTTCTGAACCAGTGGAGGGGGAATCTCAGGCCAGCCTGAGCCAGCCAGTTCGGGTAAGGAGCTCTGCTCGCCACACTGCAACTGCCACCGTGGACCAGGCGAAGGCAAGCTCTTGCCGCCTGCCTCATTGCCCTCCCATCCACTGGTCTCTAGGGGGCGGAGCTTCCAGACCCTCCTGCCACTGCCCAGCCCCCGGAAGGTCCGGTTTATCCCTCCGCACACCCAGAGGCAGCAATGCTGGCCTTGACCTGGCCCTCTGCCCTGCAAGCCGGTCCTGTTTTGGTCTCTCCCACTGGAGCCCAGCTCAGGGGGATGGCCACTTACCAGGACGGAGACGATCACAGGCCCTCGAATGACCCACCAGATGGATGCGTTGGCATTGATGTCCCAGCACCTAGGGAGGGACAGCCAGGCATCACAAGGAGTGGGGAGCTGGCTGACCAGAAGAGACTAGTTCTCTGACGTCCCCTTTGCGGGAAGGACCCACACTGTGGTCCTGACCCCAGAGGCTGTGTGCTCAGCACCCTGAGAAATGACTGTCCTCTGCTGCCCAGGAGCACTGCCGGGGCCAAGGGAGCATCTGGGGAGCAGAAGCGTGTGGACCTGAGATGGAAGATTCTGGACCCCAAAGCCAGCATGCTGTCAAAATGCATCGGGGAGCATGGTGGCCAGGCAGGTGGCCTCAGGGAGTGAAGTGTCCGGGTGACTGACGTGTGACCTCGGCCCCAGGGACATCAGGCACAGGGGCACTTGGCAACTGGAGAGCCTGTGCTTGGTCTAAGGAGGCCACAACTCCGTCCGGCTCATTTTTGCCACAAGGGCCCATAGGAATGTTGATAGAACTTTCCATTTGTTCTAAAGAAGCTGAAAATCCAGACTTTTTAAAAGGGAATTTATCCAATTAAAAGGATTGTTTGGGGGGCTTCCCTGGTGGCACAATGGGTAAGAATCCGCCTGCCAATGCAGGGGACATGGGTTCGAGCCCTGGTCCGGGAAGACCCCACATGCCGCAGAGCGATGAAGCCTGTGTGCCACAACTACTGAGCCTGCGCTCTAGAGCCCACGAGCCACAACTACTGAAGCCCGTGTGCCACAACTACTGAGCCGGCGTGCCTAGAGCCCATGCTCCGCAACAAGAGAAGCCACCGCAATGAGAAGCCCGCGCACCGCAACGAAAAGCAGCCCCCACTCGCCGCAACTAGAGAAAGCCCGCGTGCAGCAATGAAGACCCAAAGCAGCCAAAAATAAATAAATAAAATAGATACAACATTAAAGAAATAAAAAACGTTTAAAAAAAAGGATTATTTTGGACTGAATTGGACTGCAAGACACGGGCACGCCTCGTCTGCCCTCGTCCACTCTCTGGCCTGGCTGTGTCATTACACTGATGACACACGGCCTCCCTCCCCCTCGGCCCGGCTGCTGCACCTCCTCCCGGGCTTCTTCCATGCTTTCCTTCCATGAGCCTGCTCCCAGGAACCCCCGGGCTTACCCTGTCCCTGAGCCCAAGTCTTTGGAGAATGAGACTAGAGCTCTTGGTGCCCGTCAGGGCTATAAGGCTGCTCTCCTGCTCTCCTGGGCCTGTGGGACTCACACACCCGTGTCAGAGGAGGGAGCTGCCAGGAGAGGAAGAGCTGGGCTGGTCCTTAGAGCAGCTGCCAGTGTTTCACAGCTCTCGTCGGGCACCTGACCCAACCACAGAGTGGCTGGGCCGGCCCACCCCAGGAGGGCTGGGCATTCGGCAGCCTGTGCTGCAGAAAACTCGCCTGTGGCCCCAAGTGTGAGACACAGGCCTCTCCTAGGTAACAGCTCCAAAGGAGGGTCCGTCCTGCTGGAAGAGCTGGACGAGATAAAATATTCCCTCGTTACCTCTCTCCGTCCACCAGCTTACCCGACATCTTCCAGAAAGTGCCTGGTGACAGCCCACGAAGCAACAAAAATGGCTGGGGAACCTGAGGGTTAAAAGTAAAGGGGAGGGGGCAGAAAGGAGAGGACTCAATTTTCAGCACCCTTATGAGAGACAGGACAATCAGTGATTCCAGGCCAGGGAGCAAGCAGGTGCCAAGGGCTGGTTGCCATGGAAACCCCCTTGCCATCCCGTGTAAATGTGCAGCCTCGCGCTTCAAGGGTGCCAAGGAATCCCTGAGAACGGAGGCAGGATCAGACAGGTCCTGAAGGCCACTGGGGGGCAGGGGGCTCCTGGGAGCTTGGGCCAGATTCCGGAGGACCTCTGCGGGGGAGAAGGGAGGGGACCAGGGCCCCTGGGCAGGCCCATGGAGCTTGTGGACGCCACTGGTGGAGCCCCTTTCTCAAACTGGGATGTTTGGGGGGGGGATACAAGGCCACAGGAGAACATTTAGTTTTGTTTGAATATTGGTTTGTAAAAAGCTTGGCTGGTAATGTAAGCTATCAATGTTATGTAAACAAAAATACATTTTGGACTAGAGAATTGTAAGTACACAGGAAATTTAAACATAAAATACAAGAACACTTCCTGACTTCTGGCTGAACATGACAAATTGCACTTATACATTTATCTCCGTTTCTCACTGAAGCCCCCCCAACATGAGAGTAAAGAAATAAAAAAGCTACAAGCTCATAAGCACAAAGAATGGGCAAGGAGGGTACAGTGCACGAGAGACGTCAGCACACTTAGGAACCTGGGAGCTGGCAGAGGAGCAGTAACCGATGTCCCAGAGCAGACAAAGCTGAAACACAAGCGCAGCATGGGGGCTGCTGCTGGGAAGGCGCCCAGGCCCGGTGGTGAGGGCACCGGGGATGCCAGCAGGCAGGAGAGAGGGTGGGGCTGGAAGACAGGAAGCACGTAACCACCCCAGGTGGCCAGCACCACCATTCTACAGCCAAAGAGTTCATCCCCGACAGAAGGGCATTCTCTGGAGAAGCAGAGCCAAGGGGAATGGGGCTCTGGCCCAGCAGAGGGTGGGAGGGGTACTCAGCTGGGCACGGGGACCAAGAGAGGATCTACACCTGTGCTGCCACGTGTGGCCACTGAGCCCTTGATGTGTGGCTGCTCTCAGGTGAGCTGTGCTCAAAGTGCAAGATAGCAGATTTGGAAGATTTGCAGGAGTAAGAGACCGTAAAATATGCTGTTAATGATCTTTTAAATTATACATTGAAATGTTAATATTTTGGTTATATTGGGTTAAACAAAATATACTACTGAAATTAATTTTACTAATAATGAAACTAATTAGTTTCTTTTTACTGTGCTTACTGTGGCTACTAGAAAATTTTAAGTTATATAAAATATAGCTCAGATTCTATTTTTAATGGATATGCCTGTCATCCGCTGACTGGTAAAAGCCCACCCCCAGGCTGCTCAGTTCTCAGACTTCTAACAGCCGAGATTGCACCCTTGCTCGAGCCCTCCAAACCCCACCCCAGGCAGGAGATGCCAGGATTCTTCCCTGGAGGAACCAAACAGCCCCAGACAAAGGGCCTCTAGTAGCGATGCTGAGGACCCACCCACACAGCGGCCACTTCCAGCCCAGTCTCCCTCGAGAGACATGTCCCCCCGCTCCCCTCCACACACACACAGAGGGCCTTCAGTCAACACCGAAAGTGACTCACTCTTAAATATGAACAGTCAAGGTCACCAGCATCTGAAGAAAGCTGATTACATAAAAGGCAAGGACCAAAACAACCAGAGAAAAGGAACTCAGAGGAAACAGACCATACAGGCTGTACGAGGAACTTGAGCAAAACAATTCTAAGGAATATCATCAGCAAGATTAGAGGGACGATTACTTCTCCAAGACACAAACAGGAGGCCGAAAACAGGGAGTATTCAGAGAATAAGGAAGAGGGCTTGGAAATTGTATATATGATGATCAAGATTTTTAAAATTCCATAGATGGGATGGAAGATAAAGACCAGGAACTGCCCAGAAAGCAGAACACAAAGTGTGGAATAAAAAGTAAGAGGAAAGAAAAGAGAAAATTAGAAGCCAATTCCAGGACGTGCACCATCTGATTAAAAGTTTCAGAAAGAGAGGATTAAAAACCAGAGGGAAGGAAATGATCAAAGGGGCAGTGTAAGAACATTGTCCAAGAAATGAAGGCTGTGAGTTTCCAGATGAAAGGACCACCACATACCAGCCAAAGGATAAAAACAGACTTGCATGGGGGCAATCCCTATGATATTTCAAAACACAGGAGACAGAGAGAAGATTCTACAGATTCTACAGCTTATACAGAGGTGAGTAAAAAGGCTCGGGAAACAGAATGACATGGCATGTCGCATAACACCAGATGCCAAAACAGAAGGCCTTCAAAATTCTGGGGAAAAATAACTGTCAACCTAATTTCTATGCCCAGCAAAACTACAAATTGGGTGTGAAAGTTGAACAAAGATATGTTTAGATATGCAATGCAAAAAAATGTAGCTTCCAGACTTCCCTGGTGGTGCAGTGGTTGAGAATCTGCCTGCCAATGCAGGAGACATGGGTTCAAGCCCTGGTCTGGGAAGATCCCACATGCCACGGAGCAACTAAGCCCATGCGCCACAACTACTGAGCCCATGCGCCACAACTACTGAAGCCTGCACGCCTAGAGCCCATGCTCCACAACAAGAGAAGCCACTGCAAATGAGAAGCCCGTGCACCACAATGAAGAGTAGCTCCCGCTCGCCGCAACTAGAGAAAAGCCCGCGCGCAGCAACGAAGACCCAACGCAGCCAAAAAAACAAATGTAGCTTCCATGCACTCTTTGTTAAGACAGACACTGGAGGATGTGCTCCAACACGACTTGACAGTTACCCAAAGAGAGGCAGACAAGAAGTCAAGGAATAGAATTCGTGGAGGAAAATGAAGGAAATCTCAGCCTGAAGGTTAAGGGAGTTGAGCAATTCTAGAGAATGACCAGCCCAAATAGAGCAGGAGGGCAGAAGGCTCTTCTAGAAAGAACATGGGTGGGTGTATCACATTAAATAACATCCCCCCCAAAGGTTCATATCCCTAGAACCTCAGGATGTGACCTTTTCTGGAAATAGGGTCTTTGCAGGTGCTATTAGTTAAGATGAAGTCATACTTATAAGGACCTTAATCCAATATAACTGGCATCACTTTAAGAAGGCTGTGAGATACACACACAGAGGAGACATAGAGGGAAGAAGACCATGTAAAGATGGAGGGAGAGATTGGAGTGAGGCTCCTACAAGGCAAGGAAGGCCAAAGACCGCCAGCAGCCACCAGAAACAAGGGGAGAGGCATAGAGCATATAGAGCCCTCAGAAGGAAGCAGCCCTGCCAAGACCGGACTTTGAACTTCTGGCCTCCAGAACTGGGAGACAATAAATTTCTGTTGTTTTAAGACAAGTGGTAACTTGTTACAGCAGCCCTAGGACATTAATACAGCAGGAATAAACCAGACAGATAGGAACTAGTGGACTTCATGTTGTTGCATTTGATGATGGGGAACCAGCACTGGAGGGTTTTCCAGTTCTGTTGAGGATGTGGGAGAATTAGTGACAGCAACACAAAATGAGTCAATAAAAAATGACTCCATAAGTCTGGGATTAACACACACACACTACTATACATAAAACAGATAACCAACAAGGACCTACTGTGTATAGCACAGGGAACTCTACTCAATATTATGTAATAACCTATATGGGAAAAGAATCTGAAAAAGAGTGGATATATGTATATGTTTAACTGATCCACTCTGCTGTACACCTGAAACTAACATAACATTGTAGATCAACTATACTCCAAAATAAAATAAAAATTAAATTAAGAAATGACTCCATAAAACATAAAAACTTAAATATTGGAAGTACAATCAAGGTGTACCAGTTGGCTCGGTAGTAAACACTATTTACATAGACATGATGATGTATACATTGAATACTGTGATTTAGCCCCAAACTGTGAAAGACTCTGAGGGGAGGATAGAGGTGGCAGATGACGAATTTTATACCCTTCCCTTTAATCACAAGGAGTCAACAAATAATGCCTCAGGACTTCCCTGGCGGTACAGTGGTTAAGAATCCACCTTCCAATGCAGGGGACGCGGGTTGGATCCCAAGTCTGGGAACTAAGATCCCACATGCGGAGGGCCAACTAAGCCTGTGCGCTCTAGAGCCGGCACGCCACAACAAAAAGATTCCGCGTGCTGCAGCGAAGATCCTGCGTGCCACAAGAAAGACACGACGCAGCCAAATAAACAAATAAATATTTTTTAAAAAGTGGGCCAAGGATGTGAATAGACAGTTAAAAAAAAAAATGCCTCAGATGGACAAATCAAAACATAGTAGAATATTGTTTAGAAACATGAGAGCAGATATCAAAAGGAGCAGCTCAAGAGCTGGAGGATGTTACATCTGGGTGGCAGAAGTGGGAGCCTCTTCAGGAGACTGCTTGCTTTTGTTTGCTTTTTCATTTTAGACTTGTAGTTCTATTTAATTCTTTAAACCAAGTACACGTATGGCTTTGATAAAAAAAAAATTCTCTGCCTCAGTTTGGGTACTTTGGGCAAACATGGATTCTGAGGGCCACCTGTTTATGATTATTTGTCTTACATCTTTAACAGTGAGTCAGTGGAAAAGTCTGAAAAGCGGATAATGGTTGAAGTCGTGGTTCTCACTGTGGTCCCTGCAACAACAGTATCAGCATCACCTGGGACCTGGTTAGAAATGCAGAGTCTCAGGCTCCACCGCTGGCCCACTGGACTGAGACTGTGGGGCGGGGCCCAGGCAACCAGGTTGACGTGCCCTCCGCATGGTTCCAACGCAGCTCCAGCTGGAGCACCACCAGTCTGAGTTCCCTCAGTGAATGGGAGTTTGACGCAGCTCCTATAAAAGCCAGAGGTATCACTCTTTCCTGGGCACAGACTGACACCCCAGCCACCTTGAAAAAGTAAAAGCTTTGGATAAGTAATAAAAACTTCAAAAGCTTGTGCCTTCTGACTCAGGGGTCCCAATTCCAGGATTCTCTATTACACATGGAATAAGCTTTGCCCATAAAAGTATTCCTCGGGGCTTCCCTGGTGGCGCAGTGGTTGAGAGTCCGTCTGCCAATGCAGGGGACACGGGTTTGTGCCCCGGTCCGGGAGGATCCCACGTGCCGCGGAGCGGCTGGGCCCGTGAGCCATGGCCGCTGAGCCTGCGCGTCCGGAGCCTGTGCTCCACAACGGGGGAGGCCACAGCAGTGAGAGGCACACATACCACCAAAAAAAAAAAAAAAAAAAGTATTCCTCGCTGTGTTATTTATCACAGTGAAAAATGAGAAGCAACCTAAACATCCAAAAAATAGGTATTTGGCTGCATACATCCACACAGTGGTTAAAAATGTCTACTGAAGATTTGAAAGAATACAGAGCATGCTTCTGTGTTCATGGAAAGACGCAAGATTCAAAATTCTACATACAGGATGATTGCAACCACGTGGGAAAAACTGGAAGTATAAAAAAAGTCTGGAAGGAAACCCTAGAAAATGTTCAACATTTTCCATGGGCCTATGGTAATTTTTTTTCCTACTTAAAATTTCTTTTTTTTTTTTTTTTGCAGAGTTTTATGGTGGCCACATACTCATTTCAGCAACCTATCTCTGGGGAGGGGGGTGAATGCAAACTGAGGCAGGGGCCGCCGCTTTTGCAAGACAAGAGCCTCTCGGAGACAGACAGCTTTAGATCTTCCTGAGTCCCTTCATGTCCCCTGGGGGTTGGGCAGGCAGAGAGGCACAGAGAGAAGGAACCGCTGCTGTTTAATGTGCTGCTCTATCCCCACGGCCTGGCATATACTAGATGCTCAATAAATACTTGAGGAAGAGGGACTGCCCTCGTGGCCCAGTGGCTAAGGCTCTGTGCTCCCAATGCAGGGGGGCTCGGGTTCCATCCCTGGTCAGGGAACTAAATCCCACATGCTGCAACCAAAAGATCCCACTTGCTGCAACTAAAGATCCCACGTGCTGCAACTAAGACCCAGCACAGCCAGATAAATAAACAAATATTTTAAAAATATACTTGAGTAAGAAAAGAAGGCTCTCATTATCTCACTTAAACCTCCTAAAAACCCGTGATGGAGATATTATCACAATGCACTTTTGTCTCCTTGCTAGACTACAAACCCCTGGAGCGATGGAACCATCTTTGGTTTTGTTTTTGTAATCTCCATAAGCCCTTCTGAGGACAAAGAAGTGCTCAAAGAAAGTTCAGCAAATTATGATCCTGATATTATAGAAGATGAAACTGTCCACGTTCATACAGGGAAATCCTGGCAGATCTGGGAGTCAAGGCTCAGTGAGGTGGCTAGACACTGGGGGCATCTGGGGCAGAGTTAGCAGCATAAGGCAAGTCCCTTGTCCCAGGCTCTCTGGAACTACTGGCCTATGTGGAAATCCAGATCTGCAGAGCCCTGCATCTCCTGCTGACTGAGGGTCATGTGCTAATCAGGCTGCCAGAGTTCAGAAGCAGGAGGGCTCAGTGAACTCTGCTGGCTCAGGCAACTTCCCTAATGAGGAGATACAGCCCTTGCACATAAGGGTTTAGACAAGCAGGAAAGACAGTGGGGGGCATTCCTGGCAGGGGCACTTCTTAATTAAAGGCACCAAGAAGAAAGTAAATGAAGCTAATGGCTACTACACATGACTACCCCTGTAAGCCTGTGAGTCACTCACAGAAACCTGACTGTCTAGAACCCAGTGGGGAACTTACATATGTTTATCAAATGAACAGCTGATGGATGGAGGGAGGGAGGGAGGCAGGAAGGGATAGAAGGATGGATGGATGGATGGATAGGTGGATGGATGGAGGGATGGAGGGATAGATAGGTGGATGGATTGATGGAAGGATGGATGGATGGATGGATGGATGGATGGATGGATGGATGGACGGATGGACGGATGGACGGAAGGATGGATAGATGGATGTTTGTTTATGGCAGAATAAGAGTTAAGGGGCTTTGCAAATAGACAGGCCTTGGTTTGAATTCTGGTTCTACCCTTGTCTACAGTGTGAGCTGAGCATGTTATGTCATGTCTCTGAGCCAAGGTTCCTCTAAGAGGCCTCTGGAGGTTGTTGTGATGATTAAATAATGCATGCAAAGTGTTGAGCTCAAAGCCTGGCATACGGTAGGTGCTCAAGAAATCAGAATTATTATCATCTTCATTGACCAGAAAGGAAAGGGGGAAGAGAAGCAATGGGGCCTGCAGTTAGCTGTCTTACTACCATTTCCCCTCCTTCCTGGAAACTGAATCCTGAATTTCCTTTGGGAAGCTATGTGGTTTGAGTAGCTTAAGCCAATCAGTGTATTCCATTCTCTCAGGCCCCTGTGATTGGTTCAAGGCTGTGTATAACACTTCAGCTGGTCCAATCAGAGTGAATTTCAGAGTATTTGCCAGGAGTGCTTGGACACAGCCCCTCTCTTTCATCAGATGTAACAATGAAGCCAGGAAGAAGCCCAGAGCTGCTGGCAGTTACATTGGGAGCACCTAATGATAACACTGATGTTACAGAAGGCAAAGCAGAAAAACAAAAAGAAACGTTGAGCTGCTGGATTCAGCCTCACCTGAAGCTGGTGATCCCTGGACTTGTCAGTTGCATGAACCAATTAATTTCTTTGATGTTTCAAGCCTATCTAAGCCAGGTTTTCTGATACCTACAGTCAAAAGCACCCTAACTGATACAAAAGGAAGCAGGAATGAGGACGTATGGATGCAACGTCTGGGGAAGACGAGGCAACAGTGTTGGGGGTGTCAAACTGTAAAAGGCTTTGGATGCCAGAAATTGGGGCATCCAAATTTTAGCTATTTTTTCCCATTTGACAGACAAACTGAGGCCAGAGAGTTAACCATCAAGCCACTTGTCTAAGTTCACGAACTTAACTAAGTATAGAGCTGAAACTGGAACCCACACCCTTCCCCTTCTGCCTCAGTGCCCTTTCCCACATGGCATGCAGCCACCGTACCCCTGGAGAAACATACCCCATCCGAGGGCAATAAATCCCTGGAGCCATTTCCTTTCTGAGAAGAAGGAGATGACGAGGAGCGTGTGAAGGTAGAGGCCTTCCACCAGCAGCCAGGAGTAGTTGGCCATGATGCAGTACTGGAAGAAGACCATGACCAGCTTACAGCCCACCTGCGAAGAGAGGCAGCTGAGCCCCAGGCTGGCGGCCCTGGGCTTCCCTCCAGGAGAGGGGGGGTGCGCCAGGGGTCAGCAGCCAGGTCAAGCAGCGAACCTCTGGGGCTCACGGCCACCCCCTCTGGCCTTCCAGTATGAGAAGACCAGGCTCATAGAGCTCTCTAGAGTGGAAATCCACAGGCCAGCAGGCTTGGTCAAGATGGCCAAAGGGCTGTTGCAGCAGCAGGAGCGGCATTCAAATTCTGCAACCGGCTGCCAGGCGTCAAACGGTCAGATATCGCCCAATTCCCAGCAGCAAATGAGGGCATTTTTCAGATGAGGGAACTGAGGCCTAGAGAGGGAAAGGGATTTCTGAGCAAAAGGTTAATAAAATCCTTTCCAGGCTTAGTTTTCCTGGAAATAGATGCAGAAGGGACGAGCTAACACTCATGAGAGTACACGACCCTGCCTGGTGCACTGCGTCTGGACTGCAGGCCTCTGAATACCCGAGGGGGGTGCCAGGGTTGGCCTTGCCTAATGCTGTGACTCTTGTGGCAGGCCTGTCCCTTGCAGGGATCCCTGGAAGCTATGCCTGTGGGATTGTCGGGCCGAGGCTTCTATACCAGCACGGCTCCCACTCCCGCACTGTGAGGGCCGCATTTCCTTTCACCGCGCTGTTCCCTGAAGAGAGGACAGCTCCTGGGATGGCCCGAGGGCTGCTGCACAGAGCGCAGGTCACATCCACGTCCACAGGGGAGGAGCGCCCAGGGCCGCCTGTGGCCTCCCAGACACTCCGACTCCAGGCGTGGCCTGTGGCTGGCTCGTTAGTCTGCGGCTTAGTAGAACCTGGAAAGGTTCCCTGCTGGGCACTGCTGGACTTCTCCACTGGTCAGTGATGGGGTGGGGCCTGAATCTGTCTTCTGACTCCCAGGAAATTCCCTGAGACACAGGGGCCCTCCTTGAGGGACCTCTCAGTCTTGAGTCAGAACACACACACATACACACACGCACGTGGAAAACTATAAGCAATGCAAACCTGACAGATCTGGGAGCAATTACAGATGTGAGTGGTGGGAAGTGGCGGGCAGGCTGACTAAACCAATCTCGATTTCCAATCCCCTTCTCCCTTGCTGGCTTCTGCTGTGGAGACTATGATAGTAAAATACTCAATCTCCCAGCTTCCTTTGCAGTTAGATGTTGTCACATGACACAGTTCTAGCCCGTGAGATGCAGACATAGTCTTGGGAAGAGGCAAAGCCTCCCAAAGAGAAAAAAAGTTCAACCTTGACTTTCCTGCTTTTTGCCTGGAACATGGATGTGAGGCCTGGGGTTGCAGCAGCCATGTTGTTAACATGCAGTGTAAAGCATGGGACATGGGATCAAGAATGGCAGAGCAGAAAGGGGAAAGGACTGTGTCCATGATGGCATGGAGCCAGTGCCACCTCTGGGTCACCCACCTGTGGACTGCTTCTGTGGGGAACAACCCCCATCTGTTTAAGGCACCGATGTACAGTTTTCTGTTACGTACAGCGAAAGGGATCCTCAACTGGTTCCCAGTGACATTGCAATGAAAGAAGACTCATCTGAGCTTTCAGAAGGAGGACGAGGGTTAGATTTAACAAAACGATTGTTCTACTGCACATCTGGGTGTGCAGACACACAAGCATATGCTCACCTTTTTCTTTCTACAATCCCAACCCTCTAGCTTTAGCTATCTGTCTACATTTGGGACTTGGCAGGAGCAGGGAAGGGAGGGGATTGCTATGTGTCTAATTCCCAGAATGGCTAATCCACTGCAGGACACTGGGAGTTGAACAGCAGCCCCATGGGCTTCTCGACAAACTGCTTTCATGTGGGTCCCAGACTGTGCATCTGGGGACATGAGACTCCCTGAACCTCCCCAGCACTGGCCCCTTTACTCTAGGCATTAAGTGCAGCCTCAGCAGGGACAGCGGGGGCAGCGGGGGAGCAGGCAGGCCTGGCCACGCCGTGGGCCACGCAGGCGTGTTACCCTGTGGGCATCACAACGGGCGACGTCGTCGGAGGAGAAGAGCACGGCATCCTTGATGAAGTTGGACAGGGCACGCAGGATGAAGGACACAAAGAGATGCATGTGGATGTAGTTGCGGGTGCAGTGGAGCTTCCTGGAGGGAGAGGATGCAGGGCCGTAGGGGCCAGAGCCGGAGAGGCCCAGGGCTCAGCCGCCCACCCTCCCCCCACCCCCACGCACCACGGAAACCCAGGCCCTGGACGTGACAACTCTCTAAATCTCCCTGTTTGCAGAACCTGAATGAGCCCAGGCCCCCAGGTGCCCAGCCTACTCTGTCTCATGCTGCAATTAAAAAAAAAAAAAAAAAAAGCTGGGGTTATAAGGGCGAGATCCTATTCTGCTCCGACCACCTCCAGCTCCCAGAATTGTCAGAAGGGGGTGGGGAAGGGGGCAAGTGGCACACAAAGAACACAGGCTGTGGGGAGAAATCAGACCCGGGCTCTGCCACTTTTCAGCTACACGATCTAGAGCAAGCCCTTCACCAGCCAGAGCCTAGGTTTCCCCCTTGCTGTAGGGGCAGAAGTCTCTTAACTGTTCCCCTCCTTCCGCTTCAGGAACAAGGCTTTCTCTCGGGGAACGCATCCCATCTCTGGTTGGGGATGACGCTAGCCCCACCCTCATGACAGACCTGACCAATCAGAGCTCCACACCTGGCTGCAGTGATTGGCTCAGGGCTGGGCATGTGACCCAAGCCAGCCAATGAGAATCCCCCCAGGACTTTCATTGCAACTAATGAAGAAGGGGGTCCTTGGCCCCGGTGTCGCTGAGCTGGTAGAATGTCCGTCTGCAGCTGCTGGTGGTTGTCTGTGCCAGCCCCGCGTAAAGCCTGCCTGAGGCCAATGCAAGGTGAAGAAATGGCAGGAGACAGACCCAGTTCTGCTGATACCTTGGAGCACCTAGATCCAGGCACACCTTAAGCCAGGTGCCCCTGAACTTGTCAATTGTGTGCATCAGGTCACCTTTGTTTTTCTTAAGGTGCTTTAAGGCGGATTTCTGTTTCTTGCAACCAAGAGTCTGGCTAATATACCTGTAAAATGGGGATGATACCTATCTCACAGCATTGTGTGAAAATCAGAAACGATACATGTAAAGCAACTGGTGCAGTAAGTTCTCGTTATGTTCAGTAGATGTCAAATGAATAAAGGAATGAACGAGGTCACAGAAACTTCCAAGTTTTGCCACAGGTAAGCTTTAGATCAAGAGGGGACAAAGTGGCCCACCCAGACCTTCCTCTCTCTGGTCAGAACAATTAAAAGAGACCCGAAGTCTGTGCTGGGGAAGGCTGGGAAGATGGAGAGCTGGCAGCAGGTTCTTACCGAAAGGCACAGAGGATGCCAAGGGCCACCAGGAGCATCACCAGGGAGGAGCTGTAGCCCACGGTGTACATGACCTTCAGCTTCAGGAGGTACTCGTACTGCAGAGAGAGAGGGCCGTGTCAGCCCCACCCACCCACCCGGCTGAACCTGCCCTTTTCTGCCACAGAGTGCACCTGCTCCAGGCTGCTGAAGCCCCTTCAACTCTGACCGCTATTCTGTTCATACCCCAAGGACACGCATTCATAGACTCACGACATCTTGGCTTGGGAAAAGACCTTGGGGATCCTCTGATACCAGTTCAAAATTCTATCCCGTACACAGGGCCCCTGACCATCACCCTGAATTCAAGCCTTTGCTTGAATACCTCCACGGATGAGGCACTCACTGCTTTTTGAAGAAGTCACTGGGTATGCAACAGTGCAAAGTATTAGATAATTTTTTCTCAAGTGAATCTAAAACCTACTACCTTTAAATTGTACCTATTGGTCCCTTTTCTTCTTCTGGAGTCACTGAAAATAAGTTGAATTTGTCTTGTACCTAGAGCCCATAATTACTTTAAAAATAAGATTTTCACGGTAGAGTAGCTTTAGACTTACAGAAAAGTCACAAAGATTCTACAGAGAGGCCTGTCCTTTCTGAATACAATTCTTCTGCCCATCTGTCCCCCACTTATCGTCTGGGCATTAACTATTCCCTGTGTCTTTAATCTCTCTCCATAACCCTTCACCATTTTTCTCCACTAATATCCTCCAGTCTGTGAATGTCCTTCTTAAACAAGACACCCAGAACCAGATAGCTGAAAAGCTCCAGATGCATTCTCTGACCAGGAAGAAACAGAGTGGGGCCGTCACTTCCCCCGATCTATGCACTGCACTCTTATAAATGCAGCCAAGCAGTCATTTACTTGTTCAGCAGCCAGCTCACACTATTGGCTCATCTTTGAGTCAAGAAGATCTCAATGGAATGGAATAATGTGACATACAGAAATAAATGTGAAGACCTGTATTTTTAAGGTTCAAAAAGAAAACCAAATTGTACAACAGTCTTTTTTTTTTCTAGCATCTTTATTGGAGTATAATTGCTCTACCATGGTGTGTTAGTTTCTGCTTTATAACAAAGTGAATCAGTTATACATATGTTCCCACATCTCTTCCCTCTTGCATCTCCCTCCCTCCCACCCTCCCTATGCCAGCCCTCTAGGTGGTCACAAAGCACCGAGCTGATCTCCCTGTGCTGTGCCGCTGCTTCCCACTAGCTATCTATTTTACATTAAAAAGAATCAAGGAAATAAAAAGTAAAGCAATAATGCCATACCATTTTTTTTTACCAATCAAATTAACAAATATTTAAAAGTACTAATGTTCTATGTAGGTGAAGGTATAGTGGGAGTGAAAATTGGTTCAGTCTCTCTGGAAAGTAGCATGTATCAAGAACCTCTGAAACATACATTCCTTCTGACCACCCCTCTACCTCTAGGAATTAATTCTAAGAACTATCAGAAATATAAAAGCATATTCATATATAAAGATGTTTATCACAGGACCATTTTTGATGAAAAACATGCAAATGTCCAACAACAGAAGAATAGTTAACTAAATTCTTTTAAATCCAAAGGTTAGACTACATTAAAAAAGTGTGCTTACCAAGAGTTTTAAAAGATGTCAGGACATAATGTAATGTTAACTGAAAAGGTAGAATACAAACTTTACATGTACAGTGTGATTTCTGCTTTATGTAAAAAAAAGTGTTAGGTTGAATTGTATGAAACTGTCCTTTTCTGTACATCGAAAAAGACTGCATATTGGCCATCTCATGTGGTTCAGTCTCATACACACACAGAAACAAGACTGTGAGGAGGTGTGTTAGACATTATTAGTGGTTAACTTTGGAGTATAAACTTGTGGATAGAGTCGTTATTTTCATTTGTATTTTTTTCTGTACTTTTCATTTTTCTTCAGTGGGTAAGTACTATCTTATAACCAGAAGAAAAGGGTAATAAAAAACAAAGAACCACAGGCACAAGAATACTATTGGGGAAACCTGACAGCTGTTCATATGAAAATGACTTTGAGGTTTGAGTGGCCCAAGCTCCATGGCATTGAAGAAGTGTATGCAGAGAGAACATGCACAGGCTTCAGAGTCAAGAGACAAGGGTTCCAAACCCAGGACTGCTACTACTCAACAGCTGTGTGACCCTGGGCAAATTACTTAACTTCTCTGAGCCTCAGATTCCTCATCTGCAAAATGGGGATAATATCCACCGTGCAGGCATTTTGGAAGAACAAACAGGGTATCAGGTAGCGTATCTAGACAGTGCCTGGCACTTGGAAGACACTCAGCACATGTTGATTCTTCCCCATCTCCACCCTCTACCCCCCCAACCACCATTCAGTCTGAGTCAGCAGTCTGACACTGCCGGTGTGAGGTATGGGTATGAGGTAGCTGCTAGGACTATTAGGTCTCTTCTCAGTTACATTAATGGAGTGCTGTGAAGCAGGCCACGTTGGAATGTCTGGAGTGTTTGGTCCAGTTCTGGGTATGTTATTTTAAGAGGAGCATTAGTAAAGTGGAGCATTTCCGGAGGAAGGTGACTGTCATCTGAACTGGCTACACTGCACCCTAAAGGAAACAAACAAGCTTAGGGAAGCTGAGTACCAAAACTCCTGAGACTTAATTGTGAGCCCCAGGGGTAGGGGAGTAAGCACAAAGTCGACAGGACTCAGACCGACCGAAAGTTTCCTGGCAGCAGAGGGAAACTTGGACGGGCTGGCCATGTGACCCTGTGCTTCTGCACTGAGGCGACTGCAATTCCAGAAGCCAGAAGCCACCTCTCAGCAACAAGCGGGGAGCCACAACGGCAGTAAGTTGCATTGGATGAATGGCTCCTAGATGTAGGGACGTCAAAGAGCAGTGAAATGTCAAAAAATCGGAGGACCAATGTGTCAGCCTAGGATGTCATCACGTGTGGGATATGCCCCACAGCTGAGGGCGTCGGCCTCACCCCGGGGACGCCTGGATCTGCAGCCCCGGGTCAGGAGCACATCGGGTTAGCCTATGGCAGCGTGAGGAGGCATGGGGTGACAAGCGTGCAGGGTCCTGGCTGAGCATCCCGTGCTGTCCTGTGGCTGGGTTATTGTCTACCGGGGTACCCTCAGGATGCCCTGGCCTGCTCTGCCTTTGTCTGTAAGATCTGACCCCAAAAGAGCCCTGTTCCCAGGAAGCCAGATGTGACCACAGTGCCCCAGGCCTCAACCTCTGCAGCTCTGTACCCCCTGCCCCCCAGAGGGCTGCTGCCTGTCCTGGATCAAGCTGCCCATCTCTCTGCTGTGTGTCTCGACTGGGCCCCCTCCTTCTCTATCCTCTACATCAGGAGACAGCAGACGTTTTCCATAAAGGGACAGACAGAAAACATTTTAGGCTTTGGGTACTATTTGGTCTCTTTTGCAACTATTCAACTCTGCCCTTTCGGTGCAAATGGGTGTGGCTGTGTGTCAATAAATCTTTATTTGCAAAAGCAGATGGTGGGCTGGATTTGGCCCAAGGGTCCTAGTTTTCTAACCTCTGCTCTGGGTAAGCAAACTCCATTTTTTTTACCCAAGTGGCAGCTTTGCCTGGTCTTTCTGCTGATCTGAGTCCACTGTTGGCAACTGGTGTGTGCCAAGTCAGGAAGTTGCAAAAAGACAACCAACAAATATATACTTTCACCATCATTTGATTAAAAGAGAAAAAGACATTTCAACACTAAGAAAGGATGATCCAATTCTCAGAATAAAAGAAAAAGTTTGTGGGAATTCTCTGGTATTCCAGTGGTTAGGACTCCACACTTTCACTGCCAAGGGCCTGGGTTCAATCCCTGGTCAGGGATCTAAGATCCCACAAGCCCTGGATTTCCCAGGTGGTGCAGTGGTTAAGAACCCGCCTGCCAATGCAGGGGACACGGGTTCGAGCCCTGGTCCGGGAAGATCCCACGTGCCGTGGAGCTGCTAAGCCCGTGCACCACAACTACTGAGCCTGCGTTCTAGAGCCCGCGAGCCACAACTACTGAAGCCAGAGCGCCTAGAGCCCGTGCTCTGCAATAAGAGAAGCCACCGCAATGAGAAGACTGCTCAGCGCAACAAAGAGTAGCCCCCACTCGCTGCAACTAGAGAAAGCCCACGTGCAGCAACAAAGACCCAACACAGCCAAAAAGAAAAAAAAAAAGACAAAGTCTGTGCTTGTCTCTGGACTGACATTTAAGGACCAGTGAATCACATGGTCTGGAAACCCTTCCACCAGTCTTAGGGATTTTTTTTTTTTATGTGAGCTGAAGCCACGGTAGGTCAGCTTTTTACTATTTTAGACAACTAATTTTCTGAGTTAAGTCCAGAACTTTGCATTTATCTTCGTTTTAATTTATTTTATTTATTTATTTTTGGCCGTGTTGGGTCTTCGTTGCTGCATGCTGGCTTTCTCTGGTTGTGGTGAGCGGGGGCTACCCTTGGTTGCGGTGTGTGGACTTCTCACTGTGGTGGCTTCTCTTGTTGTGGAGCACGGGCTCTAGGTGCACAGGCTTCAGTGGTTGTGGCATGCGGGCTCCATAGTTGTGGCTCACGGCCTCTAGAGCACAGGCTCAGTAGTTGGGGTGATGGGCTTCGTTGCTCCGTGGCATGTGGGATCTTCCTGGACCAGGGCTCGAACCCGTGTCCCCTGCATTGGCAGGTGGATTCTTAACCACTGAGCCACCAGGGAAGCCTGCATTTATCTTTGTTAAATCTCTGCTCCTTCTTCTGGCATTTTACAGTTTCAACCCGGCCGTGAATAACATGGTTAAGGCCCTGGGCTCCGTTCCCACCCAGCTGATTAGTCAAAACCAACAGTTCTTATATGTGGTTTTCATATACATAACTCACAAAACCAAAAGCTCTTTAGGGTCCTCAATAACTCCCAAGGGTGTAAAAGGATCCCGAGGCCAAAAAGTTTGAGAACTGCTGGCCCAAGCCAAGCATGTGTCCCAACCCTCTGCCAGGGATGGTCTGGAGGTGGACAGGCTCAAGTCACGTTGGGCCAGTGAGATGTCAGGACAGGCTTGCTGGCGGCCTGGCTGAGAGACTTTCTTGCTGTTAGCAAGAAAAGTAAGGCTGTCCCTCCTTCTAGACCGGCAGGCCTGGGGAGTCTGCGGCTATAGTCACCAATGGCCGTCATCTGACAACAGGAAGAGAGCCAGCCTTGGGATAAACCACCAGGCTAGCAGGAGGAGAGACAGAAAGAACCTGGTCCTGGGTGGCTCTGGGGTACTGCTCATGAAAGGGTCCTGATGCCCGTTCTCCACATCCCTAGCTACGTGAGCCACATTAGCTTACGAAGCCAGTTGGAAATTTCTGTCACTTTCGAACCTCCGTCCTGCCACCCACTATACACATGATCCCTCTTAATCTTACGGATTTTACAAACGTGATACACGTAAGCCTCCTGTCTTCATATAGGTCAGTGACAGAAAGGGTAATCTACAGAGGTCAGAGCCCATCCACTGGCCCTCCAAGACCACAGGTATCCTTATTAAATTACTCCCATCGGATCTGAAGACCTCATGTGTCTTCCCTGACTGGATGATAAGACCCGGCAGAGAAGAAACTCCATCCTCCACGTCAGGCCCCACTCAGTCTCCTTTGGGAAGGGCTCTGAACCAGACGGCCCCTTCAGGGAGCCACCGCACCCACATCCTGTCTCAAACCAGGCCTGCCCACCGCCGGGCTCTCCTGCCTCTGGAGCCCGAAGCTCCTCTGAGAAGGGACGTTTGGGAGCTGGCACTGCGGCCAGGCACCGCGGCCAGGCACGCTTGCCTGCACTTCCACAGGTTCACGAGCCTGTGAGGTCAGGACCATTACTAAGCCCATTTCCCTGATGAAGAAACTGAGGCACAGACAAGTTACATCCTTCCCAACCCCCAAGGTCACAGGCAGGTTCAGACTCACCACCGGGCCCCAAGCGTTTAGCCCCAGTCTCTGCTCTTTGGGTTTCACGCCAGCATCCCGATGGCACGTGGCAACTCTCACTGTGCCATGCTCCTCAGGACCATCACCTCTGGGCTGGTGGACCAGGGCGGGGAAGTGGGCCCATCCAGCCCAGGGGAGCAAGGGGGTGTGGGGCTGAGAGGGGCAGCCCGGGGTCCCCAACCTCACCCTGAGCCAGCTTCACTCTCTGCTCCCCAGCCACCTCTGCCCCGCAGGGAGGTGTTGGCAGGCTTACCCTCTTCTCGTTGGAGGAGTCGTTCACGTGGACCCCACAGGCCAGGTCAGGCCTGGGGAAGGTCTCTGACCAGCCGGCCTGCGTGCAGTTTCGAAATATGGAACCTGTGGAGGCCAAGCAGCCTGCAGTGAGCAGTGGGGACCGGACCCAAGGCCGGCTCTCCGGGTGCCCTCGCCGCGTCTGAGGGGCAGCTGGAGCTTCCTTCCGTCACCCTGTCCCTTTCTCTGAACCACACAGGCAGCTGCAATTGGCCCAGCTGGCCCTGGGAGCCTTAGTAAGAGTCAGTCAGGAAAAGGAGCGGGAAAGGTGCGCAGGCAGATGGCCTAGAGCAGATGTGCGAGCGTGGAACAGACCCGCGGCTCCCGGATACGTCGACCTGCAAAGCTGGCCGGCCCTGCACCGATACCCCTCCGGCCCCCGCCTCACGGCCACTGTGCCAGGCACCGAGCTCCACAGTGAGGGAGACGACTGACACATGCCCCAGGCCCAGGCCCAGCAGAACTTCCAGCGTCACCACTCGATTCCCTGGGTGCCCCCGGAGAACCTTCAAGCTGGGAGGCACTGCAGTGTCTCCTACGAGGAGAGAGGCTGGATGCAGTGCTTAAGAAGAGCAGGTTACACACCTTGAATCAAACAATGTTGATCTCACACTAACGGCTGTGTGTTTATTCAATTAAAAAATTTCGTGCTCTATTGTAACAATACACAGTCACTGCTACGTGCTGGGCACTGTTCTAAGCATGTGATGGGTATTAACTCATTTAATCCTAACAGGACTAGGAGGCCAGCACTGTTACTTTTACAGTAAAATGTACTGTAACATGTAAATACTACACCCATTTTACAGCTGGGGAAACTGAGGCACCCCGTGGTTAAATAACTTGCTCAAGATCACACCACATAAATGGGGGCCCTGGGATGTGAAGCCCGGGGCTCAGGCCTACACTCCTGGCCGCAGGCTTTGTCCTAATGCCCTTTCTTACTCCTGGCCTTCCTGCTCGCAGGCCCTGCAGCCATCTAAGGGTGGGTCCCCCAGAGAATCTGCCTGGCTGGTGAGGACCCAGCGCCGCCCACAGCGGACCTTCCTCAGGCTCCTGGTCCTACTTCTGCACTACCAAGTTCTATTTTACATCTAACTTCACACCCTGCTCCCCAGCATCTGAAAACCAGCAGAGCTAGCCCTCCAGGCAGCCACCCCTGAGGATGGAATGATTAGCTCTTTAACCACGACACCAGGTCACACCTCTGCGTATCTCTGCATTACAAATCACAAGGTAGCCGCAGCCCTCCCTCCCCGTCCCGGGGCTCACCGCCCCATCCCTCCAGCACAAGGCTGCAGCCTGCGCCCACACGGAGGTGACAACGGCCCCCCTGCCTCCCTGGCAGACGACTGTTCCCGAAGGCTCCCGCGGGCCTGCCCAGAGCGCTTGCTCATCAGACATTTGCAGGCTGGCTGGCTGGCTAGACAAGCAGATGAGGGGGGATGAAGAGCCTCCTCCAAGCACTTCTACAAGAGGAGAGGGAAGAGCTTGCCCACGAGGAGCTCTCAGGACAGGAGCCCAAAGACTGGGGTAGAGGAGCTGTCGGTCAAGAAGGAAGTCTGGGACAGCAGCGGGGGCTGCCCTGCCTGCCCTGACCGGCCCGGCTGCACCCTCTTCTCCAGGCTGCCGAGGAGGGCCGTGTTCTGGTCCCCGGGTCTGGCTGCTGTGGAGGCTGCAGGGGTGCAGGGAGCTGATCCTGTACAGAGGGGCCCTGCTGCTCCTTTTGCTCTAATCAGTATCCTGTCCAGGGCCCCCAGCCACCCCAGCTGAGCCTGGTGTGTTCCTCTCTGACAGGGCCACTGGCTCTCAGGGTTCCACTGAGCTGGAGAAATATGGTGGGCATTTCTAGAACCAGCCGCTAGGCTAATGTACTGATCCTGATCTCATCCTCACAGCGCCCCACTGAGGGCGGTGCTGCTGACCTATCTCGCAGACGAGAAAACCAAGGCCCAGAACTGGGCAACAGTGCGCAGCCAGGATGTGGCCCGTCACTGTACGGCCCTCCTGCCTGGCCCTCTCCCTGAGGTCCCAGGGGCAGCTCTAGCAGGAGACCGTGGCCTTCGGGCTCTAGGCGTGCCAGGTCTAGGACGGCTCATGAGACCTGGAGCACTGGTTTAGAACCAGCTAGATCTGAGTTCGAAACCCAGCACTGGCTCTTTGTTGCTGTGTACCCTTAGGTGCATCATTTCTCTGTGCCAAATGGGAATAATCACCCACACTGCTGCACGCGTCAGGAAACACGACAGCACACGGATGTCACTCAGGTTGGTGCCAGACAGAGTGGGAGCCACAGGGCTACTTCCCTTCTGCTCTTGGCCTTTCTAAAATGGACCAGTTGGTGCAGTGGTTGAGAGTGCGCCCGCCGATGCAGGGGACACGGGTTCGTGCCCCGGTCCGGGAAGATCCCACATGCCACGGAGCGGCTGGGCCCGTGAGCCATGGCCGTTGAGACTGCGCGTCCGGAGCCTGTGCTCCGCAACGGGAGAGGCCACAACAGTGAGAGGCCGTGTACTGGAAAAAAAAAAGGACCGGGACGGTGGGGCTTGGAGTCTTGGAATTTAGGAGATGGGTGGAAGGTTTCTATAATTATATCAAACAAGCTAGGCTGTCAGAGAGGAAAGAACCGTGGTCAAAGGTACACTGGCTGGATGAGAAGGCTGAATTAAAAGCACACACACTGCCTGGAATCCAAAAGCAGTTATCAGACAGCGTGTCCCTGGAGGCCAGGCTGCCTGTCCAGGGGCCTCTCTCCACAGACCCCACAGGATTCCCAAGATGCTGCTGTGTGTGATCCAGGCCAGGCGCCCAGAGCAGTAAACAAGGCAGTGCCCTCTGCTGACAGGGCTCTTAGTAGAACTGCAGAGGAGACAAGGGGTGGGCTCCCTCTGTAGCCCCTTCCTCCCACCCACTTCCCCTGGGTTTAATTCCTAATAGGTAAGGGATTCTGCCCCAAGTTCAGGTCAATGAACACCTCAAGGGCCCCCGAAACTACAGTCAGCATTTCTGTTCACATATACGTATATGTGTGTGCAGTCTGGGGAAGAGCCAGGCCAAAGCTTTTATCTGATTCTCAAAAGCCCCCAGGACCCTTGTCAGGTTAGGAATCTCTGCTGCTATAAGGCTCCCATCCCCACCAAGGTAGAAGGGAAAAAACGCCAAGGCCTGACCCCACTCGGCAAGTGTGCTTTTTAATAAGGAACTCTGGAAGACCGGCGCCCTTTTAAGCATCAAAGGAATGCACCCTAGATAGAACATTCTAGGCCCTGGCACAGACAGACAAATATCTGGAGGCAGAGTCCAGCCTGCAGTTTCCCCAGTCACACAGACACTCATTCCGTCTGGGCCCATGTAGCGGGTGCCCTGAGAAAGAATTAACTTATTCTGTTTCTTTCTTCTTTCAAAAGGAAGGGCCTGGAGCGCCAGCTTGTCCTCACTGGGTGCTCCTTCCTTGCTTTGGCTAGGGAGCCCTGGAACCCTTGGAACACCACCAAGAAGCCTTCCCCCGGACTCCGGACCCGAGGTGTCTCCACGGGAGGATGGTTCTTGGTAACTGAGGCTGGACTGTCCCGACCCGACCTACGCTCCTGGGCTGGCCGGTGCCCTGCACCTGCTGCTGGGCATGAGCACGGTGGGACCCAGGCTGAGATGATCCCCCCACCCAGCCCCAGACGCCAGGCAGCGCAGCCAAGGGGCAGCGCCTCCGTGCCGACGGGCGGGTGGCGGGTCCTGCAGCCCCACAGCGACACCGCGTGGCAGAGAGGAGAAACGGCAGTCCCCGCCTCTCCACCTCCCAGCCGTGAACCTGAGGCCAAGGGCTAAAGCCCTCTTCGACGCTGTTAACTTTTACTCTTGAACTGGGTCAAGCGCAGGGAAAAGGTCTGTGGTTTGCAGGGGCTTTGTGATGACTGAACGAGCTCACGTCTCTAAACATGCCTGGCGCGTGACAGGGCTTTAGCCAGTGTTCGTCCCTGCGTGTCCCCCGAGACAACATCCTCACTCCCTTGCCTGAAATTAAGGGAACCCTTATAAACTGCAGCTTTGCCAGAATCTTCCAGGGAGGGCAGAGTTCACCAGCAGGGCCTGGCAGAGAGGGCACAGAGGAAGTAAGTGTCCTGGAAGGCCAGCCTGGGCCCGGTGTGAGCCAGACACGAGGGCTGGAGCGAGGGCCCCGGGGGCTGAGGGGGCAGAAGCGTGGAAGGGAGGAGGGGAGCCTCTTGAAGAGGGCACTGGGCAGGGAGAAGCAGGCCTGGCCTCCTTCACCACTTCCCCAGTATGTGGCCCCCGGCGCCCTTGCTTGGCGCCCTGACAACTGAGGCCACACCACACCTCCCCAGTCAAGGCTTCCCATCCTCAGCGAGGACCACCCCCACCCTTCTACTCACTCCTTGTCCCCAGAGAAGTCTCCTCGGCCTCAGGCCGCCAGGCCCAGGCCCACCCAGAGGGCCGCCCCACAGCCTCCCAGCTGGGCCCCTGGGCTGAGCGGTTACCGTTTCTGCCCACGAGCATCCAGAGGAACCGCGGGCAGGCCACTTCCACCGTCTGTCCCAGCGCAGAGGAGGGCCAGCAGCTCGTGTTGTCCCACAGCCCCTGGCAGCCTGACGAGGAGAGAAGCGGAGTCAGACGGGTCGCAGCGTGGACGCAGGGCCTCCCCAGCACTGTGGCACCAGCCCCAGCACCCGCGCCTGGGCGTCCCCACTAGCTGCGCTCCCGGGACCAGGAACCGCGGCGTCTAATGGGCCCTGTCACCTTTGGGGCGGTGGCCTCGGCATCTACATGGTGAGTGCTCAGTGCTGCACACACACAGGGACACGCCATCTCACATAAGCCTCGCGAGGGCAGGGCTGGGCTCCTCCGGAGCAGAAGATGGAGCATCTCCTGGCCTCTGCTCGCACCCTCTGACTCCATGGCAGTGAGCCTGCAGCCTGGCTGCACAGTACAACCACCGGGGAGCTTTAAAAACATGCCTAACCAGGCCCTACATCCAGGGAGCCGGATTTCATCGGTCCTGCGTGGCGCTCAGGCATGATGCGGTGTTAAAGCTTTCTGGGTCATTCTACCGTGATGGCAGGGTTGAGAACTTTGTCCCATGATTCTCAGACTTCAGCTCGTATCAGAATTATCCAGAATGCTTGTTAAAACACAGATGGCTGAGACCCCACCCCCAAAGTCTTGGTGGAGCCTGAGAATTTGCATTTTTAACAAGTTCCCAGGGGAGGCTGGTGTTACTGGTCTGGGACCACACTTTGAGAACCGCTGCCTTGGCTATGGAAGTAGCGCTGCATTTGTGGTAGGAACGTCACTGAGGATGCTGCTTTCACCGCACTGGGTTCCCTTGACGAGGCCCCCGCCCCACCCCTGAAGGAGAACATGGTCTCAAGGCACCGCGAAGCTGGAGTTACGGTGAACAACTAGTATACAGCTGTCCTTATAGACACTGAATTTGAGGCTGTTTCCTTTTTGCCGTGTTTGGCTGCTAGGAAGCTCAGAGCCAGATCTGTGGCCCACTTCTGGTGACAGAAAGGCTTTGAAGTGAAAAGACTATCAGGTGTCTTCAAGGCAAAACTAGGCGTTGTCCAATCACAGCCTTCTGGGTTACCTGATTCTGGCCTTTTACGTCCTTGAGCTATTTTGCAACTCTATAAATTGTAGACAACTGATGTCCTGTCCAAAGGCATTTGAATCCACATTTCTATCTCTTCCTTTGCATTTGTATGACTATCAGTTATCTACAATTTATACAGAATTGTTTTCAGCCAGTTTTGCATCTATTTGTAAATTCATTTTACCGCCTTATACGTACAGTACTTTGAATTTTCCTGTGAACCAGTGGTAGCATCTTGCTGGTTCTCTCATTACTTAGGGACAATGTTTGGCAGGTATTCATTTTGCATTTGCCCGTGAGTTATGATTATACTCTGTTAAAAATGATCATTTAGGGCTTCCCTGGTGGCGCAGTGGTTGAGAGTCCGCCTGCCGATGCAGGGGACACGGGTTCGTGCCCCGGTCCGGGAGGATCCCACATGCCGCGGAGCGGGTGTGCCCGTGAGCCATGGCCGCTGAGCCTGCACGTCCGGAGCCTGTTGCTCCGCAATGGGAGAGGCCACAACAGTGAGAGGCCCGCGTACCGCAAAAAAAAACCCAAAAACCAAAAACAACAACAACAACAAAAATGATCAGTTAACATAACCACCCACCAATTCTCCCAAAGTTGGGTCCCGGGGGAACAAAGCCAGGGAACTTGCTCCTGTGACAGGCTTCTGGGGGCCCATGCCACCTGGGAGGGCATCACCCGGGGAGGTCTGGAGCAGACCGGAAATACAGCTGAGGTGACACCCATGAGGTCAGCAGTCACCCCACATCTGGTTTGGGGAGCACAGAGCAGACCACACTAACCCAGAGCCCCAACCTTCAGAGAGAGAACCCAGACTCCTGAGGCCCACAGACCTGGGCTCCAATCTGCCTCACCACACACTCGCTGCCCGAGCCCGGTTCCTCACTCAGCTCTTTTAGGGGAAACAGATGCCTTCCTCCTGAGGTTGTCCAGAGGAGGAGGAGATCAATGTCACATGGAAAGCCCAGCACTCAGTGGGTGCAGGGGAATTACAGTTCCCTCCTGCCGTCCTCCCCAGTCTTCTTCCTCCCCAAGCCCTTTCCTGTTTCAGCCTGGCATGGGGAGGGCAGGCCAGGCTGGGTCCTCTGAATTGCAGGGCAATTTTTAGCTGCAGGGACTGGCAGATGCGTGTGGTTTGAAGGGGGCCCTTGGATTACCCAGACGGCTAATTCCCAGCTTTTGTAAAGAGCAAGAGTCGCTTTCCAGGCATGAATAAAAACCAGGCTCAAAGCATCAATATCCTCCTTGACACCCTCGTCCACTCCATGTAAAGTCCCCTGGTGATCTGTCCCACTTCAGAGGCTCTGATCCTGCAGTGGACGTCAGAATCACCTGCGAGATTCTAATTCAATCATCCTGAGCCCCAGCAATCTGCATGTGAAGACCTCCCTACAGGCGCTGCTGTATGTGTCATCAGGCTTTGCTTTGAGAATCTCTGCACTGCACCTCCCCACAGCGAAGGCCCCTGTTTCCGGGCTCAGACCAGCCTTGGGCTCCCAGGAGCACATCCAAGATGATGGTGAGAGGCCAGGGAGGTCACAGTGACATCACCTCCTGGTGCCTGGGTGCAGATGGCTCCCCCCACCCCGGGCAGACAGTCCGGAGAGCAGGAACCTGATTCCTGACTGCTGGACGCCTGTGCCCGCAAGGGCTGTTCAAGGCACAGGCGTCCACGAGCGTCTAAGGAATGGATGAATGCCCCAGCCTCCGGCCCCTTCCCTTCCCCATCGCCCATCCCTTGTAAATGGGCTTTCGCCGTGATGCCCACTTGACTTCTGAACCCCACGCTAAGGTCCTGGCCTTCCGGTTCTCTGCCACCAGCTCCGCTTTGGTCCCAGCAGGAGTCACTCTGTGCTTCACACACAGCAGCTCACTGAATGCACAGCAGTGCTGCCAGGCGCCCGGCTCTGTCCTCGGTTTACAAACGAAGCGGCAGAGCAGGGAGAGGCAGGTTCCTGGAGTCACACAGCCAGGAACGGACAGGCTGGGAGGTGACCGTCCAGCCAGGCTCCGCCCACCTGCCTGTCTCCAGTGCACCAGCCCCAGCTTCCTGGAGGAGGGTGTCTGGGGGGCTCTGGAGGTGGAGAGCCCCGGGAGGGACAGAGAGGCTGTGGCCCTGGGCAAGGAGGGGAGGGCCATGGAGGAGAGCCGCCATGGGCACACAGGGCGGGGCCTGGATGGGGCTCCCACAAGGACAGTGAAGGCATCCAGGAGTCCAAGGACCAGGTGCCTGCGTCCTTCAAGGAATGTGGGACTTGAGACCCCCTTGGATATTCCTGAGGCTTCACCCCAGCTCTCACAGAGCACCCCGAACGAGGGCGGGCTGGACCTTCTCTCTTCCTGAAACTCCCCAGGGCACCCAGGCAGGGTTCTGCCACTTTTGGGTGCCGGTCCTCCAGATTTCCACCATGGACGTGGCTCACCTGGCCCCCGGATGCCCTTGGGACAGTGACACGGTCCTGAGGGCCCTGGACAGACGAGCACAGTTTGCCTCCGCTCTGAGTTCTCCCACACCTGGAGGCTGGAGGGTGAGGGGACCCCTCGGCCTTGTTGCTTCTGAAGAAGCCCCACCGGCTCAGGCACACCTCCTGGGAGCAGACGGGGCATTTCCCCACTGTGGAAACACATGGGAGTCTCTTCCCTCACTTTGGGAGAAGTGGCTTCAGGGCTGAGGCTGGCCAGGTCAGCCAGGGCACTGGTCCATGGCCCCAGTCCACGAGGCCGGACGACCCATGTCCGGCTGGCCAGACAGATGGGAAGGGGGCCAGGGTGTCTGGCGGGCTTCCTGAGCTGGGGCATGTCAGGCCAGGCCCACAGGGACACTGGCCTGTGCCGGCAGAAGGCCGGGCGGGGGCGGCTGGTGGGGACTGGGAGGGAAGCGGGATCCCCCTACAGCTGGTTCACACCCATGCCCTTCCTATCAGCCAAGTAGGGAGAAGAGGCTGGGAAGGGGCCGTCCAGCCCTGTGCTGGACACACAGCAGGCACTGTGCACCGCAGGGGTCGAGTAGGGTTCCCGTCCCACGGCAGAGACGAGGAACCCAGGCCCCAAGAGGCAAAGTGACATGCAGGGTGACAGCAGGACTGGTAGAGCTGAGATCCCACCGCCAGGCTGACCACTGGCGGTAGGAGGCCTGGATGCTGACTCCACATGCCATCTCTCACGTCCCAAGCCCTGTGACATGGCCACACTCTCCCAGCCTTGGCCTCGCTGTCTGGGCAGGGCAGGGCAGGTGCTGGCAGACCCAGGGGACCAGCGTGTGAGGAGCGCATGGTGGCGGTGTGCCCCTTTAGCTGGTACATGGTTGAACCCTTTTAATTTTAACAGCTGTACTTTTTTTTTTTTTTTTGCGGTACGCGGGCCTCTCACTGTTGTGGCCTCTCCCGTTGCGGAGCACAGGCTCTGGACGTGCAGGCTCAGCGGCCATGGCTCACGGGCCCAGCCGCTCCGCGGCATGTGGGATCCTCCCGGACCGGGGCACAAACTCGTGTCCCCTGCATCGGTAGGCCGACTCTCAACCACTGCGCCACCAGGGAAGCCCCAAACAGCTATACATTTTTAAAAAGAGAATTGAACATGCATGAAAAGGTTATAGAACAAGCACCTCACAGCTGTGACTTTGAGGGTTACTACTGTTTAGGATGAGGCTAAGTTAAAAAAAAAAAGTCAGTTGAAAAAAAAGGGAACCCTCATGCACTGTTGGTGGGAAGGTAAGCTGGCGCAGCCACTGTGGAAAATGGTATGGAGCTTCCTCAAAAAATTAAACTAGAGCTGCCATATGACCCAGCAATGCTGGACACACACCCAAAGGAAATGAAGTCACTATCTCAGGAGCGATCTGCACCCCACACGCACTGCAGCGTTATCTGCCACAAAGTACGGAGACAGCCTAAGTGTCCATCAAAGGGTGAATGGGTAAGGAAAAGTACAGTGAAATACTATTCAGTGAAATATTATTCAGCCTACTGGGATTCCCTGGCGGCCCAGTGGCTAGGACTCTGCACTGCAGGGGGCATAGGTTCGATCCCTGGTCAGGGAACTAAGATAGTGCGTGCCACGCCGCACAGCCAAAAACAAACAACAAAAAGGAAATCCTGCCATGTGTGACAACACGGCCGAACTCAGAGGACGTTATGCTCAGTGAAGTAAGCCAGACACAGAAACACAAACACTGTTATCATCTCCCTGGTATGTGGAATCCAAAAAAGTCAAACTCACAAAAGCAGAGAATAGAATGGTGGTTACCAGGGGCTGGGGCTGCAGGGAAAGGCGGAGAGGTTGGTCGAAGATTCCAGAGCTGCAGTCAGATATGATGAATAAGCCTAAGAGCTAACATACAGAGTGCTGAAAAAAAGTCAGCCAATTGATTTAAAGGAAAAAATATTAAGGAAACCACAGTACATAAGGTGCATGGTGCAAGCGGGCTGGAGGGACTATGGCCGGGGGAGCAGGGGTCTGTGCGGCCCCCCGGATGCTTGCAGGGACCCCTTTTCCGCGGCTCCAGGGTGTGAGTGGAGGGCCTGACCCCACTCCCCACAGGCTCCTGCTCTGAGTGTGGGGAAGGCTGCACAAGTGGAACAGGAAAGGGAAGGGGGCGTCCTGGTCTGGCCTCCCCTGGGGCTCTGGCTCAGAAGGGACGAAGCACAGAACTCGGGTCACTGTGGGGGGCTGGGAGTTTTAGACCCAGAGCAGTAAAGCTCAGCGCCTGAGCCGGGATTGAGGGGGACCCATGAGGTAAGGGATAGGGGAGCTTTGTACACAGAGCCACTAGGGAGGGCTCAGCGACTCTGGGAGGGCAGGGCTGGAATGAATGTAAACTGGCTGCTGCAGGGCAAGCAGGGCCCAAGGCATCCCCACAACCCTCCACCATCTCTGAGGTCATCTGCTGACACTGACTGCCTGGCTGGAGGGGAAGGGATGGAAGGGTGTGCAAGTTTAAGTAGGGAAACAAGAAAAGACACCATGGGACCACAGATGTCATCTGGAGGGGCCAGGGGGGTGCCTGCCTGGTGCCCACGGCACAGCATGGCATCCTCGGTTGAAGTGAAGTGTGGTGGAGACGGACTGAGCCTTGGACACGCCACTTACCTCTACGAGCCTCACTTTCCTCATCTATAAAATGGGCATGGTAACGTCCCCCAGGATTTTGGTGGGAATTAATGATTTGTGTTTGCAGTGGATCTTTTTTTCCTCCTGGTTATTTGTTTCCTTTTTTCTGTCCTTCCTCCTCAGATTACTAGTTCACAGTCTCCAAGGAGGGCAGGAAAACTTACGCTCTCCCTGACTTGGGCTTCCAAAGGTCCCTGGGGCAGGGGGATAAAGAGGAATTCTGGTGCAATCAAAACGCTTAGGAGAAAACAGAAGAAGAGCAAGACTTCCCCTCAGACTAGGGAGATAAGGGGTGATGTGATGAGCAGGCACACAGAAGGTTCCAGAAAGAGGCATGAGTGCACTGCTGCCCATTCGCCCCAGATGGCGGGAAAGCCCAGAGGAGAAACGGCTGCGGGAACACGTCCAGATGGGCAGGACCGACAGCCTGTTTCCTGGCTTCATCATGGTCAGGGTGGGTTAGAGGAACTGAAGGCCCAGGGTGGCAACGGCATTTAAAAGCATGGCACAGGAGCGACAGCAACGAGTCTGGGGGTGTTCCTCTTTAAGCCAAGAAGCACAAACCATTCCACAGAACTATCTTGGGGAGTAGTGGGGTGCCCACCACCTAGAGAGTTCAAGCAGAGAGGGTCATGCAGTTAGGAGGCTGCATGGGATGAGACGAAGGACCCTTTGAATGTGAGGCTGAGCGCCGCTTCCCTGAGGCAGGCTGGCTCTTTTGCCTGCGGGAGGCTTGCTCAGTGTGGCCTCTGAGCCCCGGATGCCTCTCCTCCCTTCCCCGAAGGCACACGGAGCCTCCCCTCCCCCGAAGGCACGCCAAGCCTCCCCTCCCCCGACAGCACAACGAGCCTCCCCTCCCCCGATGGCAGGAGCTGCATCTGGGGCCTGAAAAGTCCTCCTCGTCCTCCCTGGCTGAGACGCCTCCTTTCACACCGCCTCTCACACTACATAGACATTAACTGGTGTCAACAGTCTCTCTCTTCCTCTTTTTTTTTTTTTCTTTCCAAATGCTAATCTTTTCTTGGGAGGGTGAGAATATCAGTCCCTCACAGCTCAGTCTGGATTGTAAAATAGACAATCCTCAGGATTTGCACTCAAAAGATATGGGCTGAGAGTCCTGTTCAGCTCTGGGGGATCCTGTGCCTCTGAGAGCCTCAATTTCCTCATCTGTGAAGTGGGGATGACAACGGTACTTACTGCACAGGTTGTTTTAAGAACTGAAAAAATATGTCAAAAATGCTACATGAACGTAAGTTACTTGTTTCTGAAAAACAAGCCCAGATCAGTAGTGCCAAGGAAAGGGTGAAGAGAGCTGGGCTCTGGGCAGGGGAGGGAGGTCCCAGGTTGCCTGGCTGCCAGTGGCCCTCAGGAGCCAGGAGAAGCCAGAAAAGGACTGGAATGTTTGTTAGAGAAACTGCATTAAAAGCCAGCACGTAAGACACACTGATAGCAGCGCCACCACGTGGACGAACCTTGGAAACATTAGTGCAAGGAGGTGACACAAAGGTCACGGACTGTGGCTCCATTTGTTATGAAATGTCCAGAGTCAGCAAAAGCATAGAGACAGGGAGTGGATGCATGGTTGCCAGGGGCAGAGCGGGGGCAAGATGAGGAGGGACTACTCAACGGGTACAGGTTTCATTTTGGAGTGATGAGAATGCTTTGGAGCTACATAGAGGTGGTGGTGGTTGCACTGTGAATGCACCAAATGCCACTGAGTTGTTTGCTCTAGGATGGTTAATATTGTGAATTTCACCTCAATAAAAAAGCACTGCCCTCCCGCCACCCGCTAGGAGCCAGCCCATGTTCTTTGGGAGTGGGCAACCAGCCGGCAGAGACAAGAGGAAAAGGGGATGCTGTGTCCCCATTTTGAAGGCGAGGACACAAAGGTCCAGAGAGGATCGGGGTCTTGCCCAAGGTCACACGGCCCCTAAGTGACAGAGCAGCACACCTGCCCAGGTCTGTCCAAACTGCTAAGCCCACATCCTTCCTGCCACGGCACTGTCTCTTGGGAACATTCTTCCTTAGGGAGAGGCAAAGCCCTTCAACCGGCCAGCTCTGAGGGGGTATCAGCTTCTGAAAACAGAGCAATAAATAGCCGGGTAGAGCATGCCATGCAGCTATTAGGGTGACCCTGAAATGTTCCCACAAAATGTTCCGAAGGCCTTGGCCACCTAACCCGGAATAGCTGAAGAGTTAATTTTTTATTCGTGATAAGTGTGCAGGGCTTGGTGACAGCTCGTTTCCTGGGACTCTTCTGGCGTTCAAACATTAACCTCCTCCCCAGGGAAGACCAGGCAGCTTAACCATTAACCTACACCCCCAACAGAGAGTCCGCCAGCCCCTCCCCGCCTCAGGCGCCAGACAGATCCTTGCTGGGGACGGACGGCCTGTGGGCCCAGGTGCCCAGGACTTCAGGAGTCGTGCTCCTGAGTGGAGGTTATGGGGCCGGATCCCCCCCAGGCGGCCTCAGCCCCGGCCCCCATCCCCGCAACCTGGCCCTGATGGGGATCCGCGGGGCGGAGCCTGACCAAGGGCTCCATGCCTTTGCTGTTTCTCCTGTCTTCATTCTTTGAAGAAATCTTCCCCCGCGGCCACATGTCGGTTCTAAGCTCCACGATGGGTCTTCTGGCTCAGCTTTCTCAACCTGACAGCAGAACAGGCCTGAAGACTTTCCCAGGAGTCCAGGTCCTCGGAAGACTCAGAAGTCTTCTGGCTCACGGGCTTTTAAACCAGGTTTTCAAAGCAACAGACCCCTTTTCCTAAATGAAAATTGCAGAAGGCCAAAATGCAAAACAGATGCAAGCGGCCCGAGCCTTTGCCCCGTTCACCCAGCTGCCACGGCCTGGCCAGACACAGTTGCAATTACTGCGTGTGCAGCACAGCCCCATCGCACACGAGGAGAGCGAGGTCTCCCCAGGGAGCTCACGGCAGAACCCGGCAGGAGTCCCACTGCGCCTTCTCAGCCCTGGATGCACAAGTAGGACCCCATGGGAGCCTCTGGGGACAGAAGATGGCTAGACCTGCTCCAGGTCGGTGCTCCAGGTCTGGGCACATGCGCAGCCTCCCAGGAACTGCAATGTGAAGTTGGCTTCCACAGGGTGACGGGCCCCCAGGTCAGGCTCTGGGGAGCACTCCCCATGGGTGACGTGGCTACACTTCTCACCACAGCTGGTCTGTGACGAGCGGGGCAGGCCGGGGGCGTCCATGTCCTCTGCTGCAAAGGCTCTGCTTCACCTCTCTCTCTCTCCTTCAAGTCTCCTCTCTCTCTGCTCTCAGTCAAACGTCTGCACTCACTCATTCACCCAGTAAGTCATCAACAAACACACAACTACTAGGTCTTGCAGGCCCTGTGCCCTGCACTGGGGAAAAAGAGGAAAGTGACACAGTCCCTCCCAATCCAGGAAACACATCCCTACGATGCAGTGCAGAGGTGCCAGGAGGGAGAGAAACAGAGGGTCCTGCAGAAGTCCGGGTGGCCAGTTGCACGGGGAGAAATCGTTCCTGGAGGAGTCTAAAGAGGAGAGTGGTTGGCAGAGTGGAAAAGAGGGAATGGTGTTGAAGCAGAGGGATCAGCATGTGCAAAGGCGCAGAGGCATGAGAGAAACGTACACGGTCAGGAAGTTGTAAGCAATTTGGTTGAGCCAAGTGGAAATGTCTGGGATGGATGCGTGGACAAGGGAGTGAGGAGCTGAACCTCATCCTGCAGCCACTGGGGAGCAATAGGACATTTAAACACTTCAGATGCTTATTTTTAAAATAACCGTCTGTAACTTCTCAGTGTGAACTAAAGTTCACCATCATCTCTCCTAGTGGCTTGCCATTCTAGGCTTTATCCCTCAGGCCTGAATGCAAGTCCCACACTCTGTCACGGGAATTTCTGGCGTTCACCTTGGGGACATGCAGGCAGCTGTAGTTTCTGGGGTGACAGGAGGACCCAGGAAGTCAGGAGGCTGTGGCTCAATGGTGGGCCCCTGTGAGCCATAAGACTACTGTCTGGCTCCCCCGAAGAACCTGCCACAGCCAGCAGAGGGGAAAGAAAGGCTCAACCTATGGAAGGAAGTTGTCATCCTGCCCCGTCCCTCATGCAGAGGACGGGTGACTCCACTGAAGCCCATCGCAGCACCTGCACTGCTGGGCCTCTGCCGCCCATGGCACCATCTTCCTCCTGTCCCCGGCTGCTCCTGATGGATTCATGCAGGGGCCCGAGGCCACTCCTGGGCCCTCTCCTCCTCCCCTTCCCTCACCCTCTCCTCCTGCAACCTCAGCCTCAGTTGCCAGCCAGACAGAAGTGTTCCCCAGCCCGGGCCTCCTCTGGAGCCTCCACTCCGTGTGTCTAGAACTGAACTCACGACCTTCATCTCTTCTCCCCCAAAATACTCCCCCCTCCTCCCTGGAAGTGCTGCAGCCACCTTACGACCAGGAGGCGAATGCCACACATTGAGCAGAAAGACAGGAGGAATCTGGACACCTGGGAACTCTGCACCAGCTCTGGATCTTTTGTGGTGTCTAAGAAACCAACCCCTATTTGATGAAGCTCGCTTACCAAGTCTCTGCCACATGTGCAAAAGCACATTCCTAAGCCATAAGAGAGGAGTCCAAGCTCCTTTTTTCTCACCATTCTCACCTCACAACAAGAAGTGCTAAATATTTTTTGAACGGATTCTTTCAATTTCACACCAACCCCATAAAACAGATGTTGAAACTGAGGCCCAGAGACATAGAACTTGTTCAAGATCACACAGCCTAATTTAAAAGCCTGGGCTCCCCGTTCCCCCTCTGCACCCCTCTTCCTCTCTCTTTCTTTTGGAAAATGCAGAGATGGGGCTGCCTTCCCCTTGCAGCCACACACATAGAGCCGCCATCGCCACCAGAGGGCAGACAGTTGTGTTCAGGGAGCGGGATGCGGGACGGGAGGGAGGGGAGGGAGGGGAGGGAGGGGAGGGAGGGGAGGGGAAGGCCTGGTGGACACAGCTGAGAGGACCAGAAGGCACAGCGGCAGCCGCGGTTTGGGGGCAGCCAGATTCCTGGGAGGGGGGCGGGGAAGGAGTCACCGGCCTGGCCGTGGGGGACGAGAAAGTGGGCGACCAACAGTCCAAGGATCCCAAGAGCAAAGGCCATGACTTGGAGATTAGAGTACTGCAGAAGGACCTGTCTGGTCTGTACGCCGACAAGCCAGATAACCTAGATGGAAAGGATCAATTCCCAGAAACACACAACCTACCAAGACGGAGGTATGAGCAAGTAAAAACTCGGAGCAGACCTCTAACTAGTTGGGAGATGGAATGTGTCATAAAAAATGTCTCAACAACAAAAGCCCAGATGGCCTCACTGACAGGGTCTACCAAATGTTTAGAGGAATTAACACCAAGCCTCCTCAAAGGCTTCCAGAAAACTGTGAAGGAGGAAACACTTGCAAAATCATTCTATGAGGCCACCATCACCCTGATACCAAAGCCACACAAAGACTCTACAAGAAAAGAAAACTACAGACCAATATCTGCGATGAACATTGATGTAAAAGTTCTCAACAAAATACTAGCACGTTGAATTGAACAGCACATGAAAACAATTATACACTATGACCAAGTGGGATCTATTCCTGCGATGCAGGGGTGGTTCAAAATGTGAATATTGCTCAATGCGATACACCACATTAACAAAATGAAGAACAAAAACCACAGGATCATCTCAGCTGATGCAGAAAAAGTATTTGACAAGATTCAACACCCTTTCATGATAAAAAACACTTACACTAGAAATAAAAAGAAACTATCTCAATATAATAAAGGCCATTTATATATAAAGGCCACAGTGAACATCATACTCAATGGTGAAGCCTGAAAGCTTTTTCTATAAGATCAGGAACAAGACAAGGACACCCACTTTTGCCACTTGTATTCAGCATAGTACTGGAAGCCCTAGCGTATAGCAAGTAGGCAAGAAAAATAAATAAAAGGTGTCCAAATTGGAGGAAAGAAGTAAAATTATCTCTGTTTGCAAACAATGTGATCTTATGTGTAGAAAACCCTAATGATGCCTCAAATGGACTCACCAAAGTGACAGGGTAGATATAAAATCAACACACAAAAATTAGTTGCATTCCTATACACTAGTGAGGAACAACCTACAAAGGAAATTATGAAACAAATCCATTTACAATAGCATTAAAAAGAACAAAAACCTTACGAATAAACCTAACTACCAACGTGAAAGACGTGCACACTGAAAACTACCAAACACTGCTGAAAGAAATTAAAGGCACAAATAAATGGAAAGACAACCTGTATTCATGGATTAGATGTCTTAATATTTTTAAGATGTCAATACTACCCAAAGTGATCTACAGATTCAATGCAATCTTTATCAAAATCCCAATGACAGGGAGTTCCCTGGTTGCCTAGTGGTCAGGATTATGGGCTTTCACCGCCATGGCCCAGGTTCAATCCCTGGTCAGGGAACTGAGATCCCGCAAGATGCATGGCACAAACAAAACCAACAACAACAAAAAAATCCCAATGACAGAAATATTTCATTTAATATTTATGTATTTAATATTATTTTCAGAAATAGAAAAATTCATCCTAAAATTCTTAATGGAATCTCAAAGGACCTGGGAATAGTTAAAACCATCTTGAAAAACAACGAATTTGGGGATCTCATACTTCCTGATTTCAAAACCCATTTGAAAGCTACAGTAATCAAAACAGTGTGGTACTGGCATAAAGACAGACATATAGACCAATGGAATAGGAAAGAGAGCCCCCAAATAAACCTTCACATATATGGTCAAGTGATTTTTTTACCAAGGTGCCAAGACCATTCAATGGGAAAAGGACAGTCTTTCAACAAATGGTGCTGGGAAAATTGAATGTCCATGTGCAAAAGAATGAAGATGGACCTTTACCTTATACCACACATAAAAATTAACTCAAAAATGGACCAAGGACCTAAATGTAAGAGCTAAAACTATAAAATTCTTAGAGGAAGTTTCATGAGATTGGATTTGGCAATGCTTTCTTGGATATGACACCAAAAGAACTGACAACAAAAGTAAAATTAGATATGTTAGGTTATACATCAAACTTAAAAACTTGTACATCCAAGGACACAATCAACAGAACGAAAAGGCAACCTACAGAACGACAGAAATCATTTGCAAATCATATATCTGATAAAGGGTTAATATCCAGAATATATAAAGAACTACAACTCCATAACAAAAAACCAAACAACCCTACTTAAAAATGGTCAAAGGACTTGAAGGGACGTTTCTTTAAAGAAAACATACAAATGGCCAAGAAACACAGGAAAATATGCTCAACACCACTAATCATCATGTAAATGCAGATCAAAACCTCAATGAGATACCATAGGCCAATCACAAAAAGACAAATACCGTATGATTCCAGTTATCTGTGGTACCTAGAACCATTCAATCCACAGAAACAGAAAGCAGAATGATGGTTCCCAGGGGATAACAGAAGAGAGGAAAAGAGTTGTTGTTTAATGGGTATAGAGCTCCAGTTTTGCAAGATAAAAGGTTTGGAGATTGGGTGCACAGTAATGTGAACTTAACACAACTGTACTGTACACTGAGAAATGGTTAAGTTGATGAAATTTACATGTTTTTTTAAACTTCTTTTTAAATTTCTTCAAAGAAGACATACAGATGGCCAACAGGCACATGAAAAGATGCTCAACATCACTGATCATCAGGGAAATACAAATCAAAACCACCACAAGGGCTTCCCTGGTGGCGCAGTGGTTGAGAGTCCGCCTGCCGATGCAGGGGTCGCGGGTTCGTGCCCCGGTCCGGGAGGATCCCACATGCCGCGGAGCGGCTGGGCCCGTGAGCCATGGCTGCTGAGCCTGCGCGTCCGGAGCCTGTGCTCCGCAGTGGGAGAGGCCACAACAGTGAGAGGCCCGTATACCACAAAAAAAAAAAAAAAAACCATCACAAGATATCACCTCACACCTGTCAGAATGACTATTATCAAAAAGACAAGAAATAACAAGTGTTGACAAGGGTGTGGAGAAAAGGGAACCCTCGTGCACTGTTGGTGGGAATGTAACTGCTTCAGCCACTGGGGAGAAACTATGGAAAGTCCTCAAAAACTTAAAAAATAGAATTATCATATGATCCAGCAATTCCACTCCTGGGTATTTATCCAAAGAAAACAAAAACAGTAATTAGAAAAGATTCATGCACCCCTATGTTCACTGCATTATTTACAATAGTCAAGATACGGAAGCAACCCAAGTGCCCATCAACAGATGAATGAACAGATAAAGAAGATGTGGTACATATATACACAATGGAATGTTAGTCATAAAAAAGAATGAAATCTTGCCAGTTGTGACAATATGCATGGACCTAGAGGGTATTATGATAAGTGAAATAAGTCAGACAAAGACAAATACTATACGGTTTCACTATGATTTCTATGATTTTATAAATGTGGAATCTATAAAACAAATGAACAGACATAACTAAAAAGAAACACGTTACAGAGAACAAACAGGTGGTTGCCAGAGGGAGGCAGGGTGGGGGAGGAAAGAAATAAGTGAGGGATATTAAGAGATACAAAGTCCCAGTTGCAAAATAAATGAGTCACCGGTATGAAATGTACAGAGTGGGGAATGTAGTTAATAACTATGTAATATCTTTGTATGGTGACACATCATAACTAGACTTGTCTTGGCGATCATTTTGAAACGTATAGAAATATTAAATTACTATGTTCTGTATCAGAAACTAACATAGCGTTGTAGGTCCATTATACTTTGAAAACAATCAAACAGACAAATTCATAGACAGAGATCAGATTTGTAGGTACCAGAGGCCGGGCTGGGGGGAATTGCAGGAAGGTAGTCAAAAGGTACAAACTTCCAGTTATAAGATAAATAAGTAGTAGGGATGTGACGTGCAGCATGATAAATACAGTTACCACCGCTGTGTGTTATATGTGAAAGTTGTTAAGAGAGCAATCTCAAGAGTTCTCGTCACACCATTCTTTTCTATTTCTTTAACTCTGCACCTATAAGAGATGATGGTGTTCACTAAACTTCTTGTGATAGTCACTTCATGATGTATGTAAGTCAAATCATTATGCTGTGCACCTTAAACTTATACGCTGCTGTATGTCAACTATATCTCAATAAAACTGGAAGAAAAAGAAAGAAATAAAAATGGTTAAGACAGTAAAATTTGTTACATGTATTTTACTACAATTAAAAAAACAAAGCAAAACACTGACAACATCAAATGTTGTCAAGGACGTGGAGCTACAGGAACCCTCATTCACTGCTGGTGGGAAATTAAAATGGTGCAGCCACTTGGAAGACAGTTTGGCAGCTTCTTACAAAACTGAACATGCTCTCACCATACGATCTAGCAACCATTCTCTTTGGTATTTATCCAAATGAATTGAAAACTTATGTCTGCACAGAACAACTTGATTTAGAATTGCCAAAACTTGGAAGCAACCAAGATGTCTTTCAGTAGGAGAATGGATAAACTGTGGCACATCCAGAGAGTGGAATATTCTTCAGCTCAAAGAAGAAATGAGCTACCAAGCCATGAAAAGACATGAGAAAAACCTTAAATGTATATTACCAAGTGAAAGAAACCAACCTGAAAAGATTACACACTGCATGATTCCAACTATATGACTTTCTGGAAAAGGCAAAACTATGGAGAGAGTAAAAAGATCAGTGGTTGCCAGGGGTTAGAAGAGAGAGCGGGATGCATAGGCGGAGCACAGAGGATTTTCAGGCAAGAGAGACTACTCTGTATGATAGCATAATTGTGGATACATGCAATCATACATTTTTCAAAACCCACTGAATACGAACACTAAGGGTGACCCCTAATGTAAACTGTGGACTCTGAGTGACGATGGTGTGTAGGTTCATCAGCTGTAACCAATGTAGCACCGGCTGCAGGATGCTGACGGTGAGGGAGACTGTGTTTGGGTGGGAGCGGGTAGCAGAGAGTATGTGGGAATGCTCTGTACTTTCCGCTCCACTCTGCAGGGAACTGCTCTAAAAAATAAAGTCTATTAAAAAGAAATTCACATCACATAAAATTAACCATTAGCCATTTTAAAGCGTACAATCAGTGGCATTTAGTACATTCACAGTGTTGTGTGACCGGCACCTCTATCCAGTTGTAGACATTTCACCACCACCAAAAGGCAGTTCCTACACAGTTACTCCCCAGCCATTTCCCCTGAGCCCCTGACAACCACGAATCTAACTTCTGTCTCTATGAATTTGTCTAATCTGGACATTTCATACAAGGAGAATCATATAACACATGACCTCTTACAACAGACTTCTTTCACTTCACGTTTTTTAAAATTTATCCATGTGGTAGTATCAGTACTTCATTCCTTTTTAAGACTGAATACTGTTCTATTGTATGTACAGACCACATCTTCTTTACCCATTCATCAGCTGACAGACACTTGGGTTGTTTCCACCTGTTGGCTATTGTAACCCGTGCTGCCAAGACCTTGCCTGTACAAGTCTTTGTCTGACTATCTGTAAAGGATTCTTCTCGTAATGCTACATCCCTCCCTGCCCTTAGATGAGTGAAAGCAAAGCAGGTAAGTGAAGGAAGGGAACAGAAACAAAATTAACATGTAAATATCAAATTAATAATATTTACAGTCCCGACTAATAACAAATATTTAAATTAATAATATTTAAGAAACACCTGTATTAACATACTTTATCTCATATATCTTTATAATTCTGATGTAGACTTCATCACCTGTGTTTATAGATCAGTAAAGCAAGACTCGGAAGGTTAAATAATTTGTCCGTGTTCACACAGCCGCTGAGGGTCAGCCAGCAATGGACTCCAAGTTTTCCAGACCCCACGCTGCCTCTCCCATCAAACTAGCAGTAGAGGTGAGAGAATGGGTGAGAAGTACACTGCCTTGATAAGTAATTCTCACCAAAAGCTTACCTTGGTGAAGTCATCATGCAGAAGCTAATGGTTCAACAACCCTGGCTGTAACCACAAACTCAGAGAACCAAAGAGAGGCGATGACGTGGTTTCTCTGGGTGTGTATAGACTGGTCACCAGGGTCACTCCAGGCCCTTCCCCTCAGCTTATTCTCTGAAAGGACGCAGCCGCTCCAGCCCCTACCTGCCCCCAACCCAGTGGACCTGGACGCAACTCACATCCCAGAGTGGGCCCAGGTGTGCACGTACCTGGGGCCGGGTGCCTGGCCCTCTCCTCGGCGAGTCCCTGCAGACACTGGTCCCGCTCTTCCCGCAGCACCTGCAGCACAGCGCACAGCCGAGGGAGGGCTCCCACCTGCAAGCCCAAAGCCGAGAATGCTCGTCACTGCCACGAAGCTGAGTCTAGTACACAGGGCGGGGCCAGACAATGGAGACTCAAAATGAGGAAGACAAACGAGTAAATATGACAAAAAAAGAGCATGCTCACAGATACAGACAACAAACTTGTGGTTACCAGCAGGGAGAGGGAAGGAGGGCAAGCTAGGGGCAGGGCAGTAAGAGGTACAAGCTGCTAGGTATAAAATAAGCTACAAGGATACGTTGTACAACACAGAGAACAGAGCCCATATTTTACAATAACTATAAATGGAGCATAACCTTTAAAAATTGTGAATCACTAATTGTACACCTATAGCCTATACAGTATCGTACAGCAACTATACTTCAGTAAAAAAGACTTGTAAAAAAAAAGTAATGTAAACTAGAGACTTTAGTTAATGTATCAATATTAGCTCATCGATTTTAACAAATGCACCACTTTTATGCAAGACATTAGTAATAGGAGACACTGGAGAGGAAGGGTTGAGGGGGTATATGGTCATTCTTTGTACTTTCTGCAGAATTTTTCTGTAAACCTAAATCCTCTCAACAAAATAAATTATATTAATTAAAAAAGAATAAGTGGGAGAAATCAGTTCACCTAGTTTAAAGACTCGCTGTATAGCTACAGTAATCAAAACAGCCTGGTATTAGTAGAAGAATAGGCAATGGTGTTAGAGTGACTGGACAGCTAGATAACAAAATGAACCTTGAACTAAGACTCATACCTTGTACAAAAATTACCTCAAAATGATCATGGACTTGAGCGCAAAACATTAAACTAAAACTTTTAGAAAAAACATAGAAAATCTTCAAGATGTAGGGCCAGGCAAAGATTTCTTATACTTGACACCAAAAGCACGATCCATAAAAAGAAAAACTGATAAATTGGACTTCACCAAAATTAAAAACTTTTGCTCCAAGAAAAACCATGTTAAGAGGATGAAAAGGCAAGCTACAGATGAGGAGACGATATTTGCAATCCGCAAATTAGAACTAATATCTAGAACAGACAGAGAACATTCAAAACTCAATAGTAAACAAATTTAAAAATCTATTTAAGGACTTCCCTGGTGGCGCAGTGGTTAAGAATCCGCCTGCCAGTGCAGGGGAAGCAGGTTCGATCCCTGGTCCAGGAAGATCCCACATGCCGCGGAGCAACTAAGCCCATGCGCCACAACTATTGAAGCCTGTGAGCCCTAGAGCCCACAAGCCACAACTACTGAGCCTGCGCTCTGGAGCCTGTGAGCCACAACTACTGAGCCTGTGTGCTGCAGCTACTGAAGCCCGCACACCTAGAGCCTGTGCTCCACAACAAGAGAAGCCACCGCAATGAGAAACCCACACACCGCAAAGAAGAGTAGCCCCTGCTCGCCACAACTAGAGAAAGTCCGCACGCAGCAACGAAGACCCAACGTGGCCCAAAAAAAAAAAATCTATTTAGAACATAGGCAAAATGCATGAAAAGACATTTCAGAGAAGACACACAGATGGCAAATAAGCACATGAAAAGATGTTCAACATTATTAGCTATTAGGTAAATGCAAATTGAAATCGTAATGTGATATCACTACATGCTTATCAGAATATCTAACATAAAAATTGACAACAATGCTGGCAAGGTTGTGGTGAAACTAGGTCACGGACACGTTGCTGGTGGGACTGTAAAATGAGACAACCACTCTGGAAAACAGGTTGACAGTGTCTTAAGAAAAGCTAAACATGCAACTATCATATGACCCAGCCATTGCACTCTTGGGCATTTACCCTGGAGAAATGAAAACGTATATTCAGAAAAAAACCTGTACACTACTATTTGTAGCAGCTTTATTCCTAACAGCCCAAAACTGTAACAGTCCAGATGCCTTTCAATGGGTAAATGGTTAAACAAACTATGGTACATCCATACTATGAAATTCTACTCAGCAATAAAAAGGAACAAAGTAGTAATACATGGACCAACTTAAATGAATATCCAGAGAAATATGCTGAATGAAAAAAGCCAATCCCAAACGGTTACATACTGTATGATTCCATTTATATAACATTCTTTTTAAAATTTAATTATTTTATATTGGGGTATAGTTGATTTACAACCTTTGTGTTAGTTTCAGGTGTACAGCAAAGGGATTCAGTTATACATGTGTCCATTCTTTTTCAGATTCTTTCCCCATACAGGTTATTACAGAGTACTGAGTAGAGTTCCCTGTGCTGTACAGTAGGTCCTTGTTGGTTATCTATTTTATATAGAGTAGTGTGTATATGTTAATCCCAAACACCTAATTTATCCCTCCACCCCCTTTCCCCTTTGGTAACCGTAAGTTTGTTCTCTATGTCTGTGAGTCTGTTTTGTCAATACATTCATTTGTATCATTTTTTTTAGATTCCACATCATTTATATAACATTCTTGAAACAGCAAAATTATATCAATAAAAATGGAGACCCTATTAGTGGTTGTCAGGAGTGAAGGGAGGGTGAGGGTGGGAGGGAGGGAGGTATGACTCTAACAGGACACCACGAAGGGTCCTCAGGGTTGCAGACTTGTTTTGCACCTTGACTGGATCAACGTCAGTATCATAGCTGGTCAGTCAAACCCCAGCTCACTTGCAAACACTAAGAAAGAAGTAAACGTGCATTTCTATGTGCCACTGAGTTTCTGTGACTGTTACACAGCACAGCTGACTGGGTAGGAGTGACGTTTCCCGAAAGTGGGTGGCCATGTGCATTGCTAGAAATGAAGAAAGGGGCGCTGCAGCAAAGAGGGTCTTGAGAGCGATGGAGCAAGATGAGGAATGAGGGAACACCTACAATGGGAACCTCTCCAAGAAAAATTTAACTTCCTTTGTGTTTTTCCCTGGGACTATGGAAAAAAAACATCAGAAGACAGTTTAACTTTTTCTTTTCATTCTACATTTCTTCTTCTTAAGTTGTAGTAAAATATACATAACATTCACCATTTTAACCGTGGTTTAGTGTACAAAGTTGTACAATGATCACCCCTATCCATCTCCAGGACTTTTCAACTGGCCCAACAGAAACTCTGTACCAATTAAATAGTAACTATCCGTTACCCTTCCCGGAGTCCCTGGTAACCTCTATTCTACTTTCTGATTCTATGAATGTGTCTGTTCTAGGTACTTCATATAAGTGGAGTCATGCAATATCTGCTTTTTTGTGTCTGGCTCATTTCACATCCACATTGTAGCATCTAGCAGAATTTCCTTCCTTTTTAAGGATGAATACTATTCCATTGTATGGACAGACCGCACTTTGTTCATCCATTCATCACTGGGTTGCTTCCATCTCTTGGCTACTGTGAATATTGCAGCCAGGAACAAAGGTGTACAAATATCTTTTCGAGTCCCTGCTTTGATTCTTCTGGGTACATACCCAGAAGCAAAACGTGTGGATCATATGGTAATTCTGTGTTTACTTTTTTAAAAAACCACCACACTGTTTTCCACAGCAGCTGCCCCATTTTACCTTCCCGCCAGCAATGCATAGAGTTCTAATTTCTCTATGTCCTCATCAACCTTTGTTATTCTGTGTTAATAATATCCATCTTAGTGGGTACGAAGTGAATCATCCCACATTTCTTTTACCCTTATCCTTCCATTAAAATTGAATAAACTGGGACTTCCCTGGCGGTCTAGTGGTTAAGACTCCACGCTGCCAATACAGGGGGCCAAAATATATTTTTAAAGACAAAAAAGAAAAAGAAAAGATGAAGAAGAAAAAAACTATCATCTATAGTTCACCCCCTTTTAAAAAAAGTATTAAATATAATTTTACTTAAAATTCACAGGAGGAGAAACAAGTGAAGGTGAAAGTATTGCTAAAATTAATATAAAATTTTCCTCAAAACAAGAGCTATTAGTACTGAAAAGTTCCCTTTAAACAGTTTTTAAAAATCAAGTTTGTCTCTTAGGGGAAAACACAGGCAGAACATTGTATGACATAAATCACAGCAAGATCGTTTTTGACCCACTCCTAGAGAAATGGATATAAAACCAAAAATAAACAAATGGGACCTAATGAAACTCAAAAGCTTTTGCATAGCAAAGGAAACCATAAGACGAAAAGACAACCCTCAGAATGGCAGAAAATATTTGCAAATGAAGCAACTGACAAAGGATTAATCTCCAAAATTTACAAGCAGCTCATGCAGCTCAATATCAAAAAAACAAACAATCCAAAAATGGGCAGAAGACCTAAATAGACATTTCTCCAAAGAAGACATACAGATGGCCAGCAAACACATGAAAGGATGCTCAACATCACTAATCATTAGAGAAATGCAAATCACAACTACAATGAGATATCATCTCACACTGGTCAGAATGGCCATCGTCAAAAAATCTACAAACAATACATGCTGGAGAGGGTGTGGAGAAAAGGGAACACTCTTGCACTGTTGGTGGGAAGGTAAAATGATACAGCCACTATGGAGAACAGTATGGAGGTTCCTTAAAAAACTAAAAATAGAACTACCATACGACCCAGCAATCTCACTACGGGGCATATACCCTGAGAAAACCATAATTCAAAAACAGTCATGTACCACAATGCTCACTGCAGCTCTATTTACAATAGGCAGGACATGGAAGCAACCTAAGTGTCCATCGACAGATGAATGGATAAAGAAGATGTGGCACATATATACAATGGAATATTACTCAGCCATAAAAGGAAACGAAATTGAGTTATTTGCAGTGAGGTGGATGGACCCAGAGTCTGTCATACAGAGTGAAGTAAGTCAGAAAGAGAAAAACAAATACCGTATGCTAACACATATATATGGAATCTAAGAAAAAAATGGTCATGAAGAACCTAGGGGCAGGACAGGAATAAAGATGCAGACATAGAGAATGGACCTGGGGACACAGGGAGGGAGAAGGGTAAGCTGGGACAAGGTGAGCGAGTGGCATGGACATATATACACTACCAAACGTAAGGTAGATAGCTAGTGGGAAGCAGCCGCATAGCACAGCGAGATCAGCTCGGTGCTTTGTGACCACCTAGAGGGGTGGGATAGGGACGGTGGGAGGCAGGGAGACACAAGAAGGAAGAGATATGGGAACATATGTATACGTATAGCTGATTCACTTTGTTATACAGCAGAAACTAACACACCATTGTAAAGCAACTATACTCCAATAAAGATGTTAAAAGAAAAACAGTCCTATTCGTTTTCCCCTGGAGCCCTCCCTCCCACAGACCTCCCTCCTCTTCCCAACACCGGCCTGTGGTTTTGGGGGCTGCTCCCCGCTCCCCCTGCCGGAGTTCCATTTCCTGGACTCCCTTTTTCTTTACTCTTCTTCCTTGTTTTACAGAATCACGTTCTCTAGTAAATTCCTAAGAAAGCACATGGAGGAAGTAAATTTTTGAATCTCTGAAGGAGTGAAAAAGCTCTTATTCACTTGAGTAATTATCCAATTAATTAATAATTTGGAGATAGAAAAGTCCAACCTGCAGAGAGAGAAAATAACGAGGCAGACCCCAAAATAAGAGAGGAAAGATGTTAAGAGAGGGTTCTGTTAGCTATTTTGGACTCTTAAACCCGAAAAGGTAAAATCTGGGAGGAGATACAATGAAAACCTGTTGAATTCTGAAGGAGGTGAAGAAACGCAGCATCACTTTGCTCATCACACTTTACAATATAATTACTCACCTGCCAACATTGAGACCGGAAAGGAATAGTTTCAAGGGGGAAACAAGAGAAATACTAGTCTAGTTTATAGGATGAGAAAGAAAAAGAGGGCACTCGATCGTACAACCAGTTCGAAGCACAAAACGTCATCAAACACTTACTGGGCCCCCAGGACGCCCCGCAATCAAAGGCGAATGGACGCGGGTGCTGCTCCCGGAGCTCACCGGCTCCAAGGAGTCAGAGTGGCCCGAGGCGGGAGCGCGTGGGGAAGGCAGCCGCCAGGTCATGATGGACCACCAGCGGCGGCAGGGGCCCCCGGGGGGCGGCTGCACCCGGTAAATCATCCTCACAGAGCGGAGAGGATGCGGACGGACGAGACGGAGCCGATGGGGGCCTGAGGGCCGGCTGAGGGCAGGGCTGGCGTGGCTCCCATGGTGCGTCTGCTCTGGGTGCCTCGATAGCTCCAAGCACAAGGAAACGAGATGTAGGCCTGGGAGCTGAGGTGAGAGAAGTGTGGTTGAGCAAGACTGGGTTTGTGACGCGGTAAGACAGCCAAAGAAGCTCACACGGTAAGAGGGAGCAGGTCCAGAAGACCAAGGGCCAGAGACAGAGCCTCGGGGAACGACCCGCTCAGGCTGGGACTAAGAGCGTAAGAAAGGCCCACGCCAGAGGAGGGACCTTGCGCGAGGAGGAGCCAGCCACGCGAGAGGAGCCAGCCACGCGAGAAGGAGCCAGCCACGCGAGAGGAGCCAGACACGCGAGAGGAGGAGCCACGCGAGAGGAGGGGCCTAGCCACTGGAGGGACCGTGCGAGAGGAGAAACGTCTCGAGAGGTGTGGTGGGAACAGCGAAGGGTAGGAGCCAAGGCAGGGAAAGGGACAGGGTGTCCTGGCACGGAATGCTTCCAAGAGGCTGGGGTCCCATGGGTGTCCTGCCCAGTTTGACCAGGACAGTCTGGGTGTGTGCCTGCTACCTTGATCTCTTTCTTCATTAACGTCCAGCTCCTCTCATCAGTCACGTGGTCCCCGGGTAGACCAAAGACTGCACCCTGTCTAGTGAATGTGGCAACACAGGCCCTGGTGACTGAAGCCCGTGGGTGGCGCGTGGGAGCCAGGGTGCGGCTGGCTGAGAAATGGGCGGAGGTGGAGGCAGGGGTCGTGGGTGAGGACTGGGCTGCCTCTGTGTCGTCTCAGGACACAGGTCACTGAGCATGGTAGGGGCGGGGGTGGGAGCACAGGTGTAGGGATGGCCGTGGGCCGGAGCAGAGCCTCTGTTCCGCCTGGATGTGTTGTGGACAGGATATCTGTGTCCCCCAACGAATACATTAATGCCCTAACCCCGGGTGTGGCTCTGTTTGGAGACGGGCCCATAAGGAGGTAATTAAGGTCAAATGAGGTCTAAGGGGTTGGGGCCCAGATCTGATAGGTTAGTGGCCTTATGAGAAGAGACACCAGAGGGCTCACTCACTCTCTCTCTCTGCCCGCTCAGAGGAAAGGCCATGTGAAGGTAAGGCAGCTGTCTACAAGCCGTGTGGGGAGGGAGGGCTCCCCAGAACCCGACCATGCTGGCCCTGGATCTGGGACTTGCAGCCTCCAGAACTATGAGAAGATAAACGTCCACTGTTTAAGGCCCCCAGTCTGTGGTGCTCTGTTATGGCAGGAGGAAGGGCACAGGAGGGTACAATTCAGACACATCTGTGAGAGCAAGATGTTGCTCAGAGGAAGCTCTTTCCTCTTTCTGACTCTCAGGAAATGGGAGGTAGACCGGGTCTGTGGAAAATGAAAGAGGAGGTGGTGAGGTCAGAAATCTGAGAAGACACCAGGGGGAGCCTCTGGGAGCCAAGGTAAAGGGAACTGATGTGGGGCACGAAGGGATTCTGAAGCCTGGAAAACTCAGGAATCCTGGCAGCATGACGGGCAGGACATGATGCACCGGGGAGGTCCCTTCCCCAGAGGCCCCTTGGACTCTGTCAGACAGGGCCTGTTGAAGCTGGGTGGGTCCCAGGAGATCCCTGTTTTCTCGCGTCCTCTCGAATGCTGGGCAGCCCTCTGTTTGTCATGTAAGCAAGCAGATAGGATCTGAGTGTTGTGGGGCTTGCCTTGGGCTGCAGGTTGTTCCAGAGCCCGAGTGAAGGTCAGTGGTGAGAAACCTCAGCTTGCTAAGGGCAGGGGTGCAGGCGCCAAACCAGGGGCCACTGCAGGGGCCGCCCTGTGGGCAGAGCTCTAATCCTGGCTATTAAGTCTGCGCTTTCAACAAGGGGTGCCAGGAAGAAAGCTCTGCCTGTCCCTGGCATGCATGGGGAATACTGGGGACGGGACAGAGGGAGGGGAACTCTACAGCATCTCCTAAAGGGGGTGCCAAAGCCTAGAGGACTCCCCTAAACAGTGTGGGAAGCACACCTCCTGTTGGACTTCGTGACCCCAAGCTCACCTCTGGCCCCCTCATTAAAATGCTGTGTCCTGACAGTATTTTGTTTATGTTTTATGAAGTGATTAGATTAAACTGAAATTAGTGTCATTTTGCGGTTTGGGAGAGAATTTCATGACAGCGCCTTGGGCACCAGAAACCAGAGCGGCCTCTCTTTGGGAGCAGACCACATTCTGGCTAAGAACAGCTGGGTTTGGGTCCTCACGCCACCGTGTCCAGCTGGGTGACCTTGACCAGTGGCTTCACCCCTCTCTGAGCCTCTGTGTCATATGCACAATGAGGGTACTGATTGTTGGTGTGAGAAGTAAATCAGTGCCGGGAAGGACTGAGCAGAGTACCTGGTGTGAAGTAAGTGCTCAGTAAGGGAAGCCTTCACCATCATCACCACCATCGTCATCAGTCACGTTAACTTAGGGACAGTAAACACTCAAAAAGAAACGCACAGATACTTCCTCAGAATATTGTCCAAAACTCCCAGTGACTTTCCTCTAAGAGGCCACAGTAGCCAGATCCTCTGGTGGCCTTTGCAGGCCTTCCCAAAATTCTGCTCACCCAGATGCCACAGAGCTCGTCAGCCTCTGGGTCCAGACGTAGCCCACAGAGGGGCGGGGACCACCATGTGTACCAGACCCCATCCTTCGAGTTTCTGTGTTTCTGCGCAGTCAACTGAGATGGAATGGGGGGGGGGAGGGTGGAGAAGCCCAAGGAACCCATGCCCTGCAGAAGTCTTCTTGTCTGGAAGTGGGTCTCCATCGGGTACACCTGCTTCTGTTCTCCGGCTCAGATTCCCTGTCACCAACCCCACTACCCTGAATCCAACATCCAGTGACACCTATTGTGAATCCTGTTCACGCATTTCCCCTGAAACATTACATTTAAGACAGCGGTTCTCAACCAGGGCAGTTTTGCCCTGCCTGCTCCCCAAGGGCATTTGGCAATGTCTGGAGACACTTTGTGTTGGAACGACTTGGAGAGATGGCACTAGCTTCTGGTGGCTAGAGTCCAGGGACGCTCCCAGCACCCCTTGTGAAAAGCCCAGGTTTAATATCCAGGATTACAGCGTCAAAGTTAAGAAACCCTGCTTGAAGGAAAAAGCAGCCCTGCACCCCCCTTAACTCAGGTTCTCGGATGGGCAGCTTGCCAGATGCCCTGGATTAAAAAGCCCTCCCCTGAGTGACTCCTCCTCCTTTGCTGACGTATCTGTGTACAATTTTGTAAGCAACGATTGCTTTCAAGATGTCATGCTTCACTACCTGTTGCTATATGAAACTGTCCCAGCTGAGGAGAGCCACTATGGATAGCAGCATCATTTCATTCACTCATTCATGCATTCATTCAGCCCCCACACACTCATTGACTCCCCCTTACGCTGGGACAGGCTCTAGGGATAAAGGATGAGCGAGACTAAGTCTCAAGGCTCAAGCTCGAAGTGAACATATCGGGAAGGACAGATGTGCTGGTGAATAATAGCGTTCCAGGTAGAAGTCCTCATGAGAGACACGGGTGGGGACAGGCGAGGTGTGGCCAGGGTTTCCTACCCAGGTCTCAGAAAACTGCCCCATCAGCCATCAGCACTTAGTCCACTGGCAAGGGACCCTCCCGACATCACCCTGTGTGGAAAGGCAGGGGAGGGGATAGTAATAAGCATTTGGCCTTAGTGACTGCCCCCCCCCGCAATTAGAAATATGCCTATGATTTCCCTCAAGAGGGAGCACAAAATGAATACAGAATTGTTTGAATGCCCTTCAATTTCAAAATCGAATGTCTGACGCCTCAAACAAACAGGAAAAAAAAAAGCAGGGTTTCATAGGCTGGGAAATAGTCCAACCGAAGTAGTCGGTTTGTTTTGTTGAAGGAGTTCTCTGCCAAGAAGTGTGAACCTCAGGTCTGGATAAGCCCATAAAATCACCAGAGAACCAAGACTTACACACAGGAACCCACCTCGAAGAACACAAAGCGGTACCGGAGTGTATGAAAATGCACGTAAAGACAAAGAGCATCCCGGACAGAGCTCTGGGCTCTATTTTCAGCGCTGCCACAAACCAACTGATGTGGAGAAGGTCCCTGCTCTCTGTGGGTCTCAGTTTGCTCCCCTGTAAAAGGAGGTAACTGGACCAGGGCATAATAAAACATCCTTCCAAGGCACACAGAAGACTTGAACCAAGGGGAGGCTCTCCTTTCCCCTCTGTTTATTCCTGAGATAACACCGGGGTCCCCTTGAGATTAAAATGTAGGTTGAACCTCAGTCCTGAAGCCCAGCTACCTGGAGCGGCTGCCTCCCAGCCCTGGGCACCGAATCACAACACACCTGGAGGCTGCACTGGGCTTCGAACTGTCCCCACCGTCTCAGGTGGCGTTTCCCCGAAGTGGGAGCTCAGACTAACGAGCGGGTGCTGTTGCCCTAGCACCTTCCAACTCCAGCCCTGGGACAAGAGGCTCCAAGTTACAAGCGAGCTGGGAACAGAGCCCCAAACGCCAGCCTGGATGCCACAGAGCCGCCCCTACTGCGTGCCAACACTCCCGTCAGCTCGGGAAGCAGGTCTTTCTTGCAGTCAAACAGGATAGGACCACAGGAAGGCAAGGTCACTGGACGCCAGGAAGGACTTGCCCAGGACAGAGACCGCAGACTCAGAATTAGGTCCCCAAGTGCTCTCCCTGGGAAGTTTCTTGGGACAGAGGCCCCGGCGGCCAGTTTGGAAGGCTGGTGGGAAAGGGTGGTTCTGGAATCTGTGCGCCCACTTCCCAACCCCCCGCCCTCGCTTCCAGCCAGCCAGTCTGGGTGCAGCCACTTTCCCATTCACAAATCCCACAGGGAGAGGCCCGGATTCCCTGGAGTTTCCGAGAAAGAAAGAAAAACACGCCACCCACTGCTGCCTTCTCTGTTCTCGGCCAGCTCCTCCCTGGGCCTGGTTTGGGGAGACCAGCTGCTCCCAGGAGTCCCCAGACACACAGACATTGGGGAGCCAAACCCACAGGAGAGACGAGGGGGAGAGCCGCAGACGCGGTCCCATCACAGAACCAGCAGCTGCTGCGGCCAGAGCTTTCGGAGGTCTCCCCATCCGCAGCCCGGTGTGTGTGCAAATGTCAAGGCTTTGGAGCAGACGGATTGGGTTCCAGTTGTCTTTTATCGGGGCAAGATTTTTGGTCTTTCCAAGTCTCGCTTTTCTTGTCCGCAAAGTGAGGGTGAAAACATCAACCTCGAAAGGCGATGATGAGGTTTCAAGGAGATAACGCAGGCAAAGCGCCCGGCACACAAAACGCACGGCCAGGGGCGGCTCCAGAACTCCGCCTAGGAGGGCCCCGCAGGCGCAGCCGGGAGGAAGGGGTGGGCTGGAGGGCAAGGGGGTTATCTCAGCGCTGCCTGCGCCCAGGCTCATGCCGATGGTGTGCTGGAGGAGCGGGCCGTCCGGAGAGGAGCGGAGAGAGATCGTAGCTGTGGGGGACGCATGCGGAGGAAGGGCTCCCACTCCCCAGCGGAAGATCGGCCCCCACCCCCACCCCGCGTGGGACCCGCGGAGGCGCGCGTACTCACGGCGTGCGCGGCGCAGGCAAGCAGCAGCAGCGGAGGCAGGAGGGCGCGCATGGTGCCGCGTGCGCTCCCTGGGCGCCCCGACGGCCGCCTGCCCGCGCGCACCACCCGTTCCGGGCTCAGCGCTCCCAGCCTCCTCTCGGACCCTGGTCGGCCCCCGCGCCCCGGGGAGCCATGGCCCCACCCGAGACTTCGCCTCCTCGGACTAGGTGGCCGCGAGCCACGCCGCCCGGCCGGTTGATAAGGACGCGGCGCGGCGTGCAGTCCTCCGCCCACCGCGGCTGGCTGGGGGCCCGCGCGGAGGTCGGCGGCGGAAGAGGCAGAGGGAAGGCGCGGCCGCAGCGGCTCCCACGGGCTCGGCCTGCCCCGCCGCCACACCCCCACGGACGGAAAGAGCCCTCCCCAAAGCCCGGGTCAGCCCCGCCGCCGCTGCGCGGCGTGCGCCACCTTTTCGAGCCTCTGTTCTCCGGAACAACACGTCTAATAATACCCACCTACCTTCCGGTGAAAGAAGGTTGGGCGAGTGCCCTGGGACACAGCGGGCGCTTGGGAAATCGCTATGGCATCTATTCTGGGGGGCAGCTACTCTATTTCCGATTTTCACTTTATTTTTCTTTCTGATTAGTTACACACGCTCATTCCAGAAAGTTGCACACCCATCACACTGAGAAGCCTTTGATGATCAGGTGAGACGGAGGAAGACCATCCGGTGTACCCAGGCGTTTGGGGCTGTGCTGGAGGCTTTGTGCTTCCTGGTGTCCCCGGGAGGCTATTTCAGCATCAGGCAGGTGTGCCCGGCAGCCGCTCATGCTGAGTCTGAGGCCTCAGATGTCCTGGTTGGCTTTTGGCCTCTCGGTACAAGGCATCTTCAAATGGCTTTTGTAGACCCAAGTTTTTCTTTTTCTGCCCTGGTGCCCATTCCCTTTCCTCGTGTCTCTCCTATCTAGATCTTTCTCTCAGGCACTTAAAGTCCGTCAGCTCATTGAATTCCCCCTCCCCCCACCCGCTCCTGCACACGTGGAGGTGAGGCGAGCTCTGCGTGATTGACGCATTTGGGATAAGGATTGGCCTGAGGTTCTGCGGGCGTGCGCACACACACGCACACGCACGCACGTGCACGCACAGTGCTCCCACTAGCAGAGAGCCTATAACTGGATTGCCCTGGGCCAGGCTGTCATTGGAGGTCAAGGTTCTGACTGCCTTGATCCAGTGTGGTCAGTGGCAGGTGGTGGTTTCTATCTCATTCCAGGCCACAGGTATAAGCCACATTCTCCAACATTATCAGTGACAAACCCACTTGCCCACAAGTATAAGCCATATTCTCCAAGACCAACGTTATCACTAATAAAAGTGATATTGGGCCCCATCTGTCTTAATCGTATTTCTCAACTTGTTCAAGATTCAGGCTGGAAAAAAAAGTTATCAACTGGGTTTCCCTAAACCCTGACATCATAAACGTGCATTAGAAAGTGCATGAGTTAAAGACGTGCCATTTTTACTGTATAGACTTTCGTGTTACTTGAATAGTTTCTGTAACCACTGTGTCGTGATTGCCAGTGAAAAAGCAAAACGACATTTGTTCTGGGCAATTCAATCAATTTCTGGCCTGTGGCAAACCATTCTTCCTTAAATAGGATGCTCTGTCTCTCAGAGTATTGAGAAAAAGATCTGAAATGCTCTGTGGGAAGCCGTGGATGCAGTCAGTGGCTTTGTAAAACCTGCCTGAGAAAACAATTTGAGAATAGGAGTGGAAGGGAGAAGGTAGGAAACTAACCATGTGTTTAATACCCGCCATGTGCTAGGGAGTCTTTTAGTAATTTGGGGTGTGTTACCATAGCCAATCCTCCAAGACTCAGTGAGAGGCATTCACTTTGTCTGATGAATAGGATGGGAACTGGAGGCTTGGGGAAGGTAAACACTTGCCCAGGACTGAGCCCAAAGCCCCGGCCCTGCGTCCTTTGCGGGCCACTAGGATTTCTCTCAATCGTGAAGATGACTTCCTTACCCTCAGGGTTTCCAAAGCTCTTTTGCCTGCAGCATCTCCTTTGATCCTAGAAACAACTCCAGAGGTCGGTAGGACCAACGATCAGGGGCTGAAGGAGAGGGAGACCCCATGGCTCACATGGTTTCATTGAAAAGTTTAATGAAAGAACACCGTGCGGAGGTGTGGGCAGGACTGAGGGAACCGAGAGGGGACGTGAGGTGCCGGGCTCGGCCGTAGCGGGCCTGACAGGTGACAGAGACCCTCTCCTTGACCAGACGTTGGTCGGGCTCCTCTGAGCCTCTTCTCGACTAGGCTCTGACCTGGCCCCGTCTGTCTCTGGCCTGCACGCCCAGCCTCAGCGAGACTCCGGCCTTCGGTTCCTGGGAATCCTCCCCCCTTGATGTCTGATTGAGCTCCTCGTCCCCCACCTGTGATGTGTAATCCCACCCTGCCTTCAGCAAGAAGGCTGTTCTCTCAGTTTAGCAGGAAATCTCCCTGTCTTGATGCCTCCTCTGAGTAGTCTTCCATCCACTGCCGCCCTCACCCTGCTCCCTGGCTACGAATCCCCGCTTGTTCTTGCTCTATTTGAAGTTGAGCCCCAGCTCTCTGCCCTATTGTAATACTTCTGTTGTAACGGTCTTTTTTTAATTAATTTTTATTGGAGTATAGTTGATTTACAATGTCGTGTTCATTTCTGCTGTACATACAGCAAAGTGAATCAGTTATATGTATATCCACTCTTTTTTAGATTTGTTACCCATATAGGTCATTACAGAATATTGAGTAGAGTTCCTTTTGCTATACAGTAGGTTCTTATTAGTTATCTATTTTATATATAGTAGTGTGTATAAGTCAATCCCAACTTCCCAATGTATCCCTCCCTCCGCTTATCCCCTGGTAATCTGGATGTTTGTTTTTTGTACAGCCGTGACTCTACTTCTGTTTTGTAAATAAGTTCATTTGTACCCGATTCTTAGATTCCACATATAAGCAATATCATATGGTATTTGTCTTTCTCTGTCAGACTTAATAACATCACTTAGTATGATAATCTCTAGGTCCATCCATGTAGCTGCAGATGGCATTATTTCATTCCTTTTTATGGCTGAGTAATATGCCATTGTGTATATATACCACATCTTCTTTATCCATTCCTCTGTCGATGGACATTTAGGTTGCTTCCATGTCCTGGCTATTGTAACAGTCTTGAATAAAGGCTTCCTTACCATTTTAACAAGAATCAGAATAATCCTCCTTTAACAAGGAGCAGAGAGAGAAAGCAGTGTCCCCCGAAGCTGGCAAGAGCTGCCCTTGGGAATGCAGCCCCTGTCACAGCTGTGGCCTGGCAAGGGGTCAGGTTGGGATAAATACCCTGACCTCTCCTCTGCCCGCAGAATCTCCTGGCAGTGTCCTCCATCGGCTGGACCCAACCCAAAGCCAGAAACAAGGCAGACAGAGGGGGAAGAAACTGTCCACAGAGTTTAACCTTCTGCGTGGAGAAGGTAGGGTTGAGGCAAAAGGAGAATAACCCCACTTGGATATATCATTGTGCCCATTTAACAGATGAAGAAACCAAAGTGGATGGGGCCAAAGGTCCAGATCACACAGGACTGTCTGTACTGAAACGCTGGTCTTTTGATTCCCAGCCCTGAGTTGTCTCCATCATGCTTATACCCCTTACACCTGAATCTAGTGATGGAAAATCAGAGCAATGATTTACTATCCTTTCGAAGTCCTGGGGGCTAACTGGGCTCGGCAGGCAGTTCTGGTTCGGGGTGTCTCACGTGGTTGCAGTCAGAGTCACCCTAAGACATGCTTGCTTGGATGGCTGGGGCTGGAGTGGCTGGGGCTCCTCGGGGTCCCCCTCTATCTCTGCGTGGATCTCTGCGTGCTCCCTCCACATGGTCCCAGCGTCAGGCAGCCTCAGGGTGCCTGGGCTTCTTTTTTTTCACATGGTCCCAGCGTTAGGCAGCCTCAGGGTGCCTGGGCTTCTTTTTTTTTTTTAACTTATCTTTTATGTATTATTTATTTATTTATTTATTTATTTTTGACCACACTGTGTGGCATGTGGGATCTTAGTTCCCCGACAAGGGATCTATCCTGCGGCCCTTGCGTTGGAAGCCCAGAGTCCTAACCACTGTACCACCAGGGAAGTCCCCTGCCTGGGCTTCTTACATCGTGGCTCTTGATCCCCAAGGTGCTTGTCCCAAGAGAGAGCAGGTGGACAGTATACCGTAATTTATGACCCAGCCTCAGAGGTCATACAGTGCTGCTTCCGCTGCTTTCTGTTGTCTAGACAATCACAAAAGCCGGCCCCGGTTCTAGGCGAGGCAGAATAGATGCCGCCTCTTGATGGAAGAGTAGGAAGATCCTGGAGGAGCATGTGAAACCCTAAGTACTGCTAGGTGGGATGTGGAAAGAAACTGTATGTCCACCCTCTAAATTCATTATAACCCCTATGAGCGTCAGAGAGGGGCGTCTATTTGATTTTGATGATTTTCTAGGTCTTCAGTCCTATCCCTTTCTCCAAGTTACACTGCAGAGGTGGAGTGGGGCATATAAACCTAAGTCATGACCGCTTCAAACGCTAGAAGTCATGTTCTCACAACAGTAACTTAAAAGTTACCCTGAAACTCTAATTCGAAATGATATATGCACCCCAATGTTCATAGCAGCACTATTTACAACAGCCAAGATGTGGAAGCAACCTAAGTGTAAGTGTCCATCGACAGAGGAATGGCTAAAGAAGATGTGGTATATATAAACAATGGAATACTACTCAGCCATAAAAAGAGAATGAAATAATGCCATTTGCAGCAACATGGACGGACCTAGACATTATCATACTAAGTGAAGTAAGTCAGAAAGAGAAAGACAAATACTGTATGATATCACTTATATGTGGACTCTAAAATATGATACAAATGAACTTATTTACAAAACAGAAACAGACTCACAGACATAGAAAACAAACATAAGTTTACCAAAGGGGAAAGGGGGTGGAGGAAGGGCAAATTAGGAGTTTGGGACTAGCAGATACAAACTACTATATATAAAATAGATAAACAACAAGGACCTACTGTATAGCATGGAAACTATACTCAATATTTTGTAATAACCTCTAATGGAAAAGAATCTAAAAAGATTATCTATCTATCTATAAATTATATATCTGAATCACTTTGCTGTACACCTGCAACTAACACAACATTGTAAATCAACTATACTTCAATAAAAAAAAATTTTTTAAGTTACCCTGAGGGTGGGAGATCCTGTATTTGGTTCCAGGGTAACTTGTTCCCTAACTGTTTCATACAGATATTCTTATCACCCCTGTAAGGCAGAGTGTAAGGCTAAATACGGAAGGGCACCAGAACGTCACCCCGAATATGCCGCTTTGGCATAAGGATTCTTTTGAGCTAAAGGGAATTGAGAAGCAGCAGACACAGGAAAAGCTCTTCACCTCCCCAGAACTGCCCAAAGTAAAGTCCAAAGCTGCCCTTTTGTAAAGGAAATTTCCATTTATAAGAAGTCTCTGTAGCAGGAAGAGAGCTACTCCTGAAGACAAGCCTTATCATCCGAGAGAGTCTTACCTGCACAGCGAGACAAACCTCATTCACCATCCAGCCACCCCTCCTTCCTAGCTCAGCTCCCCACCCAGAAGCCCCGAAACCACTTTTCCTTTGTTTAGCCTAAGACAGTATATAAACCTCAATCATCTGGGGACTTCCCTGGTGCCCAGTGGTGAAGACTCCGCGCTCCCAAAGCAGGGGAGCCGAGTTCGATCTCTGGTCAGGGAACTAGATCCCACATGCCGCAACTAAGACCCGGCGCAGCCAAATAATTAAATATTTTTTAAAATTATAAATAAACCCCGATCATCTGGCTGCCTCCTGGACTCTGGTTTCCTTGTGAAAGTCCGTGCATAAGTGGGTAATTAAAACTGTTTTTTCTCTTGTTAATCTGTCTTTTATCAGACCGATTCGCACAGGCTTCAGCCATTGAACCTGGGAGGGGAGAGGGAATGAGATTTCTCCTCCCCTACAGTGCAAATCCCCACCCCCTACCAAAGTGAAATATAAACATTTCCGTGGCATCAAAAGGGAAAGAGAGCTTTTCTTCTCTCCCTTTTCTTTCAACAGTTCCTCTAGAAAACTTATAAATCCCATTTGTCTCTTTGAGATGTATGTAGATCTTTATAAAAGCTCAATAGCCTCTTGCCAGTTTTGCATCCCAGGAATGTCTTTCATGAAGGTCTTGGAACCATCTCTTTGCAATGTGAATGTCAAGGAGGATGGTGCCCTGTCTTCCTAACGCTGTGGGAGTTTAGCCCAAGCACTTGGCTCCAAGTTGTAATTTCCTGCTTGTCAAAAGGATAGGAGAAGTTTTATTTTTCCTTTGTTAAAGACAATTAGCATGTGTGCTATGGATTGTATCTGTCTGGCTTTATAAAAGGGTAAGATTTCTATTTGTCTTTGCCATGGGATTGCCAGTGATGTGCATCAGAGTCTGGTTATTAATGGTCACTCAATAATAAAACTGATTCATTCTTTTCTTCATTTTGTGGAGAGGGGTCACATGGTTGGCTGGAGATTTATGTTTAACTACTTCAACAGGTAATTAGGATATATATATAGAGAGAGAGAACTTAGCTAAGCACATCCACTCAGTGCTTATTTATTGAGCAGCTACTGTGTTCCAGGTGCTGAGCCGGACCAATAGAGGCCTGGGGAAATTGCCTGCATGAAGCCCATGGTGCTGTGATTGCACCCCACTCCCAGGAGGCCTGGAAAGATGACTGAGGCTGGTAGTCAAGATTTCAGAAGTTTGCACAACCACACATTTAACAAACCTATTGGTTGGCTGAAGTAAGCAACTGCAGAATGTATGGTGGGTATCATAAACTGGGATGAATTCTATGGGAGCGTATACATACTAAAGGACCAGACTAAGCCTTGAGGGTTAATGTAGTAGGCTGTCATGTCACTCATCATCTTTGTAGATAAATTACATTTTTTTTTTTTTTTTAATTAATTAATTTATTTTTGCTGTGTTGCGTCTTCGTTTCTGTGCGAGGGCTTTCTCCAGTTGCGGCAAGCGGGGGCCACTCTTCATCGCGGTGCGCGGGCCTCTCACTATGGCGGCCTCTCTCGTTGCGGAGCACAGGCTCCAGACGCGCAGGCTCAGTAGTTGTGGCTCATAGGCCTAGTTGCTCCGCAGCATGTGGGATCCTCCCAGACCAGGGCTCAAACCCGTATCCCCTGCATTAGCAGGCAGATTCTCAACCACTGCGCCACCAGGGAAGCCCGATAAATTACATTTGAATAGTGATGATTTTACAAGGTTCAACCTCCTAGGCGTGTGGTGGTTGTGTCTGGCCAACCGCCATTCCCTCTTCTTCTGCTACAAGGAGCTCCCTTGGCCGTCCCCACTCGCAAACCACGTGGCTTGGGTGGGACTTGCACCACAGGCAACCCAGGCGTGAGCATGTGACCCAGACCTGGGCAAGGAGAGTTGCCCCCGCCAACTGACCACAGTGACTGCTTCAGGGATGGACACACGGCTGAAGCAGGGCCAATAGGAGTGGCACCAACAGAACCTACGTGATGGCATATTACACAGAAGCTGGTAGCAAGATGGCAGCCTTCCAATGTTACGGAGAGACCCAAGGGACAAAGAAGCCATCCTCTGGCACCTGCCCGCAGCTGTGGTGGACGCCTCGATAGATAGGTAGGTAGGTAGATAGATAGATACGTGGTTAAATAGATAATTTTTATTATTTTATTTTATTTTTAAATGTTGAGCATAGTTGATTTACAGTGTTGTGTTAATTTCTGCTGTACAGCTAAGTGAATCAGTTATACATACATATGTATTCTTTTTCATATTCTTTTCCATTGTGGATTATCACAGGGTATTGAATAGAGTTCCCTCAGACAGATAGTTTTTAAACTTTTATTTTTTTTAACTTTCGAATTCATTTCTGTCACTTGTAACAAAAAGAGCCCTGCATACACTATGGAAGCTTCCCAGGACAGTGATGCTTGAGCTGCAGGGGTTGGTTTGGGGGCGGGGGGATGAAGAGAGTGCTGGGGGAGGGGTGTGGTGGGGGAGCGAGGAGCTGGCCTGGGGGTCCAGGTCTAAGCCCCCTGAACGAACTACACCAGCGAAACCTCACTGAACTTGCTCTGCCCCTTCAGCTAATCAATAAACCAAACAAAAAGGTCTGTTCTCCCTTGCGTGTGAGCTCCTCTGGGACTCAAGCTAATGCATTATTGATAAGCCATAAATGATGGGGCCGGAATGCTTTCCTATTCAGTGCTGAAGTGCAAAGGTGTACACTGACGTTTGCATGAGGTTTTAGGGCTCGGGCCCACTGGTTACTTTGGTATGGGGGCTGGCTTTTTCAGGAAAGCAGTTTTTACTTCTCTAACTTTCCTCCTCCATTTGTCAGCATCCGTTTAAACATTTGTATGAAATATTATCATTAAAAGAGATCAGATAAAAGAGAGCAAATAAAACCATATCTGAAAGACAGCGTTGCTAATGCTCCCCAGGCCTTATCTTCACTGGACGGAGCGAAGAAAGGTCAGGTGCACGCTGGCCTCCCAGAGGCTCCCTGCTTTTCTGCCTACTAAGGCAGTTTGACTTGGCACACAGAAAAGAAGGTTGGCAACAGACAAACTTGGATTCTGTTCCTAATTTAGTCATCAATTACTGTGACCCTGGGCAAGTTACTTTAGCCCTTTAAGCCTCGATTTCCTCATCTGTAAAGTGGGGAAAATAATACCAATCTTTCAGCATTGCATGAGGTTGAAAATAATCCAGTGCAATTAAATTATCTAGCGATACTAATTAAGATGCATGTGGCGGGACTTCCCTGGTGGCACAGTGGTTAAGAATCCACCTGCTAATGCAGGTGACACGGGTTCGAGCCCTGGTCCGGGAAGACCCCACATGCCGCGGAGCAACTAAGCCCGTGAGCCACAACTACTGAGCCTGCGCTCTAAAGCCCATGAGCCATAACTACTGAAGCCTGCTCACCTAGAGCCCCACAGACATAGAAAACAAAATTATGGTTACCAAAGGAGCTAGTGGGGGGTTGGGAGATAAATTAAGAGTTTGGGATTAACATATACACACTACTCTATATAAAATAGATAACCAACACTACTCTATATAAAATAGATAACCAACAAGGATATACTGTATAGCACAGGGAACTCTACTCAATATCTTGAAATAACCTATAAGGGAAAAGAATCTGAAAAAGGATATATACATATATACGAATTACTTTGCTATACACTTGAAACTAACACATTGCAAATTAACTATACTTCAATTTAAAAAAATTTTAAAAAGGAAACACAGCTTAAACCTGGCTCTCTCCTGGGATACTTGCCCTGTGAACCCAGCAACCATGTTGTGAAGAAGTCCAGGCCACTTGTTGGTATTTTGGGCAAGATCTTCATCTACGCTTGCAGCTGGCAGCTTTAGCGTCAACTGCCTTCCGACAACTTCACCTCCCCGATTTCGGGTCTTCCAACTGAAGCCCCAGACATTATGGAGCAGAAACAAGCCATCTCTGCTGTGCCTTGTCTGAACTCCTGTCCCACAGAAATCGCGACAGATAGTAAGTGCTTGCAGTTTTTTTTTTAATTTTTTTTTTTTTTTTTACTATTTACTTATTTATTGGTCGCACCACGTGGCATGTAGGATCTTAATTCCCGGACCAGGGATCGAACCCATGCCCCCTGCAGTGGAAGTGCAGAGTCTTAACCACTAGACCGTGATGGAATTCCCCATAGTTGTTTTAAGTCACTAAGTTTTGGGGTAATTTGTTATGGAGCAATACATGATGAATACAACATAAATTTTTTTTTTAAATTCTGCAAGCCAAAAACCATTAACAGCAAAGTCAAATGACAAGTGTTGGAAAAATTTTTGCAACACTTATCAAGGAATGAAAGACAAATTCCCTGATATATAAAGAGCTTCAACAAGTCAATAAGAAAAAGATCAAGACTCCAATGGAAAAATGAGTAAGGGACATGGATTACAGAAAAGGAAACACAAATGTCTCCTAAACATGTGAAAACATGCTCACCTTCACTGATCATTAGAGAGATATAAAATCAAACCAAACTGAAATACCATTTTTCACCTATCAGATTGGCAAAAGTATAAATGTTTTGTAATATATTCTGTTAGTGAGGCTGTAAGGAAACAAATGACCTCACACTTTGCAAGTAGGAGCAAAAATTAATGCAAAGCCCATGATGGGTGACCCAACAATAGTTATCAATAGGACAGAGGCACAGACCCTTCAGCCTAGCACTTCTACTTTAGGGACGTTTCCTACAGATATACTCACATGTACGTGAATGTATATATGCAAAAGTCTGTAGAAATGATATATGCATTGTATAAATCATTACAACACTTTTTTTTTTTTTTTTGGCTGCGTTGCGGCTTCATTGATGCACACAGGCTTTCTCTAGTTGCGGTGAGCAGGGGCTACTCTTCGTTGCGGTGTGCGGGCTTCTCATTGGGTGGCTTCTCTTGTTGTGGAGCACAAGCTGTAGGCGAGCAGGCTCAGTAGTTGTGGCACGTGGGCTCAGTAGTTGTGGCTTGCAGGCTCTAGAGTGCAGGCTCAGTAGTTGTGGCACACAGGCTTCGTTGCTCCACAGCATGTGGGATCCTCCCGGACCAGGACTCAAACCCATGTCCCCTGCATTGGCAGGCGGGTTCTTCACCTCTGCGCCACCAGGGAAATCCTACAACATTGTTTATAATGGTGAAAGATCAGGAACAACCACATATCCAACAATAGGGGACAGGTTACATAAAATACTGAATATACGCAGCCATAAAATAAGAATGAGGAGGTACCTTATGTACAGATACGGAATGATTGTTACAGAACGGTCCGTTCGCCGGACTCACAGCAAGCCAACCACTAGACGCCAAGGTTTACAGCAGAGAAAGAGTTTATTCACAAGGAGCCAAGTGAAGAGATGGGAGAACCAGTCTCAGATCCACCTCCCCAAAGGCAAGGGCCTTGGGATATTTATGGGATAAGCAGGGTGGTCTTAGGCGTGAGGAAAGGGGATTGGAGGTAGAGGAGAGGTGAGATAATTGCTGTTCTGTGCAGGTGCATCTCGGATACCTGCTTCTGGATATTCAAAATGGAGGCACTGACCATGATTGGGGGGTGCGGTTTTCCAGTCCTCTGAGGTCAACAGGCCATTCATAGGGCATCTGCACAGGCCCAGTCTTAGGGTCTGTGGTCTCAACCAGCCCCAGCTGGCTCACACAGGGCAGGAGCTGAAAGATCTTGTAAAATAAGTGGGCTGAGTGAGGCTGGGAAGGTATGCAATTAAAGAGAGAGAGAGAAAGGAAGGGAGGGAAGGAGGGAGGGAGGAAAGAAACTAAAGCAAACGTCATCAGTGAAGGCTGTTGACAATGAAGACAGAAGCAAAGTGCTTTACAAGCTGTGCCCTTAGCTATTGTTCTGTAAGACAAGTTCAAGAATTTCTATTAGTTATCAGCTCCTGTGGACTCTGTGGGGCACAGTTTCATGATCACTCAGATTTATTGTAAGTGGAAAAAAGAGGAGACAGAAGAGTGAGCAATTTGGCTTTTAAATAGGGGATGAACTGCTTACAAGTAGAAGCATACATATAATTGCTTGTGTATGCATAGCATATGCCTGGAAAGATAAATAAGAATCTGGCGACATGTGTTACCTCTAGGAAAGGGAACCTGGTGGCTTATGGACAGGGGTAGGGGGGAGATTTTTTTACTTTTTGAATTTTGAACATATATTGCCTATATTTCAAACACATATGTGTGTGTGTGTTCTAAATATATATGTGTGTGTGTATATGTGTGTGTGTATATATAGTGTGTGTATATGTGTGTGTGTATGTGTGTGTATATATATGTGTGTATGTGTGTATATACATGTGTGTATGTGTATATGTGTGTGTGTATATATATGTGTGTGTGTTCTAAATATATATGTGTGTATATATATATTGTGTGTATATATATGTGTGTGTATGTGTATATATGTGTGTGTATATATATGTGTGTGTATATATATGTGTGTGTTCTAAATATATATGTGTGTGTGTATACATATATTGTGTGTATATATATGTGTGTGTATGTGTATATATGTGTATGTATATATGTGTATGTGTATATATGTGTGTGTGTATATGTGTGTGTGTGTGTGTGTATATATATATATATATATATATATATAAAAGTTTAGGACTCTCTTGGCATAATTCATTAATGACTTAATTCTCTGAATATTTTGGAGGTCCCACCACGTGCCAGGCAGTGTGCAAGGTGATGAGTATATGGTGGTGAGCAAGTCAAACTTCGCTGAGCTTATGGTCTAGGAAGACAGAGGTCAAAGAGGTAAAGCCATCGGTCTAGAATCACACACTACGAAAAATGCAATGAAGGAAAAGAACCTGGGGCTGGGAGAGAGGATGATGGGGTAGGACATGATTTAGCTAGGGAAGCCAGGAAAAGCCCCTCTAAGGAAGGGGTCCTTAGGCTGAGTAGGACTTAGCCAAGTTTTCCATTATTCATTGCTGCAGCTAGATGTATCCCAGAGCTTGCAGGCTTGAAACAACAACCATTTTATTCTATTGCATGAATTTTGGGGTCAGAAATTCCGGCAGGACTGGACTGGGCCGTTAAAGTAGTCCCAGACCCACCCAGATTCAAAGGGAGGGCACAGGGTCCCCACTTCTCATGGGAGGAGTGCCAGAGAACCTTCAGCCAGCTTTAACTCACCACACCAGGCAAAGGGCTGTGGGGGGAGAAGAGTGGAGCCAGGGGTGAGGGAGAAGGTGGAGAGAGGGGCCAGCAGTCAGGTCCTGCAGAGCCTTGAATGTTGTGTTAAGGATTTTGAATTTTATTTTCTGCACAATGTGAAGCCACCGAGGAGTTTCAGGCAAGGAAATTCACCGCTCCCCTGTGCATCAGCTTCCGTGCCTCTTGTCACACCCATTTTATTGCATTAGTTTGTCAGAGGCTGGGATACCCTTGTATTCTGCTCACTGCAAACGCTAAGTGAAATAAATGTGAAGTACGTAAATGAATCGATTAAATAATTGATGATCTAGAACAGCTGGAATTGTACGGCATCAGTTCGGTCATTTCCAAACTTTAATGTGTCCATGAATCTCCTGGGGAGGGGCTCTTATTAAAATGCAGATTGTGATTCGGGCGTTCCGAGGTGACCTGAAATTCTGCATTTCTAACAAGCCTCTGTGCTACCACTTTTGATTAGTGAGTGTTTAGAAATCATTGTATGTCAAAATGTTTTCAGCTGAAAGAAAGAGGTCATGGGATTTGGGTACCAAACAATCAGAGTTGAGATGACATCATCCAGGTGGAGTCTCATTCCTGCTCTGCTATCCTCACCACCGCCACCTTCACCATAACACTAGGACCCCTCAATGCCTCTGGGGGCTGCTGCACTTCCAAGGAATCACTTCTGGATACTACACTGTTCAGAAAGAGAAAGATACTGTATGTCTCTTTCTTAGGAGAAAGGAAGCCTTTTTCCAGGATCCCCTGGAAGCCTTACTCTAATGTCTCTGTGGCCAGAATTGAGTTACGTACTCAACCATAAATCAATCGTGGGCAAGAAGATTGGAAATTCGATGATTGGTATAGACTAATCAGAATCTAAGTGGGGTCTACAGAACTGGGGATTAGGGAGAAATCTTAGCAAAGCTGCGGTTCTGTTTGTAAGAAAGTGGAAGCAGGTGACCAACAGTGAACACTACACAATAATATGCAATTTGCTTAATTGATTGTACAGAGACCTACATGTTATATGTATATCCCTATCTATCTATCTTTACATATAAAATAGGGAATTCGGCAAATTTATTTAAAAACTTAAGGGAAAAATCAGGGAATTCCCTGGTGGTCCAGTGGTTAGGACTCTGCATTACCACTGCTGAGGGCCCAGGTTCGATCCCTGGTCCAGAAACTAAGATCTTGCAAGCTGCGAGGTGTGGCCAAAAAAACAAAACAAAACAAAAAACTTAAAGGAAAATTTTAAAATGTTACCCAATACCCCTTAAAAAGTGTATGGAGATAAGCATTTGATGGTTTGATCTCGGGTGGAAAGGTCCGGGAATATGGGAAACATAATACTTGTTTTGAAATCTACATCCTTGTTGGGGCAACAAAACAGAAAAGTAAAAAGCAATCTACTATATAAGCAAGTGAATTAATTTTTTTGCCCACTTGACCAACAGTTACTGGGTACTCACTCTGAACTGTGCCAATGGCTGTGGGAGATGCAAGGATAAGGCATGGTCTCCTCCTCCTAAGAATTCTGCGGCTTCAAACACACACATAATGATGTGTTTGGCATATAAAAAGTGCCCCCAAAGATGACAAAACAAAGTGAATAGGAGCCCAGAGGAAGGAAACAGTCCTTGTGGTCTGGATGCTTAAGGAGCAGGTAGAGGTTACACCATCTCTACTGATACCCTTGAAAGATAGGGAGATTTTTAATCAGGGATGATGGTAGGGAGAAGGGAGGTGCTGGAAAATGGGAAGATGGGAAAAATGAGCATGCCAGGGTGGGGGAGGGGGGAGGGGCACAAAAGCGCATGCAACACAAGTGATGTGGGTTTGGGAAAGGCAGGTATCCTTATTGGATTCCTACGATAATCTCTTATCAACATGAAGCCATAAATAACATCAAGCAAGTGCCAAGTCATACAAGGAGGGAGCAGGACAAGGGCAGCTCCCAGGAAGAGAGACCTGAGCTGTCTGTGTAAGGAAAAATGTCCATGCATGAGCAGGGTGGAGCAAACAGGGCAAGGGGTCTGGGGAGCTGGCCCAGTTTCATGGTTTACAATCCCTAAATACCATTATTAAACAGAAACAGTTTCTTCAATGAATAAATTGCAACAACAACAAAAAGTCATGGAGAGAGAATCTATTGTTGAAGAGAGCTAAAGGACATATCAATCTATTGTAATGTGTGGATTCTATTTGAATTGTGATTCAAAGTGTCAAACTAAAAGAATATTTTATGACGTTTATGAGACAATTGAGTACTCAGTATTTGAAGATGTTAAGAAATTATTGTAATGTTTTAGGTACTGATTGTGGTTATATTTTTAAAACGAGGCCTTTTCTTTTGGAGGTATATTCTGAAATATTTATTGTTGATACGATGTCTGGGATTTCAGACATGAAAAAAATACAGGGAGTAGAGGAAAGGTATAGATGAAACAAGATTGGCCATGATTTGATAATTGTTGCAGGTTGGTGTTGAAGGTTAATCATACTATTCTGCCTGTATATGTTTGAAATTTGTCATAATAGAAAGTGTATATGTTTGAAACTTGTATATGTTTGGAATTTGTCATAATAGAAAGTGTGAAATGAACTATATTACAGTAGGATGTCTAGGACTGAATGTCCCTCGGGGAAGCTCCACCCACTGAGCTTGGTAGGCCCCGCCCCCTTCGGCCCCGCCCCACCCCTTCAGCTTCAGCTCCGCCCCGTCAGCTTCAGCACCACCCCCTTAAGCCCCGCCCGTTTCAGCCCAGCTCTCCCGCCATCTGCTCTCAGGGTATGCAGTTTATGGTGTGTTCCGACTTCCTCATGTCCGCTCGGGAATTCGTTGTCTTCACACGCTATAAGTCGCTCTCTTTGTTCTTTCCCAGGCCGCAGAGACTGCTCCGAGTCCCCAGAACTGACCCACGGCCTCCAGACCTCCAGCAGCGGCCGCCCGGGTCCCCCCACGTCCCAGGGGAGTTTGGTCGCGTCCGGTCGTGACCCAGGGAGCGCGTCCGCGTCGTCATGGCGACGCTCGGGGAAGGTGGCGGCGCCCTCGGAATCCCACCCGGGAACCCGCTCCGGGGTGAGCGGCCTGGGACCTGGGGTCGTGAAGGCAGCCTGAACCCCGGACGGGTGTCCAGCCGCAAGTCAGCCTGGGTGGGGGGCGGAGGAGAGCTCGGGCCCAAAGGGTTAAATGAGGATGCGGGTGGCACGTGGGTCTGGGTTCGACCCTGCTCTGGGGTAAAGGGGTGCTGAGGGGAGCAGGCGTTGGCCAAGGGTGAGAGGGCCTGCCCCGTAAAGCATGGGGCCGCAAAACCGAGGATGCCTGGCGGGGGGGAGCGGTGGGGAGGTGGGGGGAAGGGGGACAGTTCACCTTGGGGGTGAGTGACCTGGGATGGGAGCTTGGATGACAACGGTTTAGCTATTGTGTCTCCCTGAAGTACAGGCAGGGAAAGTGAGGGGAGGGGCTGGAGAGTGAACCGGGGCGGGTGTTGAAGGGGTGGAGGGGAAGGAGCTGGGCGAGGTGAATCTTCAGCCATGCTGGCGAGAGGGGATGGGCCGAGAGTAGAAAGGAGAACCTTCCTTCAGAAAGTGATTGTTAAGCACCTCTTCAATGTGGTCAGTGTATTTTGCTTGATGCTGTACTCTTTGGGGACTCTAAAGCTATGAGCCTTCTCAAAACAAAAAACAAAAGAACACACGTAAAGATCCACACGTGATTTCACGTCAGTCTCAGGGGCTTCACAGAGCAGCCCCCAAGCTTAGAGACGCAGCTGCGGGAGATATAAAGATGTGTGGGATTTGTAAAATGCCATCACAAGGCAATACATTATTAATGCCAGAAGTAGTGGAGGCAGCAATTGCTAAAGAACGTTAAGGGGCATTGGGATCAGTGTGAACTTTATGAAGGCAAGCCTGGCAAAGGGTGTGACGGAACCGGGACCCTCGGTCCTAGGACAGAGCTCCTAGGAAAGCACCCAGTGGCGGGGGAGGAGGTCTATGGCTCTCCACCTCCTCTCCCCAGAGAGGGGCCCAGGAAGGTGGCTCAAAAATGCCAGTGTCTGGGCTTCCCTGGTGGCGCAGTGGTTGAGAGTCCGCCTGCCGATGCAGGGGACACGGGTTCGTGCCCCGGTCTGGGAAGATCCCACATGCCGCGGAGCGGCTGGGCCCGTGAGCCATGGCCGCTGAGCATGCGCGTCTGGAGCCTGTGCTCCGCAACGGGAGAGGCCGCAGCAGTGAGAGGCCCGCGTACCGCAAAAAAAAAAAAAAAAAAAAAAAAAATGCCAGTGTCTCCCAGTGTTGAAGGGTTTCATGGTCACGTCCATCCAAGAAACTGATTCGGAGAAATCTCAGAAAGAAAAGCTCCGTTTAACTGCTGACTTCAATATTTTCCAAACTTCATCAACTGTGAGAGCCTCAGGAAGCATCAGGGCTACATTTTGGGAAAAGCTCTTGAACAGAATGAAGGACCACGGAAGGGTTTTGAGCAACGGCACAGCACTGGGTTCCATGTGTGACACAAGATGAATGGGACCACCTGTGTGGGAACGGAGCGGCGAGAGAGGAGAGGCGGGGGTGGGGGGGGGAGCCCTGAGCCACAGTAAACCACACAGTGACAAGAAGTACATTTGTCAAGGGTTGAGAAAAAACAGTGTGTGGTTTCCTGTGGATGATTATACGACTACTGTTTTCTTCCCAGGAAATGACCTTTGGCTCTAAAAAGAAGGCTCCATTTTTCATAAAATGGCAGCGGTGAAAACCCCCAGCAGAGAAGTAAAGAATGCTGAAGAACCATTTCATGATGTATCGCCCCTCCTTTTAAGGAGCCTAGTGGAGGAACCCAAGAAACCAAAAGAAGTACCTAATCACCTCCTGGAATCAAGTAGGTGGTTAGGAAACAGATTTGCTTTACAACTCACATCTTCCCAGAGGATCCAAAGTCCAGAAAGCATAAAGGAATGTTGGGTGATTTATCTGTATTGTTTTACAGGCTGGTGATAGTGTTCATCAAGAACAATGGTTCCATTTAGATCCATCCACTTCACTGGTAGACTTTTTTTTTTTAATATTTATTTATTTATTTTTGGCTGCATCAGGTCTTAGTTGCAGCACATGGGGTTTTCCGTTGCGGTGTGGGCTCTTCGTTGTGGTGCTCGGGCTTCTCTCTAGTTGTGGTGGCGGGTTTTCTCTCTAGTTGTGGCGCTTGGGCTCCAGAGCGCGTGAGGTCTGTAGTTTGCGACACGCGGGCTCTCTCTTTGAGACGCGTGAGCTCAGTAGTTGTAGTGCGTGGGCTTAGTTGCCTGGCCACATGTGGGATCTTGGTTCCCTTGACCAGAGATCAAACCCGCTTCCCCTGCATGGGAGGAGTGTGGAGTCTTATCCACTGGATGGCAGGGAAGTTCTGTAACTGGTAGACTTTTGTGGTGGAAATTGGTCGCCAAGTTCTGCCACCTCCACTTCCTCCAGTATCTTTCCTCTATGTCCCCATTGCATCCTCAGCAGGTCACCAGGACTATTGCAGGGCCCTCCTCCCTGGCCACACTCTTCACAGCCCTGGCATTGTCCTTCCTAGAATCCATGCTGGCTCCTGCCCCCATCCTGTTTGGATGCTCTCAGGGGATCCCCTGTGTGCAGTTCCTTTGCTCGGCACTTGGCCCTCTTTGCCGTCGGTCTAAGCCTGCCCACCCAGGGCCCCTCCAGTCCCCCAGCTCCGGCCATGCCTGTTACTCCTGCTTCTTCAAGGATACGTGCCTTTTCCCACGCGCATCCCTGAGCCTGGAAAGCCTGTTAAATCCTATGGCTGTTGTGCAGAAGGCTAATCATTTTGCCTGCGGTCTTCTCACTGAATCCATCACATCATCATGATACCGTCTATGTCCATTTTACTGTTGGGGAAGCTGGGGTGGCCCAGCTAAGCGGAGAGGTGGTGTTCAGCTGTTGCAGCCCAGTGTCCCGCTCCCTACGTCCCACTAGCTTGCTTCCCACTTGCCGTTCAAGGCCCATCACAAATGCTGGAAATGCAGCATTTGCTGTGGCTCTGTTGTCACTGAAGAACACACTGAGTGCGAGTTAGTATACTTGACTATTTCTGGGCATTAACAGAAAAATGCCCATTTTACATCTGTTTTGTGGCCCTACAAACAAAATCTTCAGCATTAAAAAAAATTACCAAGGGACTTCCCCGGTGGTCCAGTGGGTAAGACTCCACGCTCCCAATGTAGGGGGCCCGGGTTTGATCCCTGGTCGGGGATCTAGATCCCGCGTGCGTGCCGCAACTAAGAAGCCCACATGCCACAAGTAAGACCTGGTGCAGCCAAAATAAATATAAATAAATAAATTTTTTAAAAATTACCAAGTAATGTTCAATACTTAAAAGTAATTACCAATACTTACAAATTTACCAAATAAACTACGGAGATCATAATCCCCCTGAGACCCCACCCTTACCCCAGTCCAGCCCTTCAGTTTGGCCCACAGTTGATGACAGTGACCATTCGCCCGCAGAGGAGAAAAACACCAAATGTTTCACACCCACTGTAGATGGGTACGAAACATGGCGGGCGAAGGGTGGGGTCAGAGTGTCAGTAACTCACAAGATTTAGCTATAGCCAAAGGGGAAAGGTCGTCATTTGTAGGCAACTGGACAGGACATTCATACCGCAGGAGGCAGTTTACTGGTCGGAACCAGGCCTGGGTTTGATTTTTAAAAAATGGAAAGAACGGGGGGTTATAAACAGATGCCTGGCGTGAAGCACGGAAGGCACGGAAAGGCTTGTGACCCAGTGTCTTCTCCACACATCTCAGTTGCTGCTGCGTGAAGAGCCGGGACAAGTTCTGTAGACCTGGACTCTTCTGTGAGCTCAGCTGTCCTAACCTTGTTCTCAAAACTGGGAGCAAAAAAAGACACTCACGTGACAAGAGCAGTTCGAGACTTTACCGTCCAGAGGCATAATTTTTCAGAGCCTTAGGATTACTCTGTATGGCACTGTAATTCAGTTCAGAGGAAATCAAATGATAGCAGTTAAATACGCAGTAATAAAATTAAACCCTTGCTGTTTGGATTCTTTGAAGTGGATATTCATTACATAATAAGCAATTGCAGCGTTATACAGAGAAAACACAGGGTGTGTGCTCTTCACAACCTTGTTTTATTATGAAGACTTGTATAAAATGTGTACAGAGCAAGTTATTTTAATAGATAATAATAAATGTGAATTTGTATTGTGATGATAATATCTCCCAAGTGATGTGTAAAAATAGAGGGAGAAGCAGTCCAGTTCTTGTGGAACAATCATTAATCTTGTTGACAGCTGTATCCTCTGTCTGAAACCTTTGTATGCTTAAAATACCCTAGATTAAAGGGAGCTCATGTTGATAGGATCTTCTTTCATTTAATATACGTTTTTATGTCTAAACTCATGATATACTTAATCTGCATTGTTTTTATAGAGGTTTATGCAAATCTTCTGAATAATAAGGTCATACAGGCAAAACCTGGCATATTGCATTTTGGAGGCTATCAAGTAGAAAAACAACACCAGCAGATACTGGTAGGTACTTTAAAAAAAATTTTTTTTTTAATTTCGTTGAAATATAGTTGATTTACAATGTTGTGATAGTTTCTGCTGTACAACAAAGTGATTCAGTTATACATATATATACATTCTTTTTCATATTCTTTTCCATTATGGTTTATCCCAGGATATTGAATATAGTTCCCTGTGCTCTACAGGAGGACCTTGCTGTTTCTCTCTGTAATAGTTTGCATCTGCTGACCCCAAACTCCCGATCCATCCCTCCCCCACCCCTGGGTAGGTACTTTCTAAGTGGGATAATTAATCATAATAATGAAATGCCATGAATGTTCTACATTTATATTACTCATTCATCTAAAGAGAAGCATAATCAGCAGAAGTGCAGATGTAAATTGGACCAGAAAGGTAGTTCTAGGATGAGAAATTTTAAAGTTGCATCAGTGTCCTTGGACAGCTTTCCTCCCCCTGCCAAAGGCTCCTCCCATCACTCTCTCCAAACTGGTGCCGTTGCTGAGTGACCGTAGGGGCCAGGAACTGTGCTTTGCATCTCACGTGGTCCAGTTTAGTCTTTATACTAGCTTTGTGGAGGTTGTATTGTGGCTCTCTTTGTAGAGATGAGGAAACCGTGATTCCAGAATGTTAAATACAGTACTTGCCTCAAGAACACAGGGACAGAGACAGAGTGACTCTTAGGCTGCCTGCCTCCCAACCAGTGAACTTTTTTTTTTTAGATTTATTTTATTTATTTATTTTTTGGCTGTGTTGGGTCTCTTGCTGTGTACAGGCTTTCTCTAGTTGCGGCGAGCAGGGGCTGCTCTATTGCGGCGTGCAGGCTTCTCATCGTGGTGGCTTCTCTTGTTGTGGAGCACGGGCTCTAGGCGCACAGGCTCAGTAGTTGTGGCGCACAGGCTTAGCTGTTCCATGGCACGTGGGAGCTTCCCGATCCAGGGTTCGAACCCGTGTCCCCTGCATCAGCAGGCGGTTCTTAACCGCTGCGCCCCCAGGGAAGCCCCTCAGGTGCACTTGCGCTCCACGCCTCTACCACCAGGGAAGGGGTGTCCCTTTCTTAGAAGCGCCCAGCAAAGCTTCCGTTTTGCCTGCTCAGGTCAGATGCCCAGGCCTAAATCAGTCACTGTGGCCAGAGACACTCTGGCCTGACCTGGGGCAGCAGCTCCGCTGAAAGGGCTCGGGAAGGGACAGGTGAAAGGACGCACCGAGGAGTGGCTGAAGCTGTGGGGACAGCAGTCCACCGCAGAGCCACATGAGTCCGGGCCTTTCTGGCTCCCCGTCCTTGACCCGGATGTCCAGACTGGGGAGGGCCCGCAGTGGCTACAGCACTCCTAATCCGCCACGAAAAGGGGGCCTGAGCATTAAAGCAGCTGTAACGCCTCAGAGACCCCGCCGTGACCCTCCAAAGTCACACTGAGCAGGACGTCAGAACTACGGCAGCCGGCCGTGGAGCTGGGCTAGACTGGGCTGCGGGCATGTGCTGGAGTGGGGCTGATAGGCGTGGGCCCTCTCATGTGGGCCCTGCGGCTCCGGCTTTGTGGATGGCGTCCCCTCCCAGCGCAGGCGTCTCTGCGTTTACGCGCAGTGCGTTCTTATCAGCCATGTCTTTCACTTATTTATTTATTTTTGTTTTCACATAGCGTCTTTTCTAAAATTTTTTTAATTTAATTTTTATTTTATATTGGAGTATAGTTGATTTACAATGTATTCATTTCAGGCGTACAGTGAAGTGATTCAGTTATACACATACGTATATCCACTCTTTTTTAGATTCTATTCCCATATAGGTCATTACAGAGTATTGAGTAGAGTTCCCTGTGCTGTACAGTAGGTCCTTGTTGATTATTTTATATATATAGTGTGTATATGTCAATCCCAAACTCCTCATTTATCCCTCCCGCCGAAACCGTGTCTTAAAGTGGATCATTTAGAGCCAGAATTCCAACTATGGTGTTAGACTCATCCTCAGAGTGAGGAAAATCGCTGGAGGAAACTGACAAATGGTAAAGCTGTCAGGAAGTGAGGCCAGGTTCTATGGGGCAGACCCCTGCCGACAGAGAATGCAGCTTCCAGAGAATGCAGCGTCTGCAAGTCCTTACGCATCCAAGAGGGTGGAGAGAGAAGGGATCGGGAGAGGAGCTGTTAGATGCCCAGTGCTTCCTCCTAGGAAAAGGGTCAGGATTCAAAACTGCAATTGGGAACTTTACCCCTCAATCTATCGGGACACATTCCTTAGAACACAGCATCAAAGACCAAAGTTAATCATTCATTTTGGAACTTGCTTTTCCTGGTTATTAGGTTTGCTATCTAGATGATGGTAGGGTAAATCTAAAATAATTATTGTTCATAATTACTCATTGTTTGCAATGAGTGAACAATTCACTACCCGTTCCCACCCGCCTCACTCTCCTCATTCCTTTACCCACCCACCCCCAACCTGGGCAGCCACTGATCCACCTTCTGTTGGTATAGATTTGCCTATTCTGGACGTTTCACATAAGTGGAATCACACAACATGTGGTCTTTTGCGACTGGCTTCTTTCATTCAGCATGTTTTCCAGGCTCATTCAATTTGTAGCATGAATCAGTACTTCATTCCTTTTTATGGCCAAATAATATTCTGTTGTATGGCTTTATTACATTTTGTTTTGTTTAAAAAATTTTTTATTGAAATATACTTGATTTACAATGCTGTGTTAGTTTCAGATGCACAGTAAAGTGATTCAATTATACATATCTATGTAACTATATATATTCTTATTGTACATTCTCTTCCACTAAAGGTTATTGCAAGATATTGAGTAGAGTTCCCTGTGCTATACAGTAGGTCCTTGTTGTTTATCTATTTTATATATAGTGGTGTGTATCTTTTAATCCCAAACTCCTAATTTATCCCTCCCCCACCTTTCCTCTTTGGGAGTCATAAGTTTGTTTTCTATGTCTGTGAGTCTATTTCTGTTTTGTAAATAAGTTCATTTGTATCAAATTTTAGATTCCACATATAAGTGATATCATATGATATTTCTCTTTCTTTTTCTGACTGACTTCACTTAGTATGAGAATCTCTAGGTCCATCCATGTTGCTGCAAATGGCGTTATTTCATTCCTTTTTATGGCTGAGTGGTATTCCATTGTATATATGTACCACATCTTCTTTATCCATTCCTCTGTCAATGGACATTTAGGTTGCTTCCATGTCTTGGCTGTTGTAAACAGTGTTGCTGTGAACATTGGAGTGCATTTATCTTTTCAAGTTATGGCTTTCTCTGGTTATATGCCCAGGAGTGGGGTTGCTAGATGATATGGTAGCTCTATTTTTAGTTTTTTAAGGAACCTTCACACTGTTCACATTTCATCGGTTGACGGACGTTTGGATTTTGTCTTTGGGGCTGCTAGGAATAATGTCATCGTGGACATTCGTGTCCATGTTTTTTTTTTTTTTTTTTTTTTTTTTTTTTTTTTTTGCGGTACGCGGGCCTCTCACTGTTGTGGCCTCTCCCGTTGCGGAGCACAGGCTCCGGACGCGCAGGCTCAGCGGCCACGGCTCACGGGCCCAGCCGCTCCGCGGCACGTGGGATCTTCCCGGACCGGGGCACGAACCCGCGGCCCCTGCATCGGCAGGCAGACTCTCAACCACTGCGCCACCAGGGAAGCCCTATGTCCATGTTTTTGTGTGGATATATTTTTAATTCTCTCGGATATATATTAAGAAGTGGAATTGGGTTGTATGGTATGCTAGTTTTCTGTGGCTGCCATCACAAATTACCACAAATTTAGGGGCTTAGAAAACTAGAAACTTATTCTGGAGACCAGAGACCGAAGTCAGCCGGGCCTCGCTCCTTCCACGGGCTCTTGGGAGGAATCTTTCCTTGCCTCTTCCAGGTTGTGGTGGCTCTAGGTGTTCTTTGTTTTGAGGCTTCATGACCCTAAACCTTGGCCTCCATCTTCACGTGGCTTCTCCTCCCACTCCCTTTTGTCTTCTCTTCTGTCTCTAAAAGGATACTTGTCGCTGGACTTAGGGCCCATCCGGGTAATCCAGGATGATCTCATCTCAAGGTCCTTAAATTAATAGCATCTGCAATGAGTCTTTTCCCAAATAAGGTCCCATTCACAAGTTCCAGTTGTTAGGGTGTGGCTGTATCTTTTTGAGTTCACCATTCAACTTACTGTTGTTCTATTTGCATTTCCTTAATCACGAATGATGTTGAGCATCTTTTCATGAGCTTACTGGTCACATTGCACCAAAGGCTTGTGGTGGAGAAGCCATTTGGGATAGCCTAAGAGCAAAGTGAGAGGTGGGGAGCTGACACCCAGGGCATAGAGGGAGACGAGGAGAGAGGCTCGGAGGGAAAGCATGTGGCATATTTGGAGACCAGTGTGAGGTCTGCTTTACCCAGATCGTAGGCTTTTTGGAGGGAGGTAAAAGCTTCATTCTGCTGAAGAACAGAGGCCGTCTCTGTCTTTTGTACAACACAATGCCTAACACACACAAGGCACTCAATAAACACTTGTCAAGATATTGACCTCACTTTATTGGAAGAGAGTGACTTGGTAGAGACTCGTGAATTCCAAGTAAATACAGGCTAGCATCTAAATAATCACACTGCTTCTATCAGACATTGAAACAAGCAGAAATGGATACAAGTACAAAATTATTTCATCTTAATAGCGTTCTGGGAGAGCCAGCCTCCTGTTTCTATCAGCAAACTTAAGCAGAAACCTAAGGGAATTACCTTGAGACTCTTGCCAAACAAGGGGGGGAAATCCAACTCTGCCTTTATCTTGGTTTTGTTACAGGAAACGGTGTAAATTACCCAAGAATGGAATGATTGAACGTGTATTTAAAAGGACAATAAATTGTTCATTAACATTTGAGATTGATCCAGATCTGGTTAAAGGCTTTAAAGCCTTTTACTTGGATTCATATCAAAATCAATCTTTCGATTGAAAAGTTGAAATAATGGTTCCCACTTTTCTCAAAACCAAGACCTCTTAAAATCCCTTTCCCTCTGCGGAAAGATGTTGTCTGGGAAACTATATTTATTAAGGAAATAATTAATCCGTTTTCCCATGAGACAACCAGTGTTACTGTGGCCAGCCCCAAACAAAGTTGTCAGCCTCTACAGCCTTATCTTATGCAGAGCAGCATTCCCTTCAGGCTTTCTGCAATAATTGTATTCGTTTCCAGGCCCCCGTTGCAGCATTCAGAGACACCCCTGCCCCAGGATCTTGGTTCTCGAACTGGAGCCACGAATCCCAGTGGCTTCTAGTCAGTGTGCGAGGGTGGGGACTTGAAGCTGCAGTGTAAAAAACATGCTGCATCCTTCTGGAGCATCAGTTTTACTCTCCCATTTCGGAGAAATGCAGTATAGAGCAACATTTTAGAGTAAAATCCATTACCAACCTGCATTTTAAGGTAAAACTGTTACTGACCAGGGTTCTTGGACTCCGCAATCAGTAGAAATTAATAGGGGCCAGAGGAGACATTCAGGCAAGGCTTTACTGGGGCCCTTGCTGTAGCAGGGGGGAGCGAGAACAGGTAGCCGGTCCCCTGTTCCCATTCTGGCTCCTCGAGGCGGTGCGGGCTGGTCCCTTATATGGGGCGAGGCTGGGGCAGGTCCAGGGGTCGGGCCTGCGGGGCGGCCTAGGGGCTCTGCCCACCCCCTTGGTGGGCCGTGTGCAGGCATCCTACGCAGGGCCCTGCCTTTGCTCCTGGCTCCTCAGAAGTGGCACTTGGGTTTTTTGGTCTGTTTGTGTTTTGTTTTTCTTTGGTCTTTTTGTATCTTGTCCACAATTTGCCCCAGCTACACATGCACGCGGTTACTTTTAGTCCCTTATAGTTTCTCTGTATCTGTTGCTCCAGGAGACGTCTGTCCCCATGCCAGCACTGCAGCAAAGGGTCCCAGGTCCCAGGTCCCAGGTCCCAGCCTGTCTCAAAACACTTTAAAGAACTTATAGAGCTGCTTGCACTTTGCCCCCAGACCCCTGGCGTTGGGTATTAACCTCTGAGAAGCTGTGTCCCTGAAGGGAGGGGTCGAAGGACCCCGACTTGGAGGCTGAGCTGTGTTTGGAAAATACTACGATTAGTGCCCGGGGTTGAAGGTTAGGCCCGGCGCTCTGCCCGGTGGAGGGGCTGGAAGGAAGGAGCAGAGTGGGGACGGAGGGGCGGGAGCTCTGAGCAGCCCTTGGGAGAGCCCTGTGACCCTTGAGTAAAAGCTGTTCAACCCGGGACTGCCTGGTTGGTGGTCCCATGCTTGCTTGCCTGTTCTGGGGGCCCGTTCTGAAACCCTGAAGCGGGGGCTGTCAGTTGGGGCCCGGGGGGGTCAGGGGAGGGAGTGTCAAGGTCGTGAGGACCCACGGGGCCAGGAGGAGGTCAGCTCCCAGGGGCGCAGAGAGCTTGCGGGGGGAAGTAAGGACATCTATTGACCCCAGAATTGCGGGACAGAATAGGGTTTTAGGTGAGTTTATCTTGTCTCGCCTCAAGGGCAATCCTGGGTTGCTCACGTTTTCAAATAAACTTTCAATATTAATTTAACATACACTTTCTAAACACTTGATCTTCCCAAGGCTTTTTTTCCCCTTTCAATGATGATTATTTCACCCCCAGTTTTAGTTATAAATGAAAAGGCAGGAATGCCATTTTAGCCCTGAAAGCATATTACTTTTTAAAAAGAAATCAAACTGACCTGCTGACAAAGTGTAAAAAAAAAAAGATAGATAGGGAATGTAGTTTGGGTACTGAGACATCCTGAGCTCTGAGACGGGAAGAGCCCTAGGTTCCAGGCTTCCTGGGCTCCAGCATACCAGTGTCTCCTGGAAGGACCATTCTCCTGGGTAGGAGATCCAGGAGCCCACACCTCACCAAGATTCCCCCATGCAGAACCCCTGGAGGTCAAGAGAGGCCTGGGCAACTTTTATTTTTTCAGGCTTCTCACATATTAAAGAGATATGCCAGACTTCCCCGGTGGCACAGTGGTTAAGAATCTGCCTGCCAATTCAGGGGACACGGGTTCAGGCCCTGGTCCGGGAAGATCCCACATGCCGCGGAGCAACGAAGCCCGTGCAGCACAACTGCTGAGCCTGTGCTCTAGAGCCCGCAAGCCACAACTATTGAGCCTGCATGTTGCAACTATGAAGCCCACATGCCTAGAGCCTGTGCTCTGCAACAAGAGAAGCCACTGCAATGAGAAGCCCGTGCACCGCAACAAAGAGTAGCCCCCGCTCACCGCAACTAGAGAAAGCCTGCGCACAGCAGCGAAGACCCAACACAGCCAGAAATAAATTTTAAAAAAAAGTAACTTTAAAAATAAAATTAAAAAAATAAAGAGATATGCCATGTTGCTGCAAACGGCAATATGTCCTTCTTTTTTATAGCTGAGTAATATTCCATTATATGTGTGTACCACATCTTCTTTATCCATTCATCTGTTGATGGACATTTAGGTTTGCAGCAACACGGATGGACCTAGAGATTATCATACTAAGTGAAGTAAGGCAGAGAAAGACAGATATTATATCACTTATATGTGGAATCTAAAAAAAAAATACAAATCAACTTATTTACAAAACAAAAACAGACTCATAGACAAAGAAAATAAGCTTATGGTTACCAGAGGGGAAAGGGGATGGGGGAGGAGATAAATTAGGAGTTTGGGATTAACAGATACACACTACTGTATATAAAATAGATAAATAACAGGCTTTTACTATATAGCATAGGGAACTATTTTCATTATCTTGTAATGATCTATAATGGAAAAGAATCTGAAGCTTGAATTTGACACTTGAAACTGACACAGTATTGTAAATCAACTATAGTTAAATTAAAAAAATTTTAAAAAGATATGCCAAAACAGGGTCACAAAAATTGTGGTCCTTTAAGAATATTCACAGGTGAACAGATAACTAATAAGAACCTGCTGTATAAAAAAATAAAATAAGATAAAATTCAAACACATATATTCACAGGTGACAAATGAGAACTTTTAACAAATGCAAGCATTGGTATAATCTCATCAAGAGATTGTGTCTTAAGTCTGACTTAGGGCCTCAGTGAACTCGAGGCCTTGGGCAGTGGCCGTGTGACAGGCTCAGCCTCTGGCCTGGACTTTGGAGACCAAGAGCCTCTTAGCTGTCCTCTGGCCCAGGTGAAGGCCACATCCCAGAACCCAAGGTCCTTGCTCTCCTTTCATGTAGAGGAAGGAAAAACCCCTCTACTCAGAGACCTTGTTAACTTACCCAGCAGGTTGTCCTGCCTTGAACGAGGGCCTCCTCCCGACCCCATCAGAGAACTCCTGACTTTGTGTTCTTTTTTATCAGCCCTAGCAATGGATTGGAGGCTGTCCTCTCCACACTTCTTTTCCTGATTTTTTGACTGCCTTAGTGTCACCAGGTCCCCAGGACAAGTGGCATGTAATTAGAGAAACTGGGAGTGGGTGGGTGGCTGGCTTCTTAGCTCAGCTGAACCACAGGACTAAGTTGAGTTCAACAAAAAGGTGCACAGGTAACCAGTCAGGGCAGGAGGAGGGGAGTGTGCAAGGCCATGCCGGGGGGTACCTGGGGCTGTAGCTCTGGAAAAGTCTTAGGTTGGGCAGAGACACATGGGCATATTTCAGTATTCTTTAAGTGGTGTTGTGTTTATTTTATTATTCGTTAAGTGGTGTATGATAGATTTTGAATCTCTTAAAGCGTTTAAACGTGCACTGAAGCCAGAGCAATCTTGAGAAAGAAAAAATGGAGCGAGAGGAATCAGGGTCCCTGACTTCAGACTATACTAGAAAGCCACAGTAATCAAAACAGTATGGAACTGGCACAAAAAGAGACACACAAATCAATGGAAGGGGATAGAAAACTCAGAGATAAACCCACACACATATGGTCACCTTATTTTTGATAAAGGAGTCAAGGATATATAATGGAGAAATGACAGCCTCTTGGATAAGTGGTGCTGGGAAAACTGGACAGCCTCATGTAAAAGAATGAAATTAGAACACTCCCTAACACCATACACAAAAATAAACTCAAAATGGATTAAAGACCTAAATGTAAGGCCAGACACTGTAAAACTCTTAGAGGAAGACATAGGCAGAACACTCTCTGACGTAAATCACAGCAAGATCTTTTTGGATCCACCTCCTAGAGTAATAATGAAATAATGCCATTTGCAGCAACATGGTTGGACTTAGAGATTATCATACTTAGTGAAGTAAGTCAGACAGAGGAAGACAAATACCATATGATATCACTTATATGTGGAATCTTAATGATACAAATGAATTTATTTATGTACAAAACAGAAATAGACTCAGAGACATAGAAAACAAACTTATGGGGACTTCCCGCGTGGCGCAGTGGTTAAGAATCTGCCTGCCATTGCAGGGGACACAGGTTCGATTCCTGGTCCAGGAAGATCCCACATGCCATGGAGCAGCTAAACTGGTGCGCCACAACTGCTGAAGCCCACGCGCCTAGAGCCCGTGCTCCGCAACAAGAGAAGCCACCGCAACGAGAAGCCTGCGCACCAATGAAGAGTAGCCCCCGCTGGCTGCAACTAGAGAAAGCCCGCGTGCAGCAACGAAGACCCAATGCAGCCAAAAAAAAAAAAAAAAAAAAAAAAAAAAAATCATAAAAAAAAACCCTTATGGTTACCAAGGGGAAAGGTTGGGGGGAGAAATAAATTAGGAGTTTGGGATTAATATATACACACTCCTATAGATAAAATAAACAACAAGGATCTACCGTATAGCACCGGGAACTCTACTCAATATTCTGTAATGACCTAAATGGGAAAATAATCTGAAAAAGAATAGATATATGTATAACTGAATCACTTTGCTGTACACCTGAAATTAAGGCAACATTGTAAATCAACTATACATCAATATAGAATAAAAATTTAAAAAATAATAAAAGTGCACCGTATCTCCTCACATCCCTTTAGGAACAAGATGAGGTAAAGATAAATGAGGAGGTGCATGTGCAGGTAGATAAAGCAGTGTATTCATGTGAATGCTTCTTTTTCTCTCCAGCACGTGGTCAATATTTGCAATGAAGATTTACACGTTCATATTTTACCCCCACAAACCAAACACTTTCAGATCAAATATGTGAAAAAGGTAAGTGTCCCTGGGGGGCATATTCTCCCAAGGTGTTCATTGCCAGGTGTGGTTTTGTGTGCCGCAGGTCTGCCCGGGGCGGCATGTAGCGTGTTGTCCCCGTGGTCCTGCTCCCTTGGGCGCTGGGGCTCGTCCGGACAGGAACCCCCTTGTCTTCTAGGAGCACCGCCTTATCCCTGGCTTGTCCCTCACGGTCACCGTTACATTTACTCCAGATGAGTGGCGATACTACTATGATTGCATCCGCATTCACTGTACGGTATGTCCCTTAATATCGGGGGTTTTTTGGGGCTTGGGGGTGGCATCAAACCTTACATCTTCAAGGGAAGAAGAGAGATGGAGTGACAAGTATGAAGTTTCTCAGCCTGATGCCTTGGGCAGCCGGTCTGAGTGGCTTGAGGGTCCTGGTCCGGTGACGTGGGTCCCAGCTGGGGAAGCTCCAGGCTGCCGAGAACTGGGGCAGAGCCAGAGACACTGCTTGCTGCAGGTTCCCACCTGCCCTGGCCTAAAAATCTCATCTATCTTGTGGTGCTGGGAGTTGAGGAAGGCTTGTCAAATAACTTAAACATCGTCCTTTAAGAGCTAGGTGAGAAGATCAGCAACAACCCCGAGTTGTCACTGGGCACCAGCAGCAAATGTTCTCCGAGGCAGCCCTGGGGGTCTGCAGGGAGGCTACTTGTGTGGTCCGACCCCAGAGGCTGTGCTGTAGGAGCTCCCGAAGGCCTTTTCCAGGTCACCTAATTCATCCGCGGCCTCCAGCCTCCAGCCCCACGTGCTGTCAGTCCTTCCCTTAAAACTGGCACCTCCACACCCCTCCGCCCTGGGTTCCACGCCCAGCCCTTACAAGCTGAGAAGCCTTAAGGTCAAGGAAATTTGCCTTTTCAAAATTGAAGTGGAAGAGTGTGCTTTAGTAACAGATGAGTCTCAGTTTTTAAAAGGAGGGGGAAAAAAAACTAAAAATGAAACCAGAATAGTGCTTTCAGGAGGAATATTCTGTACCAAGAACAAAAATCCTTAGGACAGGCATTGCGTAGAGCACCAGGGCAGGCGTCCTGCTACTTCATAGCAATGCTATTAGTACCTTGTATTTATGTGGTGCCTTAAACTTTTTAAGGCCAGTGTCTGCTTTAATTCTCAAAAATACCTTTAAAGAAAGGTGGCCTTATCCCCACTTGAAAGCAAAGGAAGAGACGAGCTGTGGAGAGGTCAGAGGTCTTACTCAAGGTCACGCACTGTGCAGGTCTAGAAGCAGGCCTCTGTGCCTCTGGCTGGTCCAGTGCTTACTGTTCGGCACTGTCTGGATCAGCTGATTCTGTGCTGGTTTCTGTTTATCTCAGGCCGCTCACAATTGTGTTTCCCTATAACTTTCTGAGATCGAAACAGATGACTGTTTTCATCTCTACGTGAAGGCATCATTAGCTTTCCTGGATAATATTGAATATCATTTCAGTGAAATACGCTAAAAATTTTCTATACTTTGTTTATAGCTAAGAAAACTCAATATTTCAACTGTTATATTTAAGCACTCAGTGTTTTTTTTTTTAAGGAAATGTTTTCCCTTTTTTTCTGGAGGTATTTTTTAATGATAGAAAACAAGATAAGAAATAAAGGATCTACAAATTCATCTTTGAAAATTATAGTCTTGGGACTTCCCTGGCAGTCCAGTTGTTCCAAAGCAGGGGGCGTGGGTTCAACCCCGGGTCGGGGAACTAAGTTCCCACATGCTGCGAGGCGCAGCCAAAAACAAAGAAAAAGAAAAAAAGAAAATTATAGTCTTAAGCATGGTAAACTTGACTTTTTTCCCATTAATTTTAGGGAGATGAGACTTTGCTTGTCCCCATCCACGCCTATCCTGTCATAAATAGACTGGACTTTCCCTCATTTATAAATCTATCAAATGTTCTACTTGGTGAAAGGTAAGTTATCAAAATGAATTACCAAACTGTCATGGGATGTGAAAAGTTAAGAGAGACTCACATAGATAAAAACTTAGATTTCTGTTTTTCCTAATGGAAAGTTTTCCTTCTAGCTGAGTTAGACTGGACTTGTAGTTGCAAAGGCAAAGCAAACAACCAACAAACAAACCCAACCGAGTCAAAATATCGTTAAGCAAGAAAGGAATTTATTGGGTCATCAACCTGAAAGGTGCAAGATGGCACGCACCTTCAGGCATGGCTGCGTCTAGGGGTTTAACAGGGGTTGCTGGGACCTGACCCTCCCCGGACCTTGGTTTTGCTGCCCTGCGCAGGCTTCTTTCTCCACAGGCTCCCCTTCACAGGGCAGGGTAGCTGCCAGAAGGTCCAAATACTGTTGGCAACAGCGGTAGTTGGAGGGCCTGCAGGGTTGGGAGTATTAGTGTCGGAGTCCCAGGGAGGCATCTCATGCCTGTGCATTAACCAGCATGTGTTTTTGGACGGAATGGCCACAGGGAAGGCCAAGACCCTGGACAGTCACTATGGAAGCCAAATCTCAAATCCACCCTCCTTGTTGGGAAAATAGTTGATGACTCTAGCTGTATTTCAAGGTGTGTCTTGTTTCAGCAGTAAATATTTACTAAATACCTACTACCAGGCACAGTGCTGTCTGTCCCTAGGGACATAAAGAAGGTGACTGTTGAGCTGTTAGATACCGAGATACAATGGCCATGCCGGTTGTTAAAATCTTGTTAAACGCTGAAATATTTCTGTACTGGTTGGGAAATATATACTGTCCTGAGCCCCCAGTCCCTCCCTGCCATCTGCTTGGCCCCTCTCCTGCCGCCCCTCACCTCCAATGATTCTGTAACTAAGTTGTTAATACCTAGCCATCTGGTGGTGGTGGGGTGGGGGGGAACGGACCTGCAGGACCTGGCTCCAGCTTTGTATCCACACTAGTGGCACACTGCCCGTGAAGTCCTGTTTGGGTGATATTTGGAATATCACCTGTGGTAAAAAGATGAATAGACAAAAGTTCTCATTCTGAAGGTCTTAAAGTCTGATGGGGACAGAACCACGTCACTGATTAATTACACCGCGTGCCCGCGTTGTAATCAGGGCACACGCGGGGTCTCGTGCAGGAGGGATGGGGAAGGTCCTCACGCCTAAGCAGGGGACGTCCGGTTATCCTATCTGGTTAGCCACCACGGGGCGGGCTGTGAGGGTGGCATTCCAAGCAGGGAAACAGCACGTACAAAAGCACAGTGGTGGCAAAGAGTGTGGACTACGTCTTGCAGGTGATGAAGTCACCCAGTAGCTGGTAGATACTAGATGCCTTGTGGTCTAGGCCCAGACAGTGAGCAAAGACTGTGGGCTTCAGTCTGTGTTTGGGGGTGAAAGCAAGTTCAGGTGCCTGCAGGCAGCTCTGAGCAGGGGATACAAGTTGCTAGTGACTGGGTAGTAGAGGTAGAGAGGGGGCGACTGAAGCTTTTTGGTGCTGGCGGGGGACCAAGGTGTGTGAGCTTCAGAGCCCTTGAATGAAACTCACCATCTAGATCTGAACAATCGCGTTGGTTCAGCTGACGTGAGATCCCATCCCCCGCCCAGCGGCTTCGCATGAGCTTCTGATGCACCATCTCTCTTTACTTATTTTTTTAAAAACAGCTCTTTAAGAATTGTCAATAAGGGACTTCCTTGGTGGTCCAGTGGTTAAGACTCTGCACTTCAAATGCAGGGGATGTGGGTTCAATCCCTGGTCAGGGAACTAAGATCCCTGCACGGTGTGGCCAAAAACTAAAATTAAAATAAAATAAAATAAAAATTCCCCCCAAAAATAATTGTCAATAAATTATCCATACAAAAGGGGCTAATAGAGGTGAATCCCTCCTGGCAGGACCCACTCACTCTATGCGTTTTGAGGCCAAACATAGCTATTTCCTTTAAATGGGTGAATAAGCAATTTTTAACCAAAATTGAAGTGGCAGGAAACAACTAACTTCCTAGTTCATCTGTCTTCCTCCCTCCCTCCCTCCCTCTCTCCCTTCCTCTCTCTCTCTCCCTGTTTTTCTTTCTTTCCCTCCACAAATCACTCCTTGTCTGGACCGTAAGCAAGGCTGTTGAGGTTGAGAGCACTGGTCCATAGGCAGGAGGAAATGATGCAGAAATCAGCCTTGGTTCTTCTTCTTATTTTTTTTAGTGGGGTGTAATTGCTTTACAATGTTGTGTTAGTTTCTGCTGTACAGCAAAGTGATTCAGCCATACATATACATACATCCCCTCCCTCTTGGACCTTCTTAACAGATAAATCTGCCCACTTCCCTGGAGGCTTCTCCCAAGCTGTTTTATACATCATGCCCTTCATTTGTAATCAGAATGAAAATTTCAGCTAAACAGGTTATGAAGCTGAGTTACTGTGTGTAACACTGTGATATTTTAAAATTTTTGCAAAAGATAAGCGTGCTACTTTGTTTCTCCAAGCATTCTGGCAGCAGCGCCTTCCCAAGACTTGATGCACTTGACTTAATGGCTTTTCCCCAACCTTTAACTATGCAAACTGCCCAGCACTGCATTCCATCCACAATGTCTGGCGTCGGGGGCGGTGGTGGTGGTGGTGACTATTTGAAAGGGTTTTCACCTGAAATGTCCTCTGTTAATCCTAGGCCGCCTTGGGGGTTGAAGGTATTATTTGGGTGGGTTCTTTATTCAACATTCATTCATTTAACAAACCTTTATTGAATGCCTACTGTGTGCCAGGCACAATGGTAGGTACTAAGGATGTAGAGGTGATTAAACCCTCATCTCATGATTAAATAGACAATTCTTTATTTGTATTTTATTGAAGTATAGTTGATTTACAATGCTGTGTTAATTACTGCTGTATAGCAAAGTGATTCATATATACACACACACACACACACACACACACACACACACACACACACACACACACATTCTTTTTTTTTTTTTTCTGGCCGCACCACATGATATGCGGGATCGTAGTTCCCCAACCAGGGATCAAACCCGTGTCCCCTGCAGTGGAAGTGTGGAGTCTTAACCACTGGACCACCAGGGAAGCTCCCTATACACACATTCTTTTTCATAGTCTTTTCCATTATGGTTTATCACAGGATATTGAGTAGAGTTCCCTGTGCTCTGCAGTAGGACCTTGTTGTTATCTATCCTCTATGTACTAGTTTGCACCTGCTGACCCCAAACTCCCACTCCTTCCCCCCACACCGCGCTCCTCAGCAACCACAAGTCTCTACATCTGCAAGTCTGTTTCTGTCTCGTAAGTTCATTTGTGTCATATTTTAGATTCCACGTATAAGCGGTATCATATGGTATTTGTCTTTCTTTTTCTGACTTACTTCACTTAGTATGAGGATCTCTAGGTCCATCCGTGTTGCTGCAAATAGCATTATTTCGTTATTTTTTATGGCTGAGTAGTATTCCACTGTATATGTACTACATATTGTTTATCCATTCCTCTGTCGATGGACACTTATGTTGCTTCCATGTCTTGTCTATTGTAAATAGTGCTGCTATGAACATAGGGGTGCATGTATCTTTTTGAATTACAGTTTTGTCTGGATATATGCCCAGGAGTGGGATTGCTGGAGCATATGGCAGCTCTATTTTTAGTTTTTTAAGGAGCCTCCATACTGTTCTCCATAGTGGCTGCACCAATTTACATTCCCACCAACAGTGTAGGGGGTTTCCCGTTTCTCCACACCCTCTCCAGCAATTATTGTTTGTAGACTTTTTGATGATGGCCATTCTGACCTGTGTGAGGTGGTACCTCGTTGTAGTTTTGATCTGCATTTCTTTAATAAGTAGTGATGATGAGCATCTTTTCACATGCCTCCTGGCCATCTGTATTCTTCTTTTTTTTTTTAAATAAATGTATTTATTTATTTTTGGCTGCTTTGGGTCTTCGTTGCTGCACGCGGGCTTTCTCTAGTTGCAGCGACTGGGGGCTACTCATCATTGCCGTGCGCAGGCTTCTCATTGCAGTGGCTTCTCTTGTTGCGGAGCATGGGCTCTAGGTGCATGGGCTTTGGTAGTTGTGGCACGTGGGCTCAGTAGTTGTGGCGCACGGGCTTAGTTGCTCTGCAGTATGTGGGATCTTCCCAGACCAGGGCTCGAACTCATGTCCTCTGCATTGACAGGCAGATTCTTAACCACTGTGCCCCCAGGGAAGCCCTGTATGTCTTCTTTGGAGAAATGTCTATTTGGGTCTTCTGCCCATTTTTCGATTAGGAGGTTTGCTTTTTTGTTGTTGAGTTGTTTGAGCTGTTTGTTAACTGGACGATTCTAATTTCTAATTCAGTGTGTTCTGAGGAAGGACACGTAACCCAGCTCAGTGTGAAGTGAGTTGGGGGCAGGTGGGACGGCGGAGCTCAGACAAGACTTCCTAGAGGAGAGTGCACCTGCCCTGAGCTTTTGAAGCGTGACTAGACATCAGGCAGCGGAAGGGAGCAGGAGGGAAGAAGGGTGTTTCAGGCAGTGTGGAGGCTTGGGCACAGGCAGAGGTGTGGAAGGAACGGCACCTGTGGACTGCTCTGGGGCGTTCGTGAGCCTGGACCTGGGTTATCAGCGCTGTGGCAGGGCAAGGGCTGAGCGAGAAGGGCCTCAGAGGCTTTGCTGGCAAAGGTGGATTTCACTGAGGCCACCACTGAACAAGGGAAGCAGAGAAATGCACGGTCGTGTGTACCTTGTAGAAACTGCACTCTGGGGACTTCCCTGGTGCTCCAGCGGCTAAGGCTCGGTGCTCCCAATGAGGGGCCCAGGTTTGATCCCTGGTCAGGGAACTAGATCCCGCATGCATGCCGCAGCTGAGTCCACGTGCCGCAGCTAAGACCAGCGCAGCCAAATAAATATTTTTTAAAAAGAAACCGCTTCTCTTTGAAATTTGGGCCATATTATATTGCATGTGATTGTCAGACTTTTAAGAGTTTGACTTTTCAAAGCTTACATTCACGTCATATTTGTGTGGGCTTATGTGACTATAGTAAAACTGTTTTGTGCCTTTCTTTAAAATTTGCTTATAAGAGGTAAAAATACTACAACGATCATCAGAAGTATAATCATTTCACTGGTGTCTTTGAGCTAATGGATTGTATCTGAAAGCTATGTGAAAGCCAGGCGTTGAATAGAAGAGATTGTGAATTGAAACAGTGTTTTTATTTATTTACTTATTTATTTACTTATTTATTTATTATACAGCGGGTTCTTATTAGTTATCTATTTTATACATGTTAGTGTCCATGTATATGTCCATCCCAATCTCCCAATTCGTTCCACCCCCACCCCCCGCCCACTTTCCCCCCTTGGTGCCCATACGTTTGTTGTCTACCTCTGAAACAGTGTTTTTAATTAATTATAAATATTGCTGACATATTGTTTATTTTAAAATTTGGATTTTTTTTTTTTTTTCGGTACGGGGGCCTCTCACTGTTGTGGCCTCTCCCGTTGCGGAGCAACAGGCTCTGGACGCACAGGCTCAGCGGCCATGGCTCACGGGCCCAGCCGCTCCGCGGCATGTGGGATCTTCCCGGACCGGGGCACGAAGTCGTGTCCCCTGCATCGGCAGGCAGACTCTCAACCACTGCGCCACCAGGGAAGCCCAAAATTTGGATTTTTTTATACTCTTTACCTACCTCAGTGAGTTTCAGAAGGGGGCTTTGAAGTATAATCTTATGTTCTACTTGATACTGTAGCAATTTCTATATATAGTATAACAACTCTATTAAATAAATACATCATGTACTTGACACTGCTGTGGAGATGGGCCTGGGACACCTCAAAATCAGGCACTGATTGCAAGTATTTAAATGTAGTCGTGGGGCCTTAGGTTCCTTAGAAGCAGAAACAAGGATTCGTTGCACCTGACTTCCTAAGGCATAACCCATAAAGGAGTGCAGGACAGGGATGGGGTGCCCAGCCCCTCAGCCAAGGGCACTTCTCTGGAGAAGGTCAAGGGTGAGTCCTCAGCGCCAGCCCTCCCAGAGCCGGGCGATGGGTCCACCAGCTGGCCAAGGGGAGGGCACGCAGCAGCACCACAAATCCACAGCAGGCGGACAGGCCCTCGATTCACACACTCGCCTGTCCACCCTCCGTCCGGCTTCATCGGGCTCTGGAATTGTCCTTCTCTGGAGTGATGGTGTGGATTTGTGCGAGGTTGAGCTGATGTGAGCTGCTGCCTGGCAGAGGGGACGGTCTTCCGGTGGACGGTGTCATGATGGAGAGTGTGGGGTGACTACGTGGCGGTCCATCTCTGGGCTGCCTTCCCTCCCTGGGGCAGAGGGGCGTTTGAATGTGACCATGCACCGTTCAAAGGTTATTTATTGTTTTAGCTGGTATAACACTTGGGTAGTTGCTGCGTTATTTATGTAGATTTTTCTTTTTTACATTACATGGCGATGTACACTCTTCTGATACATACAGTACATAAAATAAGATTCTTTAGAACGGTTATGCACAAGACATGCAGTACTGGATTTATACATTAGGTCCCAGGATGTGATTAATTGGAGGAAAAAAACGTTGGACTAGGCATTTTGACTACAGCAACCAGAAGTTATATAACACAGAGCAGACACACATCTGGTTTGAAGGGCAGATGCTAAACATTATCCGTGAGAAAACACTCCTCCCACAAGGGCGGGTTGGCTGCAGCCACTGCTGGGTGCATAAGAAGCGGCGATGCCTCATCTGTGACCTCCAGTCTCACTGTGGTCCCAAGGTCCCAAGCGTGCCACTCGCCTCGGAGCCCATCAGCCCTCACCCTCGAGGCTGCATTGCAGTCCGGCTCCTGCTGTTTCTCTGCCTCAGGCCCGCAGCCCCCAGTCCCACGCACACACGAATACCCCCGCTCTGCTCCGTCACTTCTTCAGGGGCTGCTGGTGAGGCCCGGCTGCGGGACCAGGAAGGACACACCTGCAGGTGCTGCGTCTCTGTGCTTGTCCCAGCTGCTCGGCAGCTTCTGCGCCCAACCTCACCCACTGTCGCCCCCACCCCGCCCACCCAGAGGACCAGCACGCCCTCCAGCAGCACCGCCAACCTGTCACTGTGTCTTACGAGGTGGGCATCTGGCTGCTGGCAGCTGTACCTCTGGCTCCTTCGCCCATCTCATCCCCTCAACCTCAGTCTTTCCCTTTGTAGCTCCCTGTGGGGAGTAAAGTCCAGGATGGTTCTCTGAGGAATTTTTAGATTGTTGGGGAGAGTGGGGAGCGTCCCACCAATCCTCCTGTCTAGTCTGGTGCAGACAGTTTATCCCTCAGCCTGCCAGCCATCCATCCGTTCTGAATTTGTGGCTCTGATCTCATTAAACTGCTGACCTGCTTCATTTGTTCCACATGGTTGGGGACCACATGATTTATTTTTTGTAAACATTTCAGGCTTGTGGTTGCCAAAGGGGAAAGGTGGGGGGGGGGTGGACTGGGAGTTTGGGATTAGCAGATGCAAACTATTGTGTATAGAATGGGTAAACAATAAGGTCCTACTGTAGGGCACAGGGAACTATATCCAATCTCCTGGGATAAACCATCATGGAAAAGAGTATGCAAAAGAATGTATACATATGTATAACTGAGTCACTTTGCTTACAGCAGAAGTTAGCACAACATTGTAAATCAACTAGACTCCAATAAAATAAATTTTAAAAATTTCAGTTAGTTGCCAACATTTAGAAATCAGAAGATTGCACATGAAAATTTAGATTTCCACTCTTCGTTAAAAGAAAAAAAAAAGAGGAAGATCCAGCAGTACTAGGCACACATTCCTGCATGACCACAATCGGTTCCTCAGGGACGAACTGGAAGCTGCCCCGTCAGAGGGCAGTACCTTTGCCAGGCTGCCGCAGTCCCCACCACTCCCTGTTACCTCACACGTAGCCCTCTCCTCTCACTGTTACCTGCCTGGCCTGTGAGGACCCTCAATAAAGAAACTAAAAAGGAGACGAGGCAGTGCAGTGTCTAGATTCCAATCCAGGCTCTGCTTCGTGATGGCTATACGACCCTAAAAGTGACCCAAAAAGTTAGGGGTTTTTTTCAAGTTTTTCTCACAAAATGTTGAATCCCAGACTTTTGACTCCTGGAGAAAGCCATCAAAAGGCTGAAAAACTGAAATTTGGGAAAGTAATACTGACCTTATTAGAACCTAGCTTGGAAATTGTAATACTGGATACTGCTTTTCTCCCTTTGATTTTGTGCAAATTTTTTTAAATTTTATTTATTTATTTATTTATTATTTTTGGCTGCGTTGGGTCTTCTCACTTAAAATTCTTAGAGACTGCAATTTCAGAACCAAAAGTATTTGAAAATACGCTGCTTTGCTTTAAAAATTCATTTCTTATTCCACTGCCGAGTGATTTTTTGTCCTTATAATTGCTGGTGGGTGAGCGGCAGGGACTTGGAGCTGTAGCTGGGCGCCCGGCCGGCAGGACAGGTCATTCATCTCCAGCCGAGTGTGTGTGTGTGTTTTTTTTTTGTTTTTTGTTTTTTTGCGGTACGTGGGCCTCTCACCGTTGTGGCCTCTCCCGCCGCGGAGCACAGGCTCCAGACGTGCAGGCTCAGCGGCCATGGCTCACGGGCCCAGCCGCTCCGCGGCATGCGGGATCCTCCCGGACTAGGGCACGAACCCGTGTCCCCCGCATCGGCAGGCGGACTCTCAACCACTGCGCCACCAGGGAAGCCCCAGCCGAGTGTGTTTTTAATACCTTCAGTGTGGGCTTGCTTCTCCCTTGTCTCCTAAAAGAGGAAAAGACCGTCAGTAGTTCTTAGTGTGTCCTCTTATCATCTCCCAATAAGTGCTATATTTTTCTCAACTAAAAAGGAACTCGATCTGCAGGAGGCTTTTCAAGCCTTTTCAAGGCCTTTTTGGTGACGGTTGTATAACAGTGTGAATGCACCTAATTCCACTAAAGTGTACCTTAGAAAATGGGTGAAATGGTAAATTTTATGTTATGTACATTTTACCACATTTTTTTAAAAGGTGTTTAACCAGTGTGAATAGGGTACATACTGTCTCTGCAGACGACATGTCATCTGGTCACCTCTAACTTTTCCAGAATTCAGTTACCTTCCACCTCCCAGAGAAATACCGTAACTTCCTTTACCAAGTATGCAAAGGGGACCTCATTTAATTCCCACTGTTCCCTAGTGATTTCAGCAGAACTCCACCTTTTCCTAAACTACTGGGGTGTGGGAGAGGGTGAGGTTTTACCAGTAGGAAGAACTAAGTAGGGTTGGGGAAGGAATTGAAGTAAGGGCAAGAAAGGAGCTTGAAGGCCAGGCCAGCAAGAGAAAAAACATCCAACCTCCCTGACACTTTGATTCTTTATCGGTCTTTGCCTCTAACACTGGTCTAAACCTAGTCTGAAATGAGTGTGGCGTTTAATTCTATAAGGGAAAAAGAATAAGAAAGAATAGACGCCTGTTCCCTGAACGTTTCTTTATGTGAATTTGTGCTTGTCTTTATTTGACTATATCATTAGGATCATGGGTCCACTGTGCTTCTGGTTTCAGGCCCCAATCCCAGTGAAGTTAATTATGTCTTTGAAAACAAGATAAGCAGCCTATGAAAGTTCACAAGAACATAAATCATCTGAGATAAAAGAGCGTACTTTGAAATTTGAAACATAATTTACTCTCCACTCTTTGTATCTTTTCAAATTGTGGCCCATTCGTTTGGGGGTTTGGGGGTCTGGTTTATCCGGAAACTAATCATTATGTCTGATTTCTTTCTGTTTTTGTTGGTCGTATTCTGAATACAGCAATGTACATCTCAAGCTTAAAGGAAAATAACTGGCCAGGCCCCAGATTTCCCCCTTTCTCTCTACATGCATGCCAGGACTTGAGGGGAGGTGGGTAACATCTGAGAAAAGGTCTTGGGACTTTATAACCCTTTGTTGCTGATGGGCTAATTAAAGGACACGTCTTTCAAAAAGCTCAATAAATAAAGCACAGAGGGATCAGGGTTTTTTGTTTGTTTTGAATTTTATTCTATTTATATTTTTATACAGCGGGTTCTTATTAGTTATCCATTTTTTACATATTAGTGTATATATGCCAATCCCAATCTCCCAATTCATCACACCACCACCCCTCCCCCTGCCACTTTCCCCCCTTGGTGTCCATACGTTTGTTCTGTACATCTGTGTCTGAATTTCTGCCCTGCAAACTGGTTCATCTGTACCATTTTTCTAGATTCCACATATATGAATTAATATACGATATTTGTTTTTCTCTTTCTGACTTACTTCACTCTGTATGACAGTCTCTAGATCCATCCACATCTCTACAAATGACTCAATTTTGTTCCTTTTTATGGCTGAGTAATATTCCATTGTATATATGTACGACATCTTCTTTATCCATTCTTCTGTCGATGGGCATTTAGGTTGCTTCCATGACCTGGCTATTGTAAATAGTACTGCAGTGAACATTGGGGTGCATGTGTCTTTTTGAATTATGGTTTTCTCTGGGTATATGCCCAGTAGTGGGATTGCTGGGTCATATGGTAATTCTATTTTTAGTTTTTTAAGGAACCTCTATACTGTTCTCCATAGTGGCTGAATCAATTTACATTTCTACCTACAGTGCAAGAGGGTTCCCTTTTCTCCACACCCTCTCTAGCATTTATTGTTTGTAGATTTTCTGATGATGCCCATTCTAACTGGTGTAAGGTGATACCTCACTGTAGTTTTGATTGCATGTCTCTAATAATTAGTGATGTTGGGCAGCTTTTCATGTGCTTCTTGGCCATCTGTATGCCTTCTTGGAAAAAATGTCTATTTAGATCTTCTGCCCATTTTTCGATTGGGTTGTTTGTTTTTTTAATATTGAGCTGCAACAGCTGTTTATATATTTTGGAGATTAATCCTTTGTCCATTGATTCGTTTGCAAATATTTTCTCCCATTCTGAGGGTTGTCTTTTCATCTTGTTTGTAGTTTCCTTTGCTTTGAAAAAGCTTTTGTTTCATTCGGTCCTATTTGTTATTTTTGTTTTTATTTCCATTACTCTAGGAGGTGGATCAAAAAAGATCTTGCTGTGATTTATGTCAAAGAGTGTTCTTCCTATGTTTTTCTCTAAGAGTTTTATAGTGTCCGGTCTTACATTTAGGTCTCTAATCCATTTTGAGTTTATTTTTGTGTATGGTGTTAGGGAGTGTTCTAATTTCATTCTTTTATATGTAGCTGTCCAGTTTTCCCAGCACCACTTATTGAAGAGACTGTCTTTTCTCCGTTGTATATCCTTGCCTCCTTTGTCATAGATTAGTTGACCATAGGGTGTGGGGTTATCTCTGGGCTTTCTATCCTGTTCCATTGATCTATGTTTCTGTTTTTGTGCCAGTACCATATTGTCTTGATTACTGTAGCTTTGTAGTATAGTCTGAAGTCAGGGAGTCTGATTCCTCCAGCTCCGTTTTTTTCCCTCAAGACCGCTTGGGCTATTTGGGGTCTGTTGTGTCTCCACACAAATTTTAAGATTTTTTTCTTCTAGTTCTGTAAAAAATGCCATTGGTAATTTGATAGGGATTGCATTGAATCTGTAGATTGCTTTGGGTAGTATAGTCATTTTCACAATATTGATTCTTCCAATCCAAGAACATGGTATATCTCTCCATCTGTTGGTATCATCCTTAATTTCTTTCATCAGTGTCTTATAGTTTTCTGCATACAGGTCTTTTGTCTCCCTAGGTAGGTTTATTCCTAGGTATTTTATTCTTTTTGTTGCGATGGTAAATGGGAGTGTTTCCTTAATTTCTCTTTCAGATTTTTCATCATTAGTGTATAGGAATGCCAGAGATTTCTGTGCATTAATTTTGTATCCTGCAACTTTACCAAATTCATTGATTAGCTCTAGTAGTTTTCTGGTGGCAATTTTAGGATTCTCTATGTATAGTATCATGTCATCTGCAAACACTGACAGTTTTACTTCTTCTTTTCCAATTTGTATTCCTTTTATTTCTTTTTCTTCTCTGATTGCTGTGGCTAGGACTTCCAAAACTATGTTGAATAAGAGTGGTGAGAGTGGACATCCTTGTCTTATTCCTGATCTTAGAGGAAATGCTTTCAGTTTTTCAACATTGAGAATGATGTTTGCTGTGGATTTGTTGTATATGGCCTTTATTATGTTGAGGTAGGTTTCCTCTATGCCCACTTTCTGGAGAGTTTTTATCATAAATGGGTGTTGAATTTTGCCAAAAGCTTTTTCTGCATCTATTGAGATGATCATATGGTTTTTCCTCTTCAATTTGCTAATACGGTGTATCACATTGATTGATTCGTGTATGTTGAAGAATCCTTGCATCCCTGGGATAAATCCCACTTGAACATGGTGTATGATCCTTTTAATGTGTTGCTGGATTCTGTTTGCTAGTATTTTGTTGAGGATTTTTGAATCTATATTCATCAGTGATATTGGTTTGTAATTTTATTTGTAGTATCTTTGTCTGGTTTTGGGATCAGTGTGATGGTGGCCTCATAGAATGAGTTTGGGAGTGTTCCTTCCTCTGCAATTTTTTGGAAGACTTTGAGAAGGATGGGTGTTATCTGTTCTCTAAATGTTTGATAGAATTCACCTGTGAAGCCATCTGGTCCTGGACTTTTGTTTGTTGGAAGATTTTTAGTCACAGTTTCAATTTCGTTACTTGTGACTGGTCTGTACATATTTTCTATTTCTTCTTGGTTCAGTCTCGGAAAGTTATACCTTTCTAAGAATTTGTCCATTTCTTCCAGGTGTCCATTTTATTGGCATAGCATTGCTTGTAGTAGTCTCTTACGATGTTTTGTATTTATGCAGTGTCTATTGTAACTTCTTTTTCATTTCTAGTTTCATTGATTTGAGTCCTCTCCCTCTTTTTCTTGAAGAGTCTGGCTAATGGTTTATCAATTTTGTTTATCTTCTTAAAGAACTAGCTCTTAGTTTTATTGATCTTTGCTATTGTTTTCTTTGTTTCTATTTCATTTATTTCTGCTCTGATCTTTATGACTTCTTTCCTTCTACTAACTTTGGGTTTTGTTTGTTCTTCCTTCTCTAGTTCCTTTAGGTGTAAGGTTAGGTTGTTTATTTGAGATGTTTGTTCTTTCTTGAGGTAGGATTGTATTGCTATAAACTTCTCTCTTAGAACTGCTTTCGCTGCATCCCATAGGTTTCGGATCATCGTGTTTTCTTTGTCATTTGTCTCTAGGTATTTTTTCATTTCCTCTTTGATTTCTTCAGTGATCTCTTGGTTATTTAGTAATGTATTGTTTAGCCTCATATGTTTGTGTTTTTTATGTTTTGTTCCCTGTAATTGATTTCTAATCTCATAGCGTTGTGGTCGGAAAAGTTGCTTGATATAATTTCAATTTTCTTAAATTTACTGAGGCTTGATCTGTTCCCCAAGATGTGATCTATCCTGGTGAATGTTTCATGCGCACTTGAGAAGAAAGTGTAATCTGCTGTTTTTGGATGGAATGTCCTAAAAATATCAATTAAATCTATCTGGTCTATTGGGTCATTTAAAGCTTGTGTTTCCTTCTTAATTTTCTGTTTGGATGATCTGTCCATTGGTGTAAGTGAGGTACTAAAGTCCCCCACTATTATTGTGTTACTGTTGATTTCCTCTTTTATAGCTATTAGCAGTTGCCTTATGTATTAAGGTGCTTCTATGTTGGGTGCATATATATTTACAATTGTCGTATCTTCTTCTTGGATCGATCCCTTGATCATTATGTAGTGTCCTTCCTTGTCTCTGGCAACATTATTCATTTTGAAGTCTATTTTATCTAGTACGAGTATTGCTACTCCAGCTTTCTTTTGATTTCCATTTGCATGGAATATCTTTTTCCATCCCCTCACTTTCAGTCTGTGTGTGTCCCTAGGTCTGAAGTGGGTCCCTTGTAGACAGCATATATATGGGTCTTTTTTTGTATCCATTTAGTGAGCCTGTGTCTTTTGGTTGGAGCATTTAATCCATTCATGTTTAAGGTAATTATTGATATGTATGTTCCTATTACCATTTTCTTGATTGTTTTGGGTTTGTTTTTGTAGGTCCTTTTCTTCTCTTGTGTTTCCCACTTAGAGAAGTTCCTTTAGCATTTGTTGTAGAGCTGGTTTGGTGGTGCTGAGTTCTCTTAGCTTTTGCCTGTCTGTAAAGCTTTTGATTTCTCCATAGAATCTGAATGAGATCCTTGCCAGGTAGAGTAATCTTGATTGTAGGTTCTTCCCTTTCATCACTTTAAATATGTCATGCCAGTCCCTTCTGACTTGTAGAGTTTCTGCTGAGAAATCAGCTGTTAACCTTATGGGAGTTCCCTTGTATGTTATTTGGTTATTTGTCTTTTTTCCCTTGCTGCTTTCAATAATTTTTCTTTGTCTTTAATTTTTTCCAGTTTGATTACTATGTGTCTTGTTGTGTTTCTCCTTGGGTTTATCCTGTATGGGACTCTCTGAGCTTCCTGAACTTTGGTGGCTATTTCCTTTCCCATGTTAGGGAAGTTTTTGACTATAATCTCCTTAAATATTTTCTCAGGTCCTTTCTCTCTTCTCCTTCTGGGACCCCTATAATGCAAATGTTGTTGCATTTAATGTTGTCCCAGAGGTCTCTTAGGCTGTCTTCATTTCTTTTCATTCTTTGTTCTTTATTCTGTTCTGCAACAGTGAATTCCACCATTCTGCCTTCCAGGTCACTTATCCGTTCTTCTGCCTCAGTTATTCTGCTATTGATTCCTTCTAGTGTAGTTATCATGTCAGTTATTGTATTGTTCATCTCTGTTTGTTTGTTCTTTAATTCTTCTAGGTCTTTGTTATTCATTTCTTGCATCTTCTCGATCTTTGCCTCCATTCTTTTTCCAGAATCCTGGATCATCTTCACTACCATTATTCTTTATTCTTTTTCTGGAAGGTTGCCTATCTCCACTTCATTTAGTTGTTTTTCTGAGGTTTTATCTTGTTCCTTCATCTGGTGCAAGGTTGCCTATCTCCACTTCATTTAGTTGTTTTTCTGGGGTTTTATTTTGTTCCTTCATCTGGTACATCTGCCTTTTCATCTTGTCTATCTTTCTGTGAATGTGGTTTTTGTTCCACAGGCTGCAGGATTGTAGTTCTTCTTGCTTCTGCTGTCTGCCCTCTAGTGGATGAGGCTATCTAAGAGGTTTGTGCAAGTTTCCTGATGGGAGGGACTGGTGGTGGGTAGAGTTGGCTGTTGCTCTGGTAGGCAGAGCTCAGTAAAACTTTAATCCACTTGTCTGCTGATGGGTGGGGCTGGGTTCCCTCCCTGTTGGTTGTTTGGCCTGAGGGGACCCAACACTGGAGCCTACCTTGGCTCTTTGGTGGGGCTAATGGTGGACTTTGGGAGGGCTCATGCCAAGGAGTACTTTCCAGAACTTGTGCTGCCAGTGTCCTTGTCCCCACAGTGAGCCACAGCCACTCCCCGCCTCTGCAGGAGACCCTCCAACACTAGCAGGTAGGTCTGGTTCAGTCTCCCCTGGTGTCACTGCTCCTTCCCCTGGGTCCCGATCCACACACTACTTTGTGTGTGCCCTCCAAGAGTGGAGTCTCTGTTTCCCCCAGTCCTGTTGAAGTCCTGCAATCAAATCCCGCTAGCCTTCAAAGTCTGATTCTCTAGGAATTCCTCCTCCCGTTGCCAGACCCCCAGGTTGGGAAGCCTGACGTGGGGCTCAGAACCTTCACTCCAGTTGATGGACTTCTGTGGTATAAGTGTTCTCCAGTCTGTGAGTCACCCACCCAGCAGTAATGGGATTTGATTTTATTGTGATTGCACCCCTTCTATCATCCCACTGTGGCTTCTCCTTTGTCTTTGGATGTGGGGTATCTTTTTAGGTGAGTTCCAGTGTCTTCCTGTCAATGACTGTTCAGCAGTTAGTTGTGATTCTGGTGCTCTCGCAAGAGGGAGTGAGAGTACGTCCTCCTACTCCACCATCTTGAACCAATCCTCAATTGAGTTTTAAATCGAGGGATCGGTTTTAAAGAGAAAGTCAATAGGGAAGAAGACGGCAGTGCTAACAGTGAGATGTTCTTAGCTCTTGGTTGCTATTAGAGACTGAGAAGAGAGGTATAGTATCGCAGTTAAGGGTCCTGGGGTCCTGGCTTTAATTTCCACCTCATCTCTTATTAACTGTGTGTCCTTGGACGGCCCCACAGATCAGTTTATTTGTCCATGAAATGGGCATAGTAATAGTACTCACCTCACAGGGTTGTTAAGAGGGTTAGCTGAGGGGCAAGCACAGTGTGACTGGGACATATGAAGGGCTACTACCAAAAAGAGAAAAAAGACTTAAAAAATTGCCAAATTATTATTCCAACCAGAAATGGGGTAAGGTAATCATTCACTAAAGGAGAAATGAGATGAGAAAGAGAGAATGCTGTTTGGGTCCGTTTTTTCCTTACTGCTGTGTAACAAAACACCCTACAAGTAGTGGCTTAGAGTAACAGCAGTCGTTTTTTTTGCTCCTGGATCTACTATTTGAATATGGCCTGATGGAGAAGGCTGCTTTGCTTCGTGCAGAGTTAGCTGGGGACTCAGACATCCACTTCCGGAGATGGTCCACTCACACGCTGGCCATTTTCTGGGCTCAGCTGGGTGGAGGGCGGGAGCCTCAGTTCTCTCCACATGGGCCTCTCCACAGGCTGCTTGGGCTTCCTGAGGGCATGGCAACGAGGTGAGTATCCAGGAGGAGCGAGAGATAGCAGTTTCCCAGGTGTGGCCTTTAGAAAGCAGTATGGCATCATTCCACTGCATTCTAGTAGCTGAGTGGCCAGAGAGCCCAGATTCCAGGGAAGGAAATCTCTCAATAGAAGAAATGTTGAAGAGTTCATAGACTTTTTTGTTGTTGTTTGTTTGTTTTTTAATATTTATTTATTTATTTATTTGGCTGTGCTGGGTCTTAGTTGCCACATGTGGGCTCTTAGCTGTGGCATGCAGGATCTAGTTCCCTGACCAGGGATTGAACCCAGGTCCCCTGCATTGAGAGCACAGACTCTTAACCGCTGGACCACCAGAGAAGTCCCAATAGATGCGTTTTTAAACTGCCATAATATGTAGTCCCAAAGCTTGCTCAGATTTGATTTTCCCATGAGTCTTCTGTACATTTGGTAGGGAATGGATGTCACACAAACATCATTGCTGTCCACATCTTCTGATCTATAAATGGTTCCTGTATCAGTGAGTAGTTGACAAAGGAGAAGTCCTGCTAAATTGACATGTTATAGTCTACGTTATAGTTTAAATTATACATATGTCTCTGTGGGAAGGCTTCCCTTTTTCTTGATGGTGTTTCTCTCAAAGTTTTGTACATGTGTAATAGCTAATGATTAATTTATTGTGCTGTCTGAATCCAGCATCTTGTAATAGTTAGCATTTGTCATGCTTATTATTGTTATCGAACCAAGCTTGGATCTGCTCACCCATGTGCAGCAAAGCCAATCTACAGACACCGGGTCGTGGTGAAGGAAAGTGCAGCATTTATTGCAGGTGCCAAGCAAGGAGTCCAGGCAGCTAGTGCTTAAAAGGGCCAAACTCCTTGGAAGATTTCAGAGAAAATTTTTTTAAAGACAGAGTGAGGGAGGGGGGTTGTGGGGTGTGTGATCAGCTCGTGGGCATTCTGCTCGGCTGGTGGTGAGGTGATTTGGAGTCAGCGTCATCAACCTTCCAGTTCCAGTGGGTCTGGGGTCTATGTGCTTGTGGGCAGTGTGCAGTTAAGCTCTCCCACTTGGCGGGGGTTTCAGTATCTGCAAAACAGCTCAAAGGACATGGCTCAGAATATTCTCTACAGCCCTTGAGGAGGAACTAAAGATCCTTGAGATTGTATAATGGCTAAACTATTATTGTTTTGTCTTGCTTGATGGTTTTCCTTCCTTTCTGCATTTTCTCACTTCTCTTATTAAATTTACTCTTTGGAACTCAGGGAAGGCCTAGGAGGCTACAGGTTTTCTACAGCAAAGAAGCAGGTAGAGGACGTGAGTGGGGGGGTGTCTGTTCCGGGAAGGCCCCATGGTGTCCTGCTCACTTACATTATCAGTTATTACCATAATTCTCCAAAAAGGAGTCCAGCGCTATTGATGGCAAGATGGTTCACTCATTCCACTCTCTAAACATTGAGACTTTTTAATTAGGGAGGAAATTTGATTTTATGTTATATACAATAAGTTCACAAGATGATTCATTCTCTCAGAAAAACCTTGATTACTCCTGAGACAAACACAATGTTAGATTTTAGGGTAAATGATAAAATAAGATCAGAGTAAAGTAAAAACAAATGTTATATAATTTACTAGAAATTACTGTGGTGTCTGGCCCTCTACTTGCATTTATTTAGAGAAGGGACAAGAAAGAAATTTGAGTTTATGTTAAGTTATTTTATAATATTTCCTTTCTGTGAGGCAAATTTATACTCTTTTCTTCTAATAGGCACAGAGTTTGTACATGATCATAATGTATACGTCTAGTATTTAAAAGGTGTGGGTTGGATTTTACTAAAAATAGGGAATAATTCTTTTAAAATACTTAATATATTTTTATACAGAGCCTTAGCATGTTTGGTTAAATGTTTAAATACTAAAGTAGCAGGGGACTTCCCCGGTGGTCCAATGGTTAAGACTCTGCACTTCCACTGCCGGGGGTGCAGGTTCGATCCCTGGTCGGAGAAGTTCCGCATGCCTCGCAGTGCGGCCAAAAAAAAAACCACATAGAGTATCAGGGATAAAAGTTGTCATTACCTCCAAAAGGACTAACTTCTACTGCTTTACTATGTTAATTGACTGCTTTCTATAAGTTATGGAAGAACGCTTAATTCAGGCTCCTATTTGCATCTGAAGATTAGTAGGCATAAGATATGTATATTTATTCACGTTTCTTCACTGCAGATCAGTTTTAATTGTATTTAGCAATGGGGATTTCGTTGATAATTTTTAAGTTCCCCCAGGATTTAACGGTATTCTGTTTCTTGACATATGGAAAACTTCTAAAAATACTAAACTTCATATTTGCCAAAATTGCTCTTGACCCAAATTAATCTAGACTGTCCTTGATTTATGATGAAGGAAGCCAGCCACACTAATTTGACATCCGTAATGTGAACAGCAGCAATGAAAGCAAAGGTCAGTGCTTCCACTGAATTGGCATTCCTTGCACTGCTGTGTCTCTTTCTGAATCAAGGCCCTTGGAATTTTGTGCCCTTAAGGAACTGTTTGTTTTTCCAACTGGTTAATGCATCAGGAACTTGGCTTCATGTAATCATCATTAAACAAATACTCTGACACTTTTTCTATGGGAATTATCAGAGCTCTGAAATTAGCTACAGATTAGGCATACATAAAAAGCCCTAGCGGTTTTTGTTTGTTCAGGAAAATGCAAACGTTCAGCTTCTAGCAGGAGAACCCTGAGAAGCTGCTGGGGTAGCTCTGAGCAGACCCCTGGGGGTACCAACTGGAGGGCCACGTAGCCCAGGTGGCCTGGGGGTCACTGGCCTGATCTTCAGGGACCAGGTTTGGGCAGTTTCATGCTTCACGTTGACCATTACCCAAAGCTGCTTACATCTTGAGAGGCATGTGTAATTTGTAATGTTAGTTTTATCTACCCAGTGCTGTAAAGGACCTGATGCTCAGTGGGGCCTGAGTGTCTGTTAGGTTGAATTGCCTTGAAAATGTAACGACTTTTATGTACCCTGTATTTCAGAATTAGAAAGCGTCTCAGAGTGTTAAGATGGATGAACTGATACTTCTAGTAGAGCCTGATTTAGGACAGAGTCTATGAGTTTGGTAAGACAAAACAAAACAAACGAACAAACAAAACTATGAAGTATTCATCTCACTGTTGGCTGAAGTGATTACTCTCTATAATGACCCTTGTCTAGAATTTATACCAATGGATGTAATTGACAAAATGAATATCTAGAATTTCCAAATTAATAAGAGAACAGAACAACCCAATGGAAAAATGGGCAAAGAATATGCACAGACAGTTCATAGGAGAGCGAACCCAAATGGGTACCCATGAGCAGAAGCTCAACCTCAAAGAAATGAAAATGAAAATAACATGAGATACCATTTCACCCCCATCAGGTTGGAAGAAGTTAATATGTCTGAGAATGCTGTGCTGGTAATCACATGCTGCTTGTGGAAGGATAAATTGGTCCAAGTGCTTTGGAGGGTGTTTTGGCCGTATGTAGTAAAGCTGATATTTTCACTTTACTGCTAACCAGTAATTCCATTTCTTGGTTATAGCTAGAGCAGCTCTGGTCCAGATGCATAAGGAGTCCCACCCAAAGACTGTCCCCACCACATTGCAGTAGCGAAATGGTGCAAACAACCTAAACGCTTTCAGCACGAGAGTAGAGAAACAAGGATGATGTCGTCATACAATGGGCTACTCGTCACTGGTGAAAACGAACCAACAGAACTTCATGGGTCAACCTCAAAAGCATAGTGCTGGGCAAAACCAGCACGTTTTAGAACCATATGGTTGAAAAGAAATAGTAAATATTATACATTTTATGGGTACATACGTATGTGGTGATAGTATAAAAATCTGTGGGATTGATGGTGCATCCAGGTGAGGTCACCCCCGGGAAGGCAGGAAGGATCAGAGGCCCCAGGACAGGGGGACAGGGAGCTTCAGCTGTTCCGCAGTGTTTTATTTCTTTACGAATATGACATTGATTTACCCAAAGCAGAAGATTTGATAGAGGTTTGTAGTGGATAAAGGGATCTTTATTTATTCTTCTCAATATTTTTCTTTATATTTGGAATATTTCAGAAATGTTTAAAAGATAAGGAGTTTAAAGCCAAATAAAAATGCTCTTGGCATCGTTTTTCAAACCATGTTTGCACTGTACTGTATCCCCAAAGTCCTACTGACAAAGGGTGATTTCACTTTGCTCCAACAAATCCTCGTTGGGCTCTGTGCGGGACTCGGGGGCTTGGCTGAGGCCGAGCAGGGGAAGCCAGTCAACTCGACTGTGCCTTCAATGAAGCTTGGAGCTCCCAGGCAGACGGGCGCTGGCCGCTGAGGGAGTGGGCCGCGATGTGAAAGCCCACAGCCAGCTCGGCGGCAGCACGAGAGCTGCCCAAACCCCCTGCGATCGAGCTGGCTCTCCCGGAGTCGGAGCCGGGTGCGAGGGGCAGAGCGGCCGCGCGCGACGGCGGGCGCTTTGGGCGTGCGGAAGGGAGCACGCAGCCCCGGAGGGGGAGGAGCTGCCGGACGGGCCGGGGTGACCTGCCCCAGCCGCGCTCCGGATGCCACCGAACGCCTGGAGGGCTCTGTTCTCCTGCAAACGCGTCCCGCACACTCGGGCCGCCCGGGCGCGCCCCGTAGAAGGAGGGGCCGTCAGGGGAAGCGCAGGGCTCTCTAAGGAGAGCGGGTGGCCTTGTCCGCGTGAGAGCATTTCTCTCCAGCTCCTCTGCTGGTTTGCAGCTTCTAACCGAATAGCCTCTAGCATATTTCGGCCAACGAAAGCCACCGTGTGGTTTCTTCAACACGGGCCAGTTCCAGGCTCTGCAGGGGCCACGGCTTCCCAGGCTGTCCATGACGCCCGCTTTTGCAGCGTCCCCAGGCTCCCCGGGGCCCATCGTGTGGCAGAGACGCCCTTTCCCTGTGACTGAGCACCCGTAGGTTAAAGCTGCCCGACTCGACAGGTGGCCGACAGAGCTGTTGTCGGGACAGTGGACCTGCACTGAATCCTGGTTCTGTCGCAAACCAGCTGTGTCCCCTTGGACAGGACAGAAACCTGCGCGGCGCCTTGGTTTCCTCTTCTGTCAGTGGAGAAATCATCTTACCACCTGACGGGATTAGCCTAGTTTACTATCGGCTAGCCGTCACCCGGGAATTACTGTATGAGTGTTGGCTGTCCTCATGGTTGTGATTGTTTATTACATAACCTGAGTTTCTTTTCCTTGATACCAAAACATCTAGTTATAAAGAAAAATAATATTTTCCATTTTTCTTTTCTTTTCTTTCTGCAGCAAAAGCTATGTGATTCCTTTGCAATGCAGTTGTCCTGTAGATTTCGAGTTTCATGTTGCGTTGGTTCAGTCTCATCAAGCCTTTACTGTTGAGCCAACGTCAGGTAAGGAGAATTAATTCTCAAGTTGCCAGAGTTCTCAGATCGAAGATGATTTGGAAAGTAGCTCTCAAGTTATGGAGAAGAATAAGCCACATTTGAATAGTTATTTTCAAATGTGTAAGAGTAGCAGACTTTACATGTCTGACATAATGTGAATTGGAACCAGCAATTTGGGAGTAAAAACAGTTTGGGATAATTTGTGTCATGCAGATAATTTATAATAATGCCCAGGTAAATTTCTCCCAGAGTAAAAACTTGAAATCAGAAGTTAACCCATTCTAATTCTAGTTTTGACTCTTGGTACATCCTTGGTTTTGTAGTCACCTTTAATTCATGTTCAAATAAAATGGGAATATTATTTCTTTCCAAGCCTTCAGAATCTTAGTGAAGGGTCTAAGGAATCTGTCTCACAGGTGGCGTAGACCATCTGTCTTTGCACGCCCCAAAGGATATAGATCCCAAAGATGCTCAGGACCTCTGAGAGTGAAATCTCCACCTGAGCTGACTTCTGCTTCCCAGTTTCTGTCTCTTGACGTTTAGGTTTCAGATTTAAATATCTGCCCACTGTGATCTGCTGTGAATGCTAAAATCGTTTTGTTTTTATTTTGTATTTTTTCTTATTTTTTGAGGTATAGTTGACACATAAAATTGTTATCTTTTTAAAGTGTACAATGTGATGATTTGGCATATGTACACATTGTGAAAGGATTCCTTCATTGAGTTAATTAATATATCCATCACATCACATAGTTACTTTTTTTTTTTTTTGGGTGAAACATTTAAGTTCTACTCTACTCTTAGCAAATTTCAATTATACAGTACGATGTTACCAACTATAGTCACCATGTTTTACATTAGGCCCTCAGACCTTATTCATCCTGCAGTTGGAAGTCTACACCCTTTTATCAACCTCTCCTTTTTCCCTCACCCCTCAGCCCCTGGAAATCACTTTTCTACTCCCTGTTTCTAAGAATTGGGCTTTTTTCTTTTAGATATGCATATAAGCGATACCATGCAGTCTTTGTCTCTGTCTGGCTTATTTTACTCAGCATAATGCCCTCCAGGTTCATACATATTGTCGTAAATAGCGGGGTTTCCTTCTTTTTTAAGGCTGAATAATATTCCATTGTATATATGTACCACATCTTCTTTTCCATTCAACTGTTGATGGACACAGATTGTTTCCATACCTTGGATATTGTGAATAATGCTGCAATGAACATAGGAGTACAGCTATCTCTTCAAAATAATGATTTCATTTCCTTTGCATATATACCCAGATGTAGGACTGCTGGACCATATGGTAGTTCTATTTTTTTTTAACGTTTTGAGGAACCTCCATACTGTTCTCTGTAGTGGCTGTGCCAACTTGTATTTCCAACAGTGCACAGGGCTCCCTTTTCTCCACACCCTCACCAGGATTTGTTATCTCTTCTTTTCGATAATAGCCATTCTACTAGGTGTGAGGTGATATCTCATTATGTTTTTATTTACATTTCCCTGATGATTAGTGTTGTTGAACACGTACCTGTTGGCCATTTGTATATCTTCTTTGGAAAAATGTTTATTCAGGTCCTTTGCTCATGGAAAAAAATTGGGTTATTTGGGTTTTTCTGCTACTGAGTTATATGAGATCCTTGTATATCTGGGGTGTTAATGCCTGACTGGATATGTAGTTTGCAAATATTTCCTTCCATTCCATAGGTTGCCTTTTCATTTTGTTGATGGTTTCCTTTACTGTGCAGAAGCTTTTGAATTTGATGTAGTCTCACTTGTTTATTTTTGCTTTTATTGCTTTTGCTTTTGGTATCAAATCCCCAAAATCATTGCCAAGACCAGTGTCAGGGAGCTTTTTTCTGTGTTTTGTTCTAGGAGTTTTATGGTCAAGTCTTACATTCAAGTCTTTAATCCACTTTGAAATCATGTTTTTTAATGTTTTAAATTTTTATTGAAATATAGTTGATTTACAATGTTGTGTTAGGGTAGGGTGTACAGCAAAGTGATTCAGTTATACATTCATATATATATTCTTTCTTAGATTATTTTCCCTTATAGGTTATTACAAACTATTGAGTAGAGTTCCCTGTGCTATACAGTAGGTCCTTGTTGGTTGTCTGTTTTATATACAGTAGTGTGTACATGTCAATCCCAAACTCCTAAGTAATCCGCTTCCCACATTCACTTTTGTATGTGGTATAAGATAGTGGTTCAGTTTTGTTCTCTTACATGTGGCTGTTAAGTTTTCCCAACACTATTTATTGAAGAGACTGTCCTTTCCCCTGTGTATGTTCTGGGATCCTTTGTTGCCAATTAATTGACCACGTATGCATGGGTTTATTCCTGGGCTCTCTATTCTTTTCCATAAATCTATTTATCTGTCTTTATGTCAATATCATTCTATTTTGATTACTGTAGCTTTGTGATAGGATTTGAAATCACAAAGCATGATGCTTTAGCTCCATTCTATCCCAAGATTGTTTTAGCTACTCTGAGTCTTTTGTGATTCCATACAAATTTTAGAATTGTTTGTTCTATTTCTATGAAAAGTACCGTTAGAAGTCTGATAAGGTTGCATTGAATTTGTATATCTCTTTGGATAGCATGGACATTTTAACAATATTAATTCTTCTAATCCATGAACATGGAATATCTTTCCATTTATTTGTGTCTTCTTCAATTTCTTTCATCAATGTCTTATAGTGTACAGGTCTTTCACTTCCTTGGTTAAATTTAGGCCTCATCACAAGAAGAATTTTTTCTTTTCTTTTTATTGTATCTATTTGAGATAGTAAACATTAATTAAACCTGTTGTGGTCATCGTTTCACAAATATGTAAATCAAACCATCATGCTGTGTACCTTAAACTTATACAGAAATGTATGTCAATTATTTCTCAATAAAACTGGAAAATATTTATTCCTAGGTATTTTATTCTTTGTGTTGCTATTGTAAATGGGATTGTTTTGGGGGGTTTTGTTTTTAATTTTTATTTTATTTTTGGCTGTGTTGGGTCTTCATTGCTGTGTGCGGGCTTTCTCTAGTTGCGGCGAGCGGGGGCTACTCTTCATTGCGGTGTGTGGGCTTCTCATTGCGGTGGCTTCTCTTGTTGCGGAGCACGGGCGCAAGGGCTAGCGGGCTTCAGCAGTTGTGGCTCGCGGGCTCAGTAGTTGTGGCTCGTGGGCTCCAGAGAGCAGGCTCAGTAGTTGTGGCTCACGGGCCCAGCTGCTCTGTGGCATGTGGGATCCTCCCAGACCAGGGATCAAACCAGTGTTCCCCGCATTGGCAGGCGGATTCTTAACCACTGTGCCACCAGCGAAGTCCCCAGTGGGATTGTTTTCTTAATTTCACTTTCTGATGGTTTGTTGTTGGTGTATAGAAACACAAGTGATTTTTCTATATTGATTTGTATCCTGCAACTTTACTGACTTTTTAAATTAATTCTAACAGGTGTTTTTGGCGGAGTCTTTAGGGTTTTCTGTAGTTTTCTGAAGCACCGTGCCTGGGATCTGGGAAGATAAAAGAGCTCTGGGGCCTGGTGTCTGCCTTAGGGGCTTGCAGTCTAGTTGGGTGACTGGTAAACATAGCAGGGTGACAGCTGGGGTGGCACCCGGGGATCGCAGGGTGATGGAGTGTCGGGGGTGGAGGCTCCTGGGGGTGGTGCTGTAACACATAGGCTGACGCAGGCTTTGAAGTTTTATTTACGGAGCTGGGACACCTGTAACGAGCAGGCACTTGCTTTTGTGAGGCTTAGTAGGGGAGGCAGACGGCAGAGAGATGGTTTCAGGGGTGGGAATCAGCGGCTGAAAGAAGACTTGGAGGAAGGGCTTTCCAGGTCGGGGAACGGCGATGCCAAGGCCCTGGGGTGCAGGACCCCGTGTCTGGGGATTGGAGCAGAGGCCGCTCTCCTCTTCACCTGAGCCTGATGTCCCCGGCGCTCAGACAGCTCCTTGTGCTTCACTTGCTTCCCCAAGTCCTGCTCTGTACTCATGCCATGACTTGGGAGTTTATCTTCACTTGCTTATTTCTTTTTGTTTGCTATCCCGACTAGCATGTAAACTCTGGGAACTCTGGGACTTTGCTTTGTTTCTTGCTGTATCTCAAATGCCTAAAAGAGTGCCTGGCACCCAGCAGTGCTCAGTGAATGCTTGGATGGCGGTTGGCACAGAGAGAAAGGCAGAGAGTGTACCACGATTCAGAGACCATGGATGGGAAGGGTGGTGCCAGGCATTTATGAGGGGGTACAAGGCCTCTGCAGGGGCCATAGGAAGGCCCGATGCACCGGACAGAGGGAACCACCTAGAAAGCAAACCAGAGAGCCTTCAGTGGAAGTCAGAAACATTAGCCCCTCTCACACTTAGGGCATGGATCCTCCCTCCCTCCCTGCCTTTTATTTTCCTTTCCATGTTTTTTGAACACTTACTGGGTTCCAAGCCCTGCTGGCGCCAGAGATACAAAGGAGAAATAAACATCGTGTGATATCTGACTTTGGAGAGAACAGTCATCCATCCTGAAGATTTGAAAGGAGAGAAGCAAATTACACAAAAATATAGGGAACTGAATAATTTGGACACGAGCTTTTATGTGTGTTCCTTGCTTTTCCTTGTGGCTTACAGCATGAACATTGACATGTGGGAATTAGCTTAAAGATTATGGTTCTGGGAATTCACTTCTGAGTCAGTAACGCTGATTGATAGGTATATGTTTATATAACTGACACAATCGAGTTATTATTATAAAGAATTAAGGTAGTAGTTGGATAAATAAGATCAGTGTAAACATGCAGCAGTTGATTCACGTGTATTTAATGAAAAGACTATATAAAGGTAGTAGAAACACTGATGCTTCTCACGGGGAGAATGTATTTGTGTGTGTGGTGTGTGTGGTGTGGTGTGTGTGTATATGGTGTGTGTGTGTATGGTGTGTGTGTGTGGTGTGGGGTGTGTGTGTGTGTGTGTATGGTGTGTGTGTGTGTATGGTGTGGTGTGTGTGGTGTGTGTGTATAGTGTGTGTGTATGATGTGTGTGTGTGTATGGTGTGTATGGTGGTGTGTGTGTGTGTGTGGTGTGTGTGTGTATGGTGTGTGTGTGGGGTGTGTGGGGTGTGTGTGTGTGTGGTGTGTGTGTGTGTGTGTATGGTGGGGGTGTGTGGTGTGTGTGTGTGTGTGGTGTGTGTGTGTATGGTGTGTGTGTGGGGTGTGTGGGGTGTGTGTGTGTGGTATGTGTGTATGGTGTGTGTGGTGTGTGTGTATAGTGTGTGTGTGTATGGTGTGTGTGTGTGTATGGTGTGTGGGGGGGTGTGGGGTGTGTGTGTGTATGGTGTGTGTGGTGTGTGTGTGGGGTGTGTGTGTATGGTGTGTGGGGGGGGGATGTGGGGTGTGTGTGTGTGTGTATGGTGTATGTGTGTATGGTGTGTGTGTGTTTATGGTGTGTGTGTGTGTATGGTGTGTGTGTGGTGTGTGTGTGTGGTGTGTGTGTATGGTGTGTGTGTATAGTGTGTGTGTGTATGGTGTGTGTGTGTATGGTGTGTGTGTGGGGGGTGGGGTGTGGGGGTGTGTATGGTGTGTGTGGTGTGTGTGTGGGGGTGTGTGTATGGTGTGTGTGTGTATGGTGTGTGTGTGTTTATGGTGTGTGTGTGTGTGTGTGTGGTGTGTGTGTATGGTGTGGTGTGTGTGGTGTGTGTGTATAGTGTGTGTGTATGGTGTGTGTGTGTGTATGGTGTGTATGTGTGGTGTGTGTGGGGTGTGTGGGGTGTGTGTGTGTATATGGTGTGTGTGGTGTGGGGTGTGTGTGTATGGTGTGTGTGGGGGGTGTGTGGGGTGTGTGTGTATGGTGTGTGTGTGTGTGTGTGGTGTGTGTGTATGGTGTGTGTGTATAGTGTGTGTGTGTGTGGTGGGGTGTGTGTGGTGTGTGTGTGTGTGTGTGTGGTGTGTGTGTATGGTGTGTGTGGGGTGTGTGTGGGGTGTGTGTGGGGTGTGTGTATGGTGTGTGTGTATAGTGTGTGTGTGTATGGTGTGTGTGGGGGTGTGGGGGGTGTGGGGGGTGTGTGTGTGGGGTGTGTGTGTGTATGGTGTGTGGGGGGGTGTGTGGGGGGTGTGTGTGTATGGTGTGTGTGTGGGGATGTGGGGTGTGTGTGTGTTTATGGTGTGTGTGTGGTGTGTGTATGGTGTGTGTGTGTTGTGTGTGTATAGTGTGTGTGTGTATGGTGTGTGTGTGTATGGTGTGTGTGGGGGGGTGTGAGGTGTGTGTGTGGGGTGTGTGTGTGTATGGTGTGTGTGGGGTGTGTGTGGGGTGTGTGTGTATGGTGTGTGTGTGGGGATGTGGGGTGTGTGTGTGTGTGTGTATGGTGTGTGTGTGTATGTGTGTGTATGGTGTGTGTGTGTTTATGGTGTGTGTGGTGTGGTGTGTGTGTATATGGTGTGTGTGTGTGTATGGTGTGTGTGTGGTGTGGTGTGTGTGTGGTGTGTGTGTGTATGGTGTGTGTGTGTATGGTGTGTATGTGTGGTGTGTGTGGTGTGTATGGTGTGTGTGGGGTGTGTGGAGTGTGTGTGTGTATGGTGTGTGTGTGTGGTGTGTGTGTGTGTATGGTGTGTGTGGTGTGTGGGGGTGTGTGTGTATGGTGTGGGGGGGGTGTGGGGTGTGTGTGTGTTCATGGTGTGTGTGTGTGTGTGGTGTGTGTGTATGGTATGTGTGTATAGTGTGTGTGTGGTGGGGTGTGTGTGGTGTGGGTGTGTGTGGTGTGTGTGTGTATGGTGTGTGTGGGGTGTGTGTGGTGTGTGTGTGTGTGGTGTGTGTGTATGGTGTGTGTGTGGTGTGTGTGTATAGTGTGTGTGTGTATAGTGTGTGTGTGTATGGTGTGTGTGTGTATGGTGGGGGGGTGGGGTGTGTGGGGGGGTGTGTATGGTGTGTGTGGTGTGTGTGTGTGGTGTGTGTGTATGGTGTGTGTGGGGGGATGTGGGGTGTGTGTGTGTGTTTATGGTGTGTGTGTGTGTGTGTGGTGTGTGTGTGTATGGTGTGTGTGTGTGTATGGGGTGTGTGTGTGTGTGTATGGTGTGTGTGTGTTTATGGTGTGTGTGTGTGTGTGGTGTGTGTGTGTGTGTATGGTGTGTGTGTATAGTGTGTGTGTGGGGTGTGTGTGTGTGCGTATGGTATGTGTGTGTGTATGGGGTGTGTGTGTACGGTATGTGTGGGGTGTGTGTGTGTGTGTCAGCCTCTTTGCTGGGACTTGGCAGGAAGAGAACGCATCACGTTTTCTCATGTCTTTCCTCCCAGGAATAATACCAGCGAACGGGAAGATGGATGTGACAGTGACGTTTACCCCCTTTCAGTGTGGGATCGCACAGATAAAAGTGCAGCTGTGGATTGCACAGTTCAACTCGCAACCATACGAGTGTGTCTTCACCGGCACGTGCTACCCCAACATGGCTTTAAAGTACGGCTGCCTTGGGGGGCTTCTGTGTATTCTTCAAAGTTTTTCAAAACCCCAGGTCTTCCTTCCTTCCATTCTGTGTTTCTTTCTTGTAGCAGAATGCCATCAAAAGCGTACTTACTATGCCTGAAACTAATATACTGTTTTCTGTCAATTCTATGTCAGTTTTAAAAACTTATTTAAACGATGAACCTTCATAAAATACACTTAAGATACAACAGCAATGCAGAGGATAGCTCTGCACTTGTAGCCGTAGTTGCTTCTGGCAAGAGGGGAAGAGATGACTGAGGAAAGGAAAATTTCACAGTATAAACCCCAACCTTGGAAAACCCTTACAAATATTTTGAAAATGGTAAAGAAAAAGTTTGATTTTCTCCCCTCCACGCACAGGTACACATCACACAGTAGCATCATTAGGCATATTAAATAAAGTGGAGTAACAACCTAGTATCAAAATAAGAACTAACTCCACGGTTTATTATATATTTATGTTATTATTCTTTTTCTAAAGAGCCAAAGCAGCTCAAGTCAACTATAGACTCTTCGTGTGGCCCGCTGAACCCAAATCTTGGAAGTTCCCACAGTAGAACTAAAATGAGTCAGCCGATGAAGAAGTGGCATTGGATGTAACTGAAAAGCAGTGCTCATTCTTCTGGTGTCAGTTACTGGCCGAGCAGAACACCACTGGCCAGCTCGGGTCACGTGCTGCGACACACAAACTGCCTCCTTAACGGCATCGCCTGAGTGGGACGTTGACTTGCCCCTCTTTGACCTTGACTTCCACAGGCGTGTTCGTACATACAATGGCGCAGTGCGCGGCCCAGGCTCCGTACGAGAGTGGGAGCAGACCTTTCCTAACTGATGTTTTGGTTTCCCAACTGGAGTTTAACGTCTTGTTTAGAGCACTCTTGATGTTTTCCAGGACTGTGTCTCCCCAGGCTGCAGGTGGGGCTAGAACAGACATTCCACCAGGAAGGTGAAAAGTGACCCAGCTGCAGTGTGTTCTGAAGGTGTCATAGTTGCTTTTTTGTTTCAGGGTTGGGTACGTGATGGATGCACTCACGTATGTCCTGACTTTGGCCCTGCCAGTTCCACATAACTCTTGGGTTTCTCGTTTTCTCATTTCCATCCTTAACACTAGCAATTAGACTTCCTAAGGAGACTGGGTTTTTTGCTGTTGCTGTTAATTTTCATTGGAGTATGGTTGCTTTAGGAGACTGGTTTTTAACACCCTCAGAAATTTGGGGTTGTTTCCCAGATATTTACGGCAGAGGTGGTATCAGAGCTCTCTTGAGATGCAGATGCCGGGCCACAGCTCACTTGTCCCTGCACCTCACAGCGCGTCAGTCAGTGTGGACAGGTTCTCCCGTGCCGTGACCTTTCAGGACTCTCACACAGGCCACGTTAAGTTTGGGATCGCAGGCCTATGGCCCGTGTTGTGCAGTGGGGCCGGGTCAGTAGGCGCTAGGCCAATGCACCTGGCATGTCAGAATGCATGAATGGTCGCAGTCTCTCATCTTACCTCTGTAACGTCATGGACACGTGTCATCCCACCAAACACGTGTTCACACATTCTTGCTTAAGAAAATGCTTTCATGGGTAGCATTCATAAACATACGTGGTTCTACTACATCTCATGATAAATAAGCAGCTTCTGCAGACATGGAAGCAGCCCTATCTATACCTGCCTATGTTTAAAGCAGTTTTCATTCGCAGAAAAGATCTCAAACATTAACCTGAATCACTTTTCTTTTTAAAGATCTTGCTACAAACAGTGGGAAAAATTATTCTTTTACTAGGAACATAAATCAATGTAAGAGTTTTTCAATGTGGTAAGTAAATTTAGCTGTGGAAATCCAACAGCCCAGAAATGATTATGCTGGACGCTGAGAGCATTTTTCAGCATGTCCTGTTTTCCACTTGTTAGGTTCTTTGAGAACATAAGGAAAACAGCCATCGAGCAGCTGTTTGTATATGATTATGCTCTGTTATCCTGACCTTGCATTTATTTTAGTAAACCACTGTTTTAGCACTCAGATTGATTTTTAGTTTAGATATAGTATTGATATTTAATGGACTATAAGTCATGGTATTATTGGAAAGAACTAAAATTAGGAGCCTTGAGTTGTTGCATTACATACTAATTTAATAATCTGTTTTCAACTCTAGGTTAGAAGAATTTGAAAGATTAAATACTCTTTCTAGGAAAGTAGTTGTTCCTCCAGAAAAGGCAAGGACACATGTACATTTTCACCGATTGCCAGCAAAGGCAAAGCCTCCCAAGATTAAGGTAAAGTGGGCGTTATGTGAACCACGATGGAAGGAATGACAGAGAAGGCAAATAATGACTTTTCCCTCCTGGTTTGGTCTCAGGAAATCGAATATCAGAACTTGAGATTTCCAGTAGATTTATCGAATCCATTTGCTGTGGCAACTGTTCTAAACCAAGAACCAGGAAAATTGAAGATTAAAGAATTAAGAGAAGGTAAGCAGTTGATCCTCCGTAAATCAGCCCCTGGGCAGAATCTGAAGCAGCAGCAAAACTCAGTTAGATCGCTGTTTTGTTTTGCCATTAGAAATGTGTTTTTCTCTCAGCCAGTGATTCTGATTTGATTACTGGTATAATCGTGTTTGCTCCCTCCCTCAGTTTTGGACCAAGGCACTGAGGTTTCAAAAACAAGACAGATGAAGGAAACACTCTTTGAACAGAAAGTCAGACAGAACACTTACGAAGAGCTCAGAAATCACCTTAAGTGGTAAATATCGCACAATTATTTGCATCAAGTGACGGTGGTTTTGGTAATCCATGAGACATGAGACACAATGAAATGTAATACCTTTTTATGCCCTTTGAAAATTTTGATTATTCTCTCCCCTTTAATGGACCTTCTGTTTCAGAGTGAAGTTTCTATTGGGAATAAACTAATGTGACCAAACCATGCTGTTTCCTAAGCATGACCAGTGGCAGAGCCAGAGTGCACCCCCCTTGCTCAGGACCGATCTGGGTGACAGGCACCCCGGGTCTTGCCCCGTCACCTCTCACCCCAGCCCGAGCCCCCTGTGTCCTGGGCTGTGTGCCTCAGAGGCCATCCGGGGATCCCGGCAGTGCAGGCTGGGCTCGGGGAGGCTCCCGGTGGAGGTTTTCAAACTCAGATGCGAGGCTTCTTCTTTGTGCTCCTGCAAACAAAATGGAACCCTTTTTACAAATTTTTACCAGATCATACCAGGCATATCTACGTGTACAGATTCAGCTGAAGTAACTTTAGAAACTCTTAAACTGAGTTCAAAAGGAGACTCCTGGAGGAACTTCCCTGGCGGTCCAGTGGTTAAGACTCTGGGCTTCCACTGCAGAGGGTACGGGTCCCATCCCTGGTCGGGGAACTAAGAGCCCACATGCCGCCCAGACAGGCCACGCACCCTGAGCTCTGGGGCCGGCCCAGGTGTCCCCACCCTGCCACCCCCTCAGGAGAAACAGCCCCTTCTGTGAATTCACAGAATCCTGTGTGAGCCTGTACTCGGGGTCTGGCCTCAGTTGAACAGGGCGTATGCCAGGTTACCCAGGACCATTTTTTAAAAATACTCTTTCCCTGTTGTAAAAAATGTGGACACATTGTCATTGTAGAAACTTGGAGATTTTATTTTGAGTGTAGAAGAGGAAAAAAAAAATCACTGTTAGTACAGTGACCACTGTTAACCCTCGTGTTTTCCCTTCCACCTATGCTTCTTTGTAACAGACTCAAAATCACATCCTAAATTTTGTTTTTTGTTTATTTATTTATTTATCTATTTATCTATCTATTTGTTTTGGGCTGTGTTGGGTCTTCGTTGCGGTGCGTGGGCTTCTCATTGTGGTGGCTTCTCTTGTTGCAGAGCACGGGCTCCAGGTGCGCGGGCTCAGTAGTTGTGGCGCATGGACTTAGTTGATCCGCGGCATGTGGGATCTTCCTGGACCAGGGCTCAAACCCGTGTTCCCTGCATTGGCAGGCGATTCTTAACCACTGCACCACCAGGGAAGTCCCTAAATTCACTTTTTTTTTTGCAGTACGTGGGCCTCTCACTGTTGTGGCCTCTCCCGTTGCGGAGCACAGGCTCCGGACGCGCAGGCTCAGCGGCCATGGCTCACGGGCCCAGCCGCTCCGCGGCACGTGGGATCTTCCCAGACCGGGGCACGAACCCGTGTCCCCTGCATCGGCAGGCGGACTCTCAACCACAGCCCCACCAGGGAAGCCCCCTAAATTTACTTTTGATCATGTGTTGTTCACTTACTACTTTCTCCCTACTTTTTTGTTAAAAGATTTTAACCCCGCCAGTAAGAGGCACACACATTGATGTAGGGTCAGTGGTTAACGCCACGCGCGTGCACACGCGCACAAATGCACAGGCGCAGACACACCCTTTATCCCCCTGAGCCCTTTGAAAGCGAGTTGCAGGTACAAGTGCCATGAACCCTCGCCCCTAAAGGCTTTAGCATGTAGCTCCTAAAAGCAGGGACATTCTCCAACATCACCATAATCACTACCAAGAGGTTTACCATTGATGAAGCACCAAATAATCAGCCTATATGCAGATTTACCTTGTTGTCCCAGTAATGACTCTTATACCAGGGGGTTTTGGGTTTTAAAGTGGGGAATCCAAGGTCCAATCAAAGATCATACAATTTGTGTGTAGTTTTCATATCTCTTTAGTTTCCTTTAATCTAAGACAGTTCTCCAGAACTTTAAAAACCACAGCTACTGTACCCTTGTTTTGTTCTCTTTTTTTTTTGGCCACGCCGTGCAGCTTTCGGGATCTTAGCTCCCCAACCAGGGATCGAACCCAGGCCCTCGGCGGTGAAAGCCGAGAATCCTAACCACTGGACCTCCAGGGAACTCTGCTACTATATACTTTGAACACATATCAGACTCCATGATGGGTACATTACATACCAGAGGTGTTTTAAGTGTGATGAAATTCACATCACATAAAATGAACCATTTTAACCATTTTAAAGTGTACAAGCCAGAAATTATTAGCACGTTCACGGTGTTGTGCAACTGTCACCACTTTTTTCCAGAACATTTTCATCCCTCCAGAAAGGAAGCCCGTCATAAGCATGAAACAGTCACGCCCCGTCCTCTTTCCCCAGCCCCTGGCGACCACTAATCCGCTTTCTGTCTCTGTGACATTGCCCCTTATTTCACATGAATGCAATCGTAGAACACATGGCCTTTAGTAACTGGCTTCTTCCACCATTCGTGTGTTCAAGCTTCATCCACATCACAGCACCTGTCAGTACTTCATTCATTTTTATGGCTGAATAAGATTCTATTTTAGGGACATACTACATTGTGTTTATTCATTCATCAGTTGATGGACACTTGGGTGGTTTCCACCTCTTGGCTATTTTAAATAATGCTGCTACGAACATTTATATACAGGTTTTTGTGTGAACTTATCTTTTCAGGACACTTGGGTGTATGCGTAAGAGAGGAATCGCTGGGTCGTACGGTCATTGTATGTTTACCTTTTTGAGAACGGCCAAGCTGTGCTCTACGCGGCTGCAGCAGTTTACATTCCCACCCGCAACGTGCGAAGCTTCCAGTTTCTCCCCCTCCTTGGCATTCCTGTTATTTCCCTTCATTATGATTGTTGTCACCATCATCATCATGAATTGTCACCCAAGGGGGTGTGCAGTAGTGGTCCATCACTGTGCTTTTGATTTGCATTTCCCTGATGGCGACTGGGGTTGAGCATCCAGGTTTCTTTATTCATAAATATTTTGGTGTGTGTCACTAGAAGCTGAGCTTCGTCTTGTGGAACACATTATTCACCCGAGTTGTGTTGCTGTGGTCTCTGCAGCTTCTCTGCCCCACGGTGTGTCCTCCCTCTTCAGCTGTGCAGTATGGCTAAGACACTCCATCCTGAAGTCGACTGTGGTATTCTGATGGGTTCTGGAAGCTGGTTTTTTTCTCCCCAGGCAGGTACACCTCGGTAAAGATCACATGTCCCTTAAATTTAAAAAAGACCTTACTGAGGAGCGGCAGAGAGTAAACAACAAATACAAGGTCAGGATCACTGCTAATTCGATGTCATTTATTTCACTAAATATTGTTAATTCCTGCTGTATGCAAGATGTCATATAAGGAGAGAAAACCTTACAATTAAGTTGGGACGGGAGGCTGATAACCAGCCCTTGGTTAACTGTAAATCGAGGCTGCCTGTAACTGTCACCGAGACCGCTGCTGAGCAGCGTGGGGCTTCAGAGTCCAGCTAGCAGGGGACTCATCTAGCTGGAAAGCTTCCTAGAAGACACGGTATATGTTTGAAAAGCAGTAAAGAGGAGAAAGGCGCCCAACTTAGAGGCAGGGAATGGCTCCGGTTTGGGCTGGAATGCTGGGCATGAGCTGCAGACCACGAAGGTAAGAGAGACCCAGAGACGGTGACCAGGAGCGAAGCCAGAGCCAAGTCCAGACCAAAGCTGGAGGCTGCGCCCTGTGGCAGGAAACCGAGCAAAAGCGAGAGGGAGGGAGGGTGCAGAGCAAGTGGGCACGGGAACCACGAGGCCCAGACCCTCGGGGGCGGCGGCTTCTTGCTCAAGGGAGACGGCCAGTAATGCTACATTCTGAATGTTCATCGTAAATGAGTAGAGTCTACATAGAGGTACAAGAAGTTTCCCTCCTCTTTCGTCTAACAACGCATTTGCCAATCCCTTCTTTAAATTCCCTCTATTTTATTTGACTTTTAGTCGTCATGGAGTTCAGGGTCTCTCCCCACGGAATCTGTATTTTGAACCTAAGGTCCCCCGTCTCAAACTCAACCTCCTGCTGCGTGCAAATCAGACTGGACAGCTCACCACCCTGGTGACAATCGTAGACATCTGTTATTTCTTGTTTTCTTTGATTGCAGTAGAGTTGATTTACATTGTGTTAGTTTCAGGTATACAGCTCAGTGATTCAGTTACACACACACACACACATACACACACACACACACACACACACACACACACATCTATTCTTTTTCAGATTCTTTTCCCTTAGAGGTTATTACAAAATATTGAGTAGAGTTCCCTGTTCTCTCCAGTAGATCCTCTCATTTTCGAGTAGGGTGTTAATGTTTTGGTCAGATTTCTTCCGATTTAGTCTATAAAAATGTTTGTGAACAGCATACCTGAAAGCCAAGCTAGTTTTAGAAGTTACCTAACACAGAAATAATAAAAACCCAGAGAGGCAAGAGCTAACACATGTGTGCAGGTGCACGGCCCTCTTACCGTGGAGGCAGGTGTGGGGAGACACTGAGCCAAGCCCGGCGGCCTTCCTGGGAGCAACCAGGCAGTGCCAGTGGCTCCGGGGTAGGGGAGATGGCTCGGGGGCCAGGGAGCAGGCGGCGGGGACACCTCTCCACGGAAGGGACAGACCCCCAACTTCCACCACCCAGGAAAGGGAAGGGATCACGTGCCTTTGACCAATGGCTTAATGGGTTTCTACCAGTTTCAAAGAGAAATACAGTTGTGTGCCTTTGTATTCCATTTTAACATTTTTGATGATTGAAAATCCCAGCTAGATAGAGGAGATCCTGTTTTGGATGACGAATTCCAGCGACTCAAGACAGAAGTTCACCCGAAACGGGTTGTACGCGACCTGGAAGAAGTAAGTAACTTTCTTTATTTGGAATCTAATTATCAGGAGCTCTTTATATGCTTATTTTTTAAGCATATAAACAATTTTATAGAAATCCTTTTACCAAGAGATTTTTAATAGTTTTTAATTTGCTTACCTTTCGGGGTGTTTTTTCTTACGACATATCCACAAGTCAGGCATCAATTTGTAGTTGTTTCCCTTGAAATTAACAGCCTTGTATATGGGCCCCTGCTTCCCACACCTCCGATTTCTCCTCTTGGTCTCCTTTGTTCTTCCCCTTTGCTGCCCATGCCCCTGTCCGCAGGTCCTCAGGGTGGGTCCCTGGGTGGGTTCCTGGCCCCCTCCCCTCCCCTTGTAAGAAGACAGCCAGTCAGACGCCAGAGCTCTGGTCCCAGCTCCACCTCAGATTTGGGACCCGGGAAGAGCCCTCTGAGCCCTCGTGCCCTGGTGTCCTCAAGCGTGAAGTGGGGACAGTAGCCACCCCACCCCCTGGAGTTTCCTCTGTCATGTGATAGTTTCTGGTTAAAACCCCAATTTTTAATCTTTTTTACTTAAAGAAATTTTTTTGAAGCATAGCTGATTTACAATGTTGTGTTAATTTCTGCTGTACAGAAGTGATTCACTTATACGTATATATATACATTCTTTTTCACATTCTTTTCCATTATGTTTTATCACAGGATAGTGAATATAGTTCCCTGTGTTCTACAGTAGGACCTTGTTGTTTACCCCAATTTTTAATTTTAACAACGAAAAAATGCTTCCCAGTCTCCCCACCTCCACCATTCTCAGTTTTCTCTTCTGGGTCTGCACGCCTGCACTGTTTTTACCTCTTTCCCCCCCCCCCGCCCCGCCCCATCTCATCTGGCCACACAGTTGTGCTAATCGCTCTTCCACGAGGCCATCCGCCGGTCCACCTTCACGGCTCACCCTCAGCTCATCCTGCAGGTGAATCGTTTGTGTTCCGCCCCTCTGCCCTCTCCTCCATGGCCCACTGCCCGGGCCAACGCAAGACTGACTCACTTCCGATGACTGTCTTCACGTTGCTCCCCTGTTCAGTGACCTGCAGCGCCCAAGGCTCTGGCCGGCGTCACGACACCCCCAGACACCCTTTCCTTCCCAGTCATTACTGATCCACACACGCTTGTGCCCCCGGTGCGTGGGCTCCACTGGGGACCACACGGTCTGGCCTCCTGCTTCTGCAGCATCCCAGCACCCGACGCAGGGTTCTGATTTCTGTGTGACTTTATTCTTCCTCTCTAGACTGTACATTTCGTTCTTTCTTTTTTTTTTTGATGTAATAGTCACAGTTTTCTAAAAAGAAAACTCTTAACAAATGAGGGAAACAGAAGCTTTTGTAAACTCATAAATTGATTTTTCAAAAAAATTACAGTAAAAGTCATTCTAATTGGCGAAAAATTAGAGGTACTGTATATACAAGCAAGTACAAACTCTTTTATTCAATATTGTGTTAGAGGTTCTGGATAGTACAGTATGATAAGAAAGATACAAGAAAAGTTATAAGTATTGGAGAGAAAGAAATAAAAAGATCATTGATTTTTATATGATATAATTAACTATGATTGTAGAAAATCTAAAAGCGTCTATTGCCAGATTAATTAAACCTACTGAATTTGTAAGAGAATTTGGGAATTGCATATAAAATCATTATACAAGAATATCTACTGTATTTTCATATACAAGAAATGAAACGTTAACATATACTTTAATAGACATGTAATTTATAATAGCAAGCAAGTACCTAGAAGCAAATCTAACAATTACAAACTTTACATTAAAACAATAACAAAGATCTAAATAAATTGAAAGATATTTATAGATGTCTTATGGAAGAGAATAAGCATTGTAAAGATGTTACCTTTTTCCAAATTGATCTACAGATTAAATGCAATCCCAGTTAATACCTCAGTAGGCTTTGTCATGGAATTTTATAACTCTTTAAGTACATATATATGTATATATACACAACACGAACATGAATATTATGTATATATACGTATATATATGAAAGAACAAAGGCTCAAGAATTTTTTTAACTTAAAATGAATAAACCGGGGGAGAGGACTTTCTCTGAAGGAGACAAAGCTTTTTGACCAAGTTGGATCATTAAGGCAGTGTGGTATTATTGGCATACGGATAGGCAAAAGAGAAATGAAACCAAATAGAAAGACAGAAACAGATCCACGTATGTATCGAGTCTTGATATATGATAGATGTGGCATTGTAAATCACTTGGAAAATGAGATTAGATTGTACATTTCTTTTTTTTTTAATATAAATGTATTTATTTATTTATTTTTGGCTGTGTTGGGTCTTTGTTGCTGTGCGCGGGCTTTCTCTAGTTGCAGCGAGGGGGGTTACTCTTTGTTGCAGTGTGCGGGCTTCTCATTGTAGTGGCTTCTCTTGTTGTGGAGCACGGGCTCTAGGCACGTGGGCTTCAGTAGTTGTGGCTCGTGAGCTCTAGAGTGCAGCCTCAATAGTGGTGGCGTACGGGGCTTAGTTGCTCCGCAGCATGTAGGATCTTCCCAGACCGGGGATCGAACCTGTGTCCCCTGCACTGGCAGGTAGATTCTTATCCAGTACGCCACCAGGGAAGTCCCTAGATTGTACATTTCTTGAAACCCAAATCTTGTCTTCCACTTTTGGTCCCTAACCCAGGAAGTATTCCCTATAATGCTGTGTACACCAAAAGTGCTTAATAAGTGCTCATTAAATGGAAGAACAAATAATAACTTGGTTTGGGATCCAACTCTGAAACATTTTTATTAAATGCTTTTATGCCAGGAGTTAAAATTTAAATCTAACATGCACCTATATTTTGTGTTCACAGAAAACCAGGGAATTTCATCCTAATTTTGATCCGCTCGTAAATAACACTTGGGTCAACAGGTTCTGGGCGCAGAGACGGTTTCAGCAAGCAGCACGCAAGGTAAGTTTCAGCACCAGGTTGAAAATTTAATTTCTTTAGTTATCAGCACAGGGAAATTGAACAGTGAGTTTTTTTTATAGCAGCTTTATTGAGATGCAATTCACATGCCTTAAAATTCACTCCTGTAAAGTGTACAGTTCAGTCGTTTTTAGTGGAGTACGGCCATCACCGCTATCGGATTTTAGGGCGTTTTTATCACTGCTTAAAGAAGCCTGGTCGCCAGCAGCAGTCGCTCTCCACCCCCCACCCCCTTCCCTGTTCACTTTCTGCCTCTGTGAATTTGCCTATTCTGGACGTTTCGTATACACGGAATCCTACAATACATGGCCTTTCGTAACTGGCTTCTCTCACTTAACATGTTTTCAGGGTTCATCCACGGTGTAGCATGTTTCAGTACCTCATTCCTTTTTCAGGATGAATAATAGTATTCATCCTTGAACGGAGATACCACACTCTTTATCTAGTCATCGGTTGAAACATTTGGGCTGTTCTCACCTTTTGGCTGTCATGGTGAGAAAAACGGCGCTACAGACATTTATGTGCAAGTTTGTGGACATGTTTTCAGTTCTCTGGGGTGTGTACACCTAGGAGCAGAATTGCTGGGCCATATGGAAGGATGCTGGTTAGTGATTTCTAGAGAGGACAGTGGGGTGCTCCTGTGCCCCTCGGCCTCTACAGTCCACAAAGGGTGTGAGGTGGCCCCCTGGCCTGGCTCCGCTCCCCCCGCAGCTGTCCCAGTCCTCTGTGTGGCCCCAGTCCTCTTCTTCTCCCAGGACACCACCTGAAACCCCATCCCATCTCCCTTCCCTCCACCCACACCTGTCCTTCGGCCAGCTCAGCCTACCCCTCCTCCAGCAAACAGTCCTGTAAGCACTAGCGCTTGGCCGTCTTGGGGTGCCTCTTGCATCTTATGCTGCCTGTCGACCTCTCGTCCCAGCCACTGGAGCCTGGCTGCCTGGGGGGCAGAAGCCCTCCTGCCCCCACCCCGGCAGGGAGACCAGCGGTGGAGACACGGACTCTGGAGACAGACTGCTTGCCCTTCATTCTTTTTTCTTTTTCTTTAATAAATTATTTCATTTTTATTTTAGATAATCATTTTACTCTTTTTTTCCACTAGTAAATGTATTTGATTGATGGATGGATGGATTGATTGATTTTTGGTCACACCGTGCAGCATGTGGGATCTAGTTCCCCAACCAGGGATCAAACCTGTGCCCCCTGCAGTGGAAGCACAGAGTCCTAACCACTGGACCACCAGGGAAGTCTCTTGCCCTTCATTCTTGGTGCTACTTCTTTTTTTATGGTTTTTAAAAGTTTTTTATTCAAGTATAGCTGATTTACAATGTTGTGTGAATTTCTGGTGTACAGCAAAGTGATTCCGTTATACATATATATTCTTTTTTTTATTCTTTTCCATATGGTTTATCACAGGGTATTGGATATAGTTTCCTGTGCTCTACAGTAGGACCTTGTTGTTTATCCGTCCCTTGGATAATAGCTCACATCTGCTAATCCCAAACTCCCAGTTCTTCCCTCCCCCTCCCTCCCTCCCACTTGGCAACCACAAGTCTGTTTTCTACGTCACTGAGTCTGTTTCTGTTTTGTAGGTAGGTTCCTTTGTGTCATATTTTAGATTCCACATGTAAGTGATACCATGTGGTATTTGTCTTTCTCTGTCTGACTTACTTCACTTAGTATGAGAATCTCTAGGTCCATCCATGTTGCTGCAGATGGCATTATTTCATCCTCTTTGATGGCTGAGTAGTATTCCATTGTGTATATGGACCACATCGTCTTTATCCATTCCTCTGTTGGTGGACATTTAAGTTGTTTCCATGTCTTGGCTATCGTGAATAGTGATGCTATGAACATTGGGGTGCACGTATCTTTTCAAATTAGAGTTTTGTCCGGATGTATGCCCAGGAGTGGGAATGCTGGATCATTTCACAGCTCTATTTGTAGTTCTTTGAGGAACCTCCATACTATTCTCCATAGTGGCTGCACCAGTTTACATTCCCATCTTGATGCTACTTCTCATGAGTTTTCCAATCTTGGACAAGTTCCATGACCTCTGTGCCTTCGTTTCCTCATCTGTCACTGAGGAGACCAGTAAGACCTTTCTCAGGGCTGTCATGAAAGTCAGGTGAGTCAACACATAGAAGACTCCAAGAGTTTACGTTGCAGGTGATCTCTCAAGCAGTGCTTGCAGCCTAGGCTGATGTCTGTAAACCAGTGTCCCTGCTGGGGCTTTGTCTGGGTGGGCTCTGCGCCTGTGCAGGACAGAGGTGGCTATGAGACACTCGTGGGACAGCCCCGGCCACTCTGGAGCCAGTCCTCCTGGGTCAGCAGCTGTGTGTCTGGCTCTGAGTGGAGGCTCCGTCTTTCCCACACACTCCCCAGCAGGTGCTGCCAGTTAGATGTGCCAACACGTCCCCAGCCCGACGGCCCCTGCCATCCCCCCGGCCCAGTCACAGCCCCATCCTCTCTGCCTGGGCCACCGCAGCCAGAAGAGGCCTCCCAGAGCTTGGACGTGATCGGACGTTGCCCCTGGGAAAACCTTCCAAAGGCCCCCCATTGCAATTGGAATAAAAGGCGCAATTTTTATCGAGGCGACAAGGCCATACTGGGTTTCTCTCTGTCCTTTAAGCATGTCTCCTTTGTTCCTGAATCAGGATCTCTGCACCTGCTGCTTCCTCTGCTCAGAACTCTTTCCAAGGCCAGTGTCTCCTCATTGTTCAAGTCTCAGATCGAACCTCACCTCCCAGAAAGGCCTTCCTTACGTCGTCCCTGCGGCAGTGGCCAGACCCCCTCCCAGCCCCTCAGTCACGCCCCCGTGTGTTTAGTCTTCTTCATTTGCTTCATGGTGTTTAGCTTGTGTGCTCGTTTGTCTCCTGCCATCCCACTCCACACACACGCACGAACAGGACGTCAGCTCTGTGCGGGCTGGACCCTTGTCCGCCCCCCACTGTGTCCGCAGTACCTGAACAGGACTGTGCGCGGAGCGGCCACCTCTTCACACTGGATAAGTGGCAAGGCCGTGGGTGGATGGGAAGGAGTGGCCCCAGCTCTGGGCGCAGGGAGCGCTCACCCCCAGCAGCGCCTGCTCTGGACGCAGAGCGTGCGGTGTGCAGCCAGCGCCGCCCAACCCACTGCCCGATGTCTATGGAATTGTCTGCTTAGTTTGTCCTTCAGCTCTGAAAATAACATGGCAGCAGTGTCACGACTCAGATATACCGAGAAGAAAGACCGTAGAACTAGTCACTCTTCCACTCTGGAAAGATGAGAAAACTGGGGCTCATAAATTGGGAGGGTCAAGACCAGACGACAGCCGGGTCTCTGCGTTCAGGCAGGTCTGCACTTCCCAGACCTCGATGCCCGTGGCCTCGTCCAGGGCACTGTGACCCTCCCTGGGAATTCCACATAGATCCGTGGCCTCAGCCCCTGGCTGTGGTTGAGGAAATTGAGCTAAACTAAATGCCAAACTGAGCCCCGACGAACAGTGTGAGATCATTCTTCTTTCTAATTCCAGGTCGTGATTCAGCGCCGCTTGCTGAACATGCTGACTGCGATCCGTAACATGCACAGAGACGCCATCAAGAAAAGGTTCAGTCACGGAGGACAGGCCATAGCACAAGGTAGAGCCGGCTGCGAACAGCTGCGCTTCCATCCACATGTGTCCTGAGCAGCGGGCTTCTCTGTTAGGAAGTCAGCTGGGTACAAATGCACGGCTTCCTCAATCACATGTACTGGATTTTTAAAAGTGTTACTGAAGTCTAGTTGATTTACAGTGTTGCATTGATTTCTGCTGTACAGCACAGTGATTCCGTCAGTTATACACATATGTTCATATTCTTTTGCATTGTGGTTTATCCCAGGATATTGAATATAGTTCCCTGTGCTCTACAGTAGGACCTTGTTGTTTAGACATCCTCTATATACTAGTTTGCATCTGCTGATCCTAAACTCCTGATCCTTCCCTCCCCCAGCCCCCTCCCCCTTGGCAACCGCAAGTCTGTTCTCTATGTCTGTGAGTCTTTCTGTGTCGTAGATAAGTTCATTTGTGTCATATTTTAGATTCCACATATAAGTGATACCATATGGTATTTGTCTTTCTTTTTCTGACTTACTTCACTTAGTATGATAATCTCTAGGTCCATCCATGTTGCTACAAATTGCATTCTTTCATTCTTTTTTATGGCCGAGTAATATTGCATTGTATATATGTACCACATCTTCTTTATCCATTCTTCTGTCGATGGACATTTAGGTTGCTTCCATGTCTTGGCTATTGTGAATAGTGCTGCTGCGAATATAGGACATTTTATTACATTTTAATTATCCTTTTTCCTCCTATATTATTTTATCTCTGATGCTGATGTTTCTAATAAAGAAACTCTTTTAAAAAACATTGTAGGGCTTCCCTGGTGGCGCAGTGGTTAAGAGTCCGCCTGCCGATGCAGGGGACACGGGTTCGTGCCCCGGTCCGGGAAGATCCCACATGCCGCGGAGCGGCTGGGCCCATGAGCCATGGCCGCTGAGCCTGCGCATCTGGAGCCTGTGCCCTGCAATGGGAGAGGCCACAACAGTGAGAGGCCCACGTACCGAAAAAAAAAAAAAATTGTAAAATTTACCTGTGAGTTACATATGGACACCTGTAAAATGTCTTTACATGCTTCTTAAATTTGATCTTTTTCTTTGATGACAAGGGCAAAGAATATTCATCAGAGAGACTTCACTATGAATTATAGTTTTTTGGAAGTAAAAATAAAATTTTTAAAAAATTGGAGAAGGGGTTGGGGTAAAGAACAAAAGAGAAACTAAAAACGAGACTACACACATACATACGTACACACACACGTTCTTTCTGAAACGGTGTGTGCCGAGGACGCAGCAGCTGGTGTGTGGCAAACGCACACACGCACACAACCAGAGACGGTGGTTTCGCACGAATACCTTACGATTCTCCCAAAGCGCTGTTTCGTTTTTCACCCGCAGACGAGAATTCCTCCAGACACCTTCCGGCGCGGGTCAGTCAGGACGATTACTGCAGCTGCTTCTCTGTGTCACCCCAGCAAGTGCTGCCCTTCGCCTTCCCGGCCTACAGCGCCCCCCAGGGCTCCGACGAGCTGGTGGGTGTGCAGGGCTGCGGTGGCCCAGGCTCCATCAGGGTCGCAGGCAGGTGCCAAGGGGAGCCCCGCCCTGTCTCTGCCCCTCCGCTGCCTCCTTAGAGGCTCCCAAGTCAGACCTGCGTCCAAGTGATTGTGATGAACGGGAAACCGAGTGGCCCCTGCTGCCCCCTGCCTGGCCCCCGGGATGCCTGTGCTCAGGCTCTGCCCAGCCTGGAGGCCGCCGGGCCCTGCCACACTGCCGGGGAACAGGGCCTGAGGGCCGCGGCAGATGTAGGACTAAGAGGCAGGCCCAGCCCAGCCGAGCCCTCGGGTGCGTGGGGTCTGCGGGGGCCGGGGGTGGGCGGCCACAGCCTCTAACAGGCCAGCCTCGGACTCACAGGTCCATCCCTCTCTCCCTCTCGGTGGCAAGAAGTGTGACAGTTAGCCAAATGATGCATCGTCATAATTCAGATCGTGGCCAGACCACGAGTCAGGCAGTTTCTTAAGCGCTTCAGTTCTATCAGTTCATTTAATCTTCAACAAGTCCACATGGTAGGTTTATCCTCTTACAGCTGAGAAGGAGCCTGGGACACAAGGTCACAGAGCCAGTAATGAAATGTTGCCCGAGTTCCCCAAGTTCACGTAGTTAGCAATAAAAAGTGTGTTTTAATCGATAGTGAAAGGGCACAAGCAAAACAGTTTTTTGGTTTCAAAGAAGGAACTTGCCATTCACATCCTGTAAAATGATTTGAGCCTTGCAGGTTAATCTACTCAAGAATTACAGGAGTGACTTTAGAAATTCCATGTGTTTTCCGCATTAGAAAATCAAATGACTTAAAAGATGAGCATATTTAGTTCCTAGGAAATGATAAATCTGAGATTTTCAAGCACTATCAAGAATTATCTGATACTCAATAATTAATGGGTGGAAAGAGTGATAGGGATGCAAAGAGATTATCACTGTGCTGTGGAGCCCGTCTTTTTTTTTTTTTAATAATTCAAAGCTTATCATTTCATTTGGTACTTGAGTTAGTGCTGCAGAAATTTCTGTACTGCTCAGGGTTGATGAAAAACAGAATGCTCAGCATTCCTGTCCATAAAGAATTTTGTAATTCATTCCATAAATACTGTATTTCACCTATTCTAAGGTCACGTTTTAAAATATACAGCACCTTTGAGGTTGGGAAATGTCTCATAATTGGTGGCACATTCGCATTGCATCGTATCAGTCTGACGACGGTGTCTCAGCTCGGTGAGCCGTAGTCGTTACTGAGTGCCTGTCACAGGTGGGGGCTGTTGCAGGCTCTGGGTGATGCAGCAGATCCGCCTGCAGGACATTTGTGAGGTGGTGCTTCGGGATTAGCACCCGTGGAAGGGAAGCGGCCGCAGTGGGCAGAGGAGAAGTTAGGCTGCATCCTTTGACAGAGGCCTCAGCTGCCGTCCTGAGAATCACACCCTAAGAGACAAGGGGGGCGGGGGCCCACGCTGCCTCCAAGCCACTCGCAGGAAGCAGCAGCTGTGGTCACGGGAAGGGTCACTTAGAGGGAGGAGCCGTTCGTGTAACGTGCAAAATGTGGAGAAATAGAAGCATAGCTGCCCTCGCTCCGCGATGATCATGTGTCACTTTTTTGAATTTTCACATTTTAGGCTCCTGGTGGCCTTGGACCTGTTCCAATTAAACCTTCAGAAATTCAAATCAAGCAGGCCTATTCCTTCTTCAGTCTGCAGGTTAGACCTGTCATGTGGTTTTGTTAATTGGGTTTCTTATGAAATGAACAGAATAGTCTTGAATTTGAACTGCGCTATTTTTATTAGTTTTGTTCTATGACGGATTATGCCACGTAGCATACTGTGTGTTTTGCTCTGATGTTATTTTATGCGACGTGCGAAGTGTAGCAGATTCTCTTTTCCTAATGTGGCTTATGGAAACCAGGGTCTTTATTTGTGGATATACCATATAGTATGCATATCTGAAGCTGTCTGAACTGCATATGTTAGAAACTTGAAGAAAAGACACAAGTGAACAAAAGTGAGTCAGCCTTTGTGTATGACCACTTCTGTTTTTGAAAATATGCATGCTTTATTTCTTTCTTCTTTTCTTTTTTTTAATTGAAGTATAGTTGAATCCCAATATCTTGTTAGTTTCAGGCACACAGTGCAGTGAGTCAGTTACACACACACACATCTATTCTTTTTCAGATCCTTTTCCCTTTTAGGTCATTGCAAAACGTTGAGTATAATTCCCCGTGCTGTCCAGTAGGTCCTTGTGAAATATGCATGTTTTAAACTGACGAACCAGTGTTCAGTGTATTGCAGAGTTAAGCCCTAAGACAGGGGCGAGGAACTGTGAACACCGCTGTGTGCTGGGACCCAGAACGGGGCCCAGGACGGCACTGACAAAGCTGCTGCTTAAACGTGGCGCTCGTCTTCCTTTTACCCCCAGGCGGCTGGGAAGTGCCTCCCAAGGGCTTCGAGCGCCTGCCTTCTCTCCCCCAGGTTCCTCAGCTGTACCAGATCAAGAGGTACCAGCCGGTCTCTGTGCAGAGGTCTTCAACCAGCTACTGGCCTCAGAAGCTTGCCCGGGCCCTGAAGCCAGGAGCTGAGGTGACAGGTCCCCACCCTTGGGAATGTCCCATCTTCCCGCCGCCCTGGCGCGTGGACTAACGTGCTGTCCTTGGTCTTGGTCCAGGACGAAGCCACCGCCGTCATGGCCCTGCCCAAGCAGGACTCCGCGCCCCAGCTCCCCGGCGAGACCTCCGTCCTGAGCATACGACTCCCTGAGGCCTTGGCCCGGGCTCCAGAGTACGACCCACTTTATATCTTTGTAAGTGACATCAGCAGAAGTCATTGTTCCCTGTCCCTTTATCCAGCAGTTACTTCATAAGAAAGCAGAAGGGGAAAGGGGGGAGGGGTAAGCTAGGGGTGTGGGGTTAGCAGACACACACTACTGCACGTAAAAAAGATAAGCAGCAAGGACTGACTGTGTAGCACAGGGAAATGTACTCACGGTCTTGTCATAACCTGTAGGGGAAAAGAATCTGGTAAAAATATATATATATAACTGAATCACTTTGCTGTATACCTGAAACTGACACAATATTGTACATCAACTATACTTCAGTTTTTTTAAAAAAAAAACATTGAGAAAAAGAAGACAGAAGCACTAATTGGGAATATTTTTCTCTCTTTGGAATTTCAAGGGTTAAACCATATCTCATCTTTGAAATTGCTTTATCATTTGGAGAATATCAATGTTTTTGTCTTTTAACAACTCCAGCACTTATTTTTTTATGACAATAGCTTTATGATCTTTTCTAATTATCTATAATATGCACCTGTGTATTTTTGTGTTTCTTTTAAGTATAGTTGCTGTGCAATATTATGTAAGTTACAGGTGTATAATACAGTGATTCACAATTTTTAAAGGTAGTATATATGTATATATATGTGTATATATATATATATATATTTTTTTTTTTTTTTTTTGCGTTACGCGGGCCTCTCACTGTTGTGGCCTCTCCCGTCGCGGAGCACAGGCTCCGGACGCGCAGGCTCAGCGGCCACGGCTCTCGGCCACTGCGCCACCAGGGAAGCCCTGTATATATATTTTAAGATGAAAATACAACAGAAAAAAAGTAAAGTCACCCAGCCCCGTCCCGCGGCGCCTAGTTGATTCTTTATCCCATCTTCGGGCACCGTGGCCCTGCCACACCGACGCCTGATTCCCTGTCTTCTACCAAATGGAGTCCAGTCTCCCAGCGATGTGGGGTCCAGCCGGTTCTTCCTCCTCCCCTGCGTGTGTCCTCCTGTCACCTGCCCTCAGGGGCACCCCCTTCCCCCTTATCCTTAAGGATGCAGTACCCAAGCCCTAAGAGACTGAAGGCCAGACAGGAAATCTGAGGAGGTTCTATGTAAGAACGGAATCATCGGCGAAATGCCACGGTAGTTGCCCTAGTTACAGTCTGTTTTGTAAGGACACGCACACACACACACACGAACACACACGCACACACGCGCGCACGCACGCAGTATGAGGAAGGGCCTCAGACACTACCTGAGAAAGGCTCCTCTGGGAGAATCTACACGTGAGCCTCTGAATCTCTGACAGGGCAGAGATGCCGGTGGTCGCACCCAAGGGCAGAGCAGGGACAGACGCCTGCCTGTTTCCTGGTTGTTTGCCTTGGGGCTACTCCTCTGAGCTCTGCTGCTTTCCTCCAGGGAGCTGTGCTGTTTGTGTTTTGGCCAAACACAAACACAGCGTGTTCTGGTAGTCTCATTGCGGGGTGGGGGAGGGCTGTCCCTCACAGACATAGAGTCAGGGCTGGGATGGCCTCACCGGGCATCTAACTCGGTGATTTTCAAACTTCACTTAGCACCAGCACCCTGTCGCCAGCTGAAATTTTACACAGCAGGGCAATATGTAAAATAGGGTCCCGGTTGCTGGGCTGGCAGTGGATAAGGGGCTTTCCTGAGGAGGGTATCCCTGCAAAACCCCAGGGTCTTCACAGTCTCCCCCAGACCCACCCTCTACCACCCCTCACCACTCTGCAAGTGAGAAAGCTGGTCTAGAGACCGGTTTTGCAGATGTAACATACATCAACATTTACCAAATTACATACTTTTCACATGGGCAGTTTATTGCATATCACTTACACATCAGTATGGCTATAAAAGAAAGAATTCGAAAAGCCTAAGAAAAGAAAGAAAAACAAAAGGCAAGCAATGCTGGTCGCAACGAGTAGAGCATTGCAGTGGAGTCTTGGTTGAAGTTTTTGTTTTTTTGGTTTTTTTTTGCGGTACGCGGGCCTCTCACTGCTGTGGCCTCTCCCATCGCGGAGCACAGGCTCCGGACGCGCAGGCTCAGCGGCCATGGCTCACGGGCCCAGCCGCTCCGCGGCATGTGGGATCTTCCCGGACCGGGGCACGAACCCGTGTCCCCTGCATCGGCAGGCGGACTCTCAACCACTGCGCCACCAGGGAAGCCCCACAGTGGAGTCTTGGGGTGATATCTGTGCGCTGTCTGCAGGAGATGGGGTAGAGGGCTCTGGGGAGGAGATGTTGGGGCAGTGTGGACCCCATGCACCGACGGTGCAGCTGAGGCCGTGGAAACGCTGGAGGGTTTTACAGAGGCGCGTTACTAAAGCAAAACGCAAGGCCGTTATAAACTCCAGGGGGGAGAGTCAACTAAAAATCCATGTATGTTCCCAGTAGGAAGCCAAACTGAAATCGGCATGATTTTTAAGACTTGATAGAAAATTGAAAAATAGAATCCACCTGGCCTTGATACTAGAACTTCCCTCTGCCTCTGACCCAGAGGTCGTGATAGTGAACCTTCACCAGAAAGCTATAATCCAGGCCTCGGCTTGGCCTGGCGGAGCGACACACTTAGACAGTTAAGACAAACTAAGTGCTGTTTGCCAGTTCCAGCAGAGACACCTTGCGAGCAAAGCGCGCAGGTCTTGGTGCGGCCCCAGAATGCAGCTGTCGGCGCTCTCGGGGGTGAAATTGTGGGGGGGGGAGGGGCGGGAGAGCACGGGGCGGGCTGCCCTCACTTCACGGGGAGCTGGGGTACGCAGCTAAAGATGATGAAACAGCGAGCAGGTGGATCGGTGGGCCACTGCAGGCCGCAGCCAGACTAACAATAACCATGTGATTTTCAAAGCCCACAAGGAGCATCTGTGCATGCGAGCAAGACCCTTACCTTACGGGGTAATGAGTCAGCAGATGCTGTGAGGTCGACAGGCAAGAGGAGGAAGAAGCAGCGCGATGCTCAGAGTTAGTGACCATCCCAGGCACAAACCCAGACCCGAGCCTGGGGTAGGAGGGGCCCGCACGAGCCCCCTTGCTCTTCACCACGAATCCTCCCAGCCTGGGTGAGCCGCTCCCATATGCACGCGGTGGTCTGAGGGAAATGAAAATTAAAATAGTCACGGGCTGACCGCTCAGACCTCCTGCTCTGGTAGCGATGGCCGCCCTGGGGGAGGTGAGGTGTGACAACTGTTAGAGACGGTGGCATGGCCATTTCCAGAAAGATTTCATCCGCTGCACTTGACCCAAGGCAGGTCCAGAGAGTTGGCCACACGGCGGGTGTCCCCCCCACCCCAGGGCTGTGCACCTTTGCCCCCCGTCCCCGTCCCCGTGAGACTGCCAGCCCCTCCCCCATCAGTGACTCCACCTCTTGGTCACACTGTGACCAGGCCCAGCTGGGGTCTCTGTCATCCTGCCCCGAATCCCTGAGGCATCCCTTCCCAGGGGCTGTCCCGATTGTCCTTTGTCACCACAGGGGTGACTCCTGGTGGCGGAGGCCAGCAGCCTCCAGATTCTGGCCCTCGCCCCATTTCTGGGGAGGTAGTTGTGCCCAGAGCACCTGGGCGGCTCCGGCTGGGTGCTCACCCTGCCTCCTGTCCTTTGCCCCTCCTTCCGGCACGTCCTCGCACGCTGGGGGATTTAAGGGGCCCTGCGCGGCGGCAGGACGCGTCCCCCACTTGCCCACCCACACCCGCCTTCCTCTGCATCCTCAGTCTCCCCGGCTTTGTCTCACCACGCCCCACCTTTCCCCTCGTTCCCTCCCAGCCCTCCAGCCCTGACCTGGGTCCGGGTGGGGACCCAAGGTTTGCCTTCGCCTCTGTCCCTGTCCCCATTCCGTGCGGCCCTGTGAGGGACGGGAGAAGAGCTGCTGTGGACACACAGATACTCCACTCCTGACTCCCTCGAGGGGTTATCGCCTCCCTGCCGTCCTGCTGCCTTTACGTCCGTGCGTCGGCGCAAGAGCTTCTCCGTGGCCCTGGCTGCAAGTCAGCCTCCCTGCATGACTGGAGGACAGGCAGCCCAGCGTTCGTGGCCGGGACGCCTTCATCACACGCACGATAGCCGGGCCCTCCTCTGGGTGCTGTCACGTCGTCTTCAAGTTGTTGGGGACATTTGTTTCTTGGCGCTGAGACTGGGTTCCCGTCAGTCGTGTGGAGTTCTGTGGGTTTTTAAAAAAAAAATTTTTTTTTTAATTCTTCAAACAAACAAAAAGAACAGAATCTCAACTTAGTGGTTCCTAAACATCTGTGAGTAAACAACCACAAGGGAGCTAAAAGCTATGTTGTCTGGGAGAAGAGCTGGGTTTTTGTTGGACAGGCCCCAGAAGGAACATTAAAAGGCTCCACATTTTTGTACATTTTGATATAATTGCTCTGTGCCTCCATTAGTTCTGCTGGAAAATTAGTAAAAGACAGGAACTCCCTTAAAGCCAGATACTTCATCCAAATGGAGCCTTCCTGAAGTAAAAACATCACCAAAACAATGTTAAATGCTGATGTTTCCTGATATATCACATGCCACCCTCTCCTTTGTCTTTTTCTTTTTTTTTTTCTTTTTTGCGGTACGCGGGCCTCTCACTGTTGTGGCCTCTCCCGTTGCGGAACACAGGCTCCGGACGCGCAGGCTCAGCGGCCATGGCTCACGGGCCCAGCCGCTCCGCGGCATGTGGGACCTTCCCGGACCGGGGCACGAACCCGTGTACCCTGCCTCGGCAGGAGGACTCTCAACCACTGCGCCACCTGGGAAGCCCCTGTCTTCTCTTTAAAGTTACTTTTTAGAAGCTATTCTTTTGTTTCCAAAACCAGAAGCTCATTGCTTTTTAAAACCAGTTTCCTTATTTAATAAATCCCCCTAATTGATCAAATTCAGAAACAAATACTTTAAGCTCTTTAAGCTGCAGTTTCATTTGTACTCGTTTCCATGGAAGATCAGTGAATCCGCGTGGTATGTAATGAAGCGCTTCAACCGGAAAAGTGACATTTGTGAATGACCGTGACCACTGCCCATCTGAAGCCACCTCTGCTCTCCTGCTTCTCTTTCCCAGACGGGCTGACAGAGGCGGGGTCAGAATGCGCGTGCCGGGGGAGGGGGGGCCGAAGGGAACCTTAGCTGACGCCTGTGCTGTGGCAGAGGAGGAAACCGGTCAACAAAAGAGACCCCGTTTTTCGTCTCTCCCGCAGAACCCCAGCCCAGGGTTATTTGCCGTGAAGCACCCGCTGACCTACGTGGAAACCTCGATGGATTACCATCTGTGCACCCACCCCAAATACAAGTTCACTAAGGAGTCCCACTGCAGCTCCAGCATCCCCCTAACCCAGAAGCAGTTTCTCCATCACATGGTAAAGCCATCCCGGCTCAGCGGCAGGGCTGGCTCTGGGCTGCGGGGCCGGGCAGGGGACAAGGAGGGAGGGTCACCGCTGGAACCGAGGAGTAGAGGGTTTGCTGCCACAGCTGCAGGACGAGGACAGTAACCGTGGCGCTGTGGACCCTGTCATGCCCCAGCCCTGAAGGGGGGCAGGTGGGGACTCAGCACGATCCCCATCAGCCCGTACCCAGCTCCCAGGCTTCACGTTGCCCCCTTTTCAACGTTCTTAGTCTCTTTTTCCTTGAAGGTCATGCCTAATATTCATCTTATCCCCGCTGCAACCATGGAAAAACAGTCACGTGGCGGCCATAACCCTGTGGGATGACCCCCCTCTTTGTTTGATCCCCAACGAGGACAGAAACGTCATAATGGGCAAGGTGGTGATGTGACAAATGCACAGTGAGGAAGAGGCCCCCGAGAGCTCCTTCTTCCCCCAAATAACCAACCTGACCTCAGCCTCCAGGCACCTCCTGGGTGGCCCGCACCCTCCGCTCGGGATGAAACCCTAACTTAGGTGGGTGGCTGTCTCAGCCCTGGCCCCGCCAGCTCCGCCTCATGCCTCTTCCCGCATCACCTTCCTGCCTCTTGGTTCTAGGACTCCAGCCTGATCCCCGTGCTCCTTGCTTGCTCCCTCTTCCCCAGCCCCACAGGCAGCCGCCCCTGGGCCCTCCCTGGATCCCACCGGCTGGCCTCACGCGCCATGTGACTCCCTGTCCTGCACCCCAGGGCCCAGCAGCGCACCGTCACCCTCCTGAGAAGCCTTCCTTCCACACAAATCCGATCCAGTCGTTTTCCAGTTTGGAAACCCTCCGTGGTCCCTGCTGCCCCTGGGAGCAGCTCCAGGCTCATTAGCTTGGCCCACGAGGCCCTTCACAACCAGCCTGCCTCTCCAGCCTCATTTCCTGTCACCCCCGTCACCCGCCCTGCACTCGGTGCTCTCCTGATAGCACCCTCCTCGCATTTTCCATGCCTTTGCGCGCGCTTACCCCTGCCTGGACAGCCCTCTGATGAACTGACCCATCCTCTGAATGTTGCATTAGCATCACATGCACAGTAGTCAAAACGGGTGGAAAGGCCAGACCTGTCCTCCAGCACCAGGGCCGTTGCCCCTGTGCCACATAAGACAGGGGCGGGAGCCTCTCCGTCCTCCCTGCCTTAATGCCTGTTGCCTTGTTGCAGCAGTTGCTGGAGCAGCTGTCGTTTTTAGCCTCAGAAAAGTTCTACTAAACTTAATGGAATGATACATTTTGGAGCTCAACTTGGATTGAAAAATATTCAGTTGAATGAAACGGAAGTCTTTCCTGAACTTTACATGTGGTCCCCCTGTGCCGGCTCTATTACAGGATGTCATTCCTGGAGTGATGACCTGGAAGAGGTTCCAGTGCCCGGTCCTCTCGTCCCTGCCCGAAACCTCGAAGACAGAGGTGACGCAGAGGTAAGCCCAGCTCCCCGTCGCCTCACGGAGGTGTGTGTGCCCTGCAGAGTGCAGAGGCTGCAACCTCAGAAGTTACCTGCCGGTAGTATGTCAAAGCATACTTTTAGTGCATCGTGAGGGAAGTCTGCTCACCAGAGGAATATGATGGTGTGTATAAAGTCATATCTTGACTTTATCTTAATTGAGATATACTTTATTTTTTTAACTTTTATTGAAATATAGTTGATTTACAATGTTATGTTAGTTTTGGATGTATAGCAAAGTGACTCAGTTATATGTGTGTGTGTGTGTGTGTGTGTGTGTGTGTGTGTATATATATACATATATTCTTTTTTACATTCTCTTCCTTAATAGGTTATTACAATATATCAAATATAGTTCCCTGTGCTATGCAGTAGGCCCTTGTTGTTTACTTTTATAAATTAGTGGCGTGTATCTCTTGATCCCAAACTCCTGATTCATCTCCACCCACTTCCTCCACCCCCTCTCCCCCCTGGCAACCACAAGTTTGCTTTCTAGGTCTGTGAGTTTATTTCTGTTTTGTAAATAAGTTCATTAGTATCATTGTTTTAGATTCCACATATAAGTGATATCATATGACATTTGTCTTTTTCTTTCTGACTTGCTTCACTTAGTATGATAGTCTCTAGGTCCATCCATGTTGCTGCAAATGGCATTATTTTGTTCTTTTTTATGCCTGAGTAATATGCCATTGTATATATGTACCGCATCTTTTTTTTAAACATCTTTATTGGAGTATAATTGCTTTACAATGGTGTGTTAGTTTCTGCTGTATAACAAAGTGAACCAGCTATAGGTATACATATATCCCCACATCTCTTCCCTCTTGCATCTCCCTCCCTCCCACCCTCCCTATCCCACCCCTCTAGGTGGTCACAAAGCACCGAGCTGATCTCCCTGTGCTATGCAGCTGCTTCCCACTAGCTATCTATTTTACATTTGCATTTGGTAGTGTATATATGTCAATGCGACTCTCTCACTTCGTCCTAGCTTACCCTTCCCCCTCCCCGTGTCCTCAAGTCCATTCTCTACGTCTGCATCTTTATTCCTGTCCTGCCCCTAGGTTCTTCATGACCTTTTTTTTTTTTTTAGATTCTATATATATATGCATCAGCATACAGTATTTGTTTTTCTCTTGCTGACTTACTTCACTCTGTATGACAGACTCTAGGTCCATCCACCTCACTACAAATAACTCAATTTCGTCTCTTTTTATGGCTGAGTAATATGCCATTGTATATATGTGCCACATCTTCTTTATCCATTCATCTGTCGATGGACACTTAGGTTGCTTCCATGTCGTGGCTATTGTAAATAGTGTTGCTATGAACATAGGGATGCATGTATCTTTTCGAATAAGAGTTTTATTCAGATACACACCCAGGAGTGGGATTGCTGGATCACATGGTAGCTCTTGAGATATACTTTTAAAAAGTCAATGTCACAGGTGGCTAGTTGTCCATGCTTCCATAAAAGCAGACACCAATCCATATAATTCAGCCGAAATAGCCATGGTCCATTTTTAACATTGTAGAGTTGCCAAGATTCGCCGTCCACACCCTCCATATCCACTCCCAAATGATCCACCTCTCTCCATGCCCCAGCCTGGCCGTCTACCGGGCGGCCCCACAGCTGTCATCACACAGAGACAGAGCAGGTAGATGAGAATATTGTTAGACCAAAGAAGGAGGAAATTTAGAGTAAGCACATTTTTGCTAATTTGCTCATTTAACACCTCTCCAGAGCCCTAGGATCTCAAACAAGTAGACTGATGCCTTTTCTTTAAGACACGGCCTGGTCAGTGACCTACTCCTGAGCCCTGGAGTTTGCTTCTTTGGCCCATTGTCCTTATAAAACGTAGTGAAATGAGTCGCTGGTGAGCAGATGTGACTAGTGTCCCAACACAATGACCATCAGCAGCGACATTCTGCTCAAACCCTTCGATTCAGGGTGAGGCCCAGCCCAAGTGGGGGCAGAGCCCTGCCACGGCCCAGGAGTGGCCAGCTCTGCCGGAGCACCGCCGCCAACCAGGGTCGGCAGGGACACGCACCCTTGACTCCCACCAGCGAGTGCAGGCTCTTCCCCGTCACCAGAATGGCTCGCAGCCTCCCGGAGCTGTGTGGCCCCGGCCACGCTCTGTGGCCAGCTCTCTGGGCCCAGTCCTCTCGTGCAGAACACAAGCCGCTCGGGCTTGCTGTGAAGACCCCGCTCAGCCTCGACATTTTCGTTTTAGCAGAGGTAGGAAGGCTTACCCCGATGTGCACCTACCCCGTATGTACCACCCGTCACCTGCCCCTCCCCGGGTATTTGAGGAGATCGTTGCAATCCAGTTTGTGACCCTGGAACACTTACCTTTACTTCTTCCTGCACTGCCAGGCAAAAAGCTCTTCCTGAATGAAGCAGAATCTAGGCTTGTCCACCTGCTGTTCCCTTCGGGTTATTTCCTCGGTGCTTCCTGCCCCCCTCTGCCTGGAGATTAACATGAGACCAAGATTTGGCCCATGGTAGGGGCTCCAAAATATTAGTTCCTTTTCTGTGAGTTCATGTTACCGAACCAAACTTGGGTCCACTCGCCTGTGCACAGCAAAGCCAATCTACTGACACCGGCTCGTGGTGGAGGCAAGTGCAGCGTTCGTTGCAGGCGCCAAGCAAAGAGTCAGTCAGTTAAAGGTCAGGAAGCCCCAACTCCCCGATGGCTTCCAGGGAAGCATTTTTAAAGGCCAGGTGAGGGAGGGGCATTGCAGGGTGTGTGATCAGCTCGCGCACAGCTCTCTGGGTGGTGTTGAGGTTACAGGGTGGTGTTTCATCGTCAGTCCTCAGGTGTGGGGGCTACGTGCTCATGGGCAAGTGGTCAACTTCCGCTTGACGGGTTTCGGCATCTGTAAGACAGCTGAGGAATGTGCATCAGATACTGTTATCTGGGTACACCTCAGAGAGGAGCCATGGCAGAGGACATAGGGAGGGGTCTGTACCTCCCCACCAGCCAGACAGAAGACGGTCACACACCCTGCAGCCCTCACCCCAAATTTTGCCTTTAAAAACGCCTGCCTGAAAACCACTGGGCAGTTCTGGGTTTGGGGGGCACAAACCACCTCGTCTCCTTGCTGGCCCTGAACCTCTCTCTGCTCCAGACTCCGACGTTTTGGGTTGCTTGGCCTTGCTGTGCGTCAGGCACACGAAATTGTTTGGTAACATTAGCATATTTCTAGAATCTGAAAACTCCAGAATCAAGGGCTGGGTGGAACAGTGACCTTGTAGGGAGAAGGAATGCTTTGGTGTCTGAGAGACCTGCCTCGTAACCCGCTAGCCCTGTCACCCACTCTGTTTCCCTGGGCCACATTTACCTATTACTGAAGCCCGTTGAGCAGTCATTTCCTCATCTGTGAAACGGGGACGGTGAAGGGGTCCTCACGGACCACGTGAGTTGTGAGGACTCAAGTGGTGCATCTAGCCCCATCCTTAGTAACCCTTCCCACTTCTGCCCTCCCCCACCCACTAAACCTTGCGGTAACTCTGCTGCCACCATACGGCGATGGCCCGCCACCAGCTAGACACACGGCCTCATTTTGCTGTGGGGTGAGGGCACTTCCGAATGGACCGCAGTCATCAGCAGACCAAACACAGCTGGTGTGGGTACCGTCCAGAGGCTGAATACGCACATCGAGCAACGGCAGGCAGTGGACACGCCGGGGTCCACCAGCTGTCGGCAAGCACTGGTCTCGGGAATTAAGAAAAAAAAAGCCTGTTTTTTTTTCCAAAGCAATGTTCTTGGAAAAATCTCACGAGGCTGTTCTTTCAAAAGGCACTCAGAACGCAGTCACCTTGGGCTTGAACTAACCATGAATTAAATGTGAATTAAACAAGAAACTCCCCAACTAGGACTTGTTACCTCCAGCTTCTGTGCCCAAGTGCTCTGTTGGCCAATTTGTTTCATAATAAACCATAATTGCACCACAGATTATAAAATCAAGAGAGGATTCTTTATTTCTTTATCATGGATTTCTATGATGTAAGACCCTAGATAATGTTTTTATTTCTAAAAGAGTTATAGAATTATAATAGTATTCCCTTTTAAACTTCCTACACATCTGCTAATGATATTTCAACTCTGCGGTCATTTTTCTTGAATAGATTACCTATTTCTTAGCTGCTATTTCCCCTGTATTTCTGCCCCTGAGAGTTGCTGTTAAACCATGCAGTATCCTTAGTTAATGTTTATTCACTCCAAGTTATTTTTGCATTCGTAATGATCAAAACAGCTCACTTGGGTTCTTTGCTCATTAATAAATTCAGAGAGAATTTACTGAGTGTCTGTGACTTTCATGCAATCTGAGTAAGTAGCGATAAAGAAGTCATCTAATCCAGTGGTGCCCAGACTTTGGGGTTTTATAGACAACTGAAATTTCCAGAATAATCTTAGGAATTGACTTAGAGTTGTCGGCGTTTTACTTTTCCAAGAAAGGCATGAAACAAAACAAAGCAAAACAAAACCCCCAATCTCCGTCCACTGCCACCACCCTTTCAATTCCAGAGGAACATATTAACACATGGAAAAGTAAGCAGGACATGGTCTCAGAATTTTAAAATTAGGTAAGTTTGATCTCATGAAAAACCCTTGGTTGTTGCCATTCTGTCTTCCAGACCACCCTGGCCCCTGGGGAGTGGTCCAGGCTTCCACCTTCTCCCACCCTCCTCTCGGCTACACGCGCTCTGAGGTCTCAGTGGGATTGTCCGTTAGAACCTGTGTTCTCTGTCACCAAGTCAGTAAATAGGACTAATCTCTGGGTGGTGGAAGCCAGGTCCCTTTCCAGTGAGGAATGGTGTTAGAGACCAAAATCTGGGTTCCTGGTGCACACATCATTACTGGGGGTGGAGCGGAGGAGTCATCTCTTGGCCTCCTCGGCGGACAAGCCGGAGTGTGTACGTGGGGAAATGCATACATATATATGCACACACACACACGTATGTACACATTTATACAAAAATACATGACTGCATACATCTACACACATATGCACATGTCCATGTGCACGTAGGCACCCATACACACACCTACACCCATTTTAGACATCATGAATCCACACCGGTGCCTGTAATCCCAACCCACATTCATGGAGTTGCTGCTTGCTTTTCCCCGGTCCATAGTTGTCTGTCTCTTCTTTCCCCTGTGAGAACCCCTGGTCTCCTAACACACTCACTCCCTCAGTTTTATAGAACGTCAAAAATAGTTTCAGAATTGCTTCACCTATAACCACTTTAATAAACAAGCATTTTTGCTTATTAAACAAGGAGAAGAAACTTATCTCCAAGACGTATCTGCACGCACCAAGGAGGCTTCAATTAACCTCCTGGCTTTCCGTTCCTGCCGCCTGCCTTACCCTCTGCCTGCAGCCTTTCTAGAGCCTGCGAGGAGGTCAGTTTCCTGCTGTGGGTCATTCTTTACTCTCTTCTATGAGACAACACTCCTCTCAGCTTCTAGAAACTTATTCCAGAAAATTATTTTAAAAGTTTATCCATTTGTGACTCTTTTCCTATTCTCTTTGCTGTTGTGGGTTCCTGTAATATCATTTGAGAGGCATGTTAAGAAGGTGTTGAGACCCAAAAGAGGGGAAATTTTTTTAAAAGGTGAGTGTTTGCTCCACCAACTTGAAACAGAAGTCTGCCGCCGACTTTAAAAATAACAAAATGTCTTTTCTCCCCATCTCAATTCTTTTGATGTCCTCAACACCCAGTAATTTGTATATGAAGCTGTAAAATCATGATACCAAACAATATATAAGGGGGTGGGGAGGAGGTTTGAAACTGAATAAACAGCTAAGGAAGAGTATAAACGTGGGAAAAAATATTAAGAACAAAAAAAGCGAACTAACTGCCCCACGCCAGCCCGACCCCCGGGAAATAGCGTAAGTTTAGACACCACAAGTTTGACAGTTCTGTTTCTAAACTCTGGGAAATGTCTTTCTCAAAACCGAAGTATAGTTGATTTACAGTAACACCGGGAAGCGTCTTCTTTGGCCCCATTCTCTTGGGTTTGACTGGTACCTATCGCAGCCCCGCCTTTACCTCTAGGGAGACATGAGTGGGTTTGCAAGAACGAAGCAGGGCAGAACAGTAGCGTAAAACACCAGTGGTGGAAAGGAAAGTGCTTTAGGAAATTGTGTAAAGACCCCGAGACTACAAATGTGTGATTTTTCCACAGCTGCGATTCCTTCAATTTAGCCATGCTTCCTATAGACGTCCCTGCCGTTCTTGATGCCTTACCAGAGGAAGACAGAATGGAGACCCTCGAACGGTACTCTTTTACTTTTGGTATCTCGTGATGTCTATTTTCCAGAAATAGTCCCGGTGCTGTGAGAGATTTCCAAGGAGCGCCCAGTGCCCGAGCTTGCACCCCGGCCGAGACACGGCTAACACCCAGCCATACGCCCAACTAGATAGGATGCTGGATTCGTGGTGGAGAACAGCCTAAGGTCTCACACTGGCTGATCTTTCCGTGCTGCAGGCGCTCAGGGGAGGGGTGAGCGGAGGGGGAGCTGAGTGGGCTTCCAAGGCTGCAGAGTCGCCTTGACTGGGGTTAGTACTCGAAGGGTGGGTGGGGTTTGGAGGGGCATAAAGAAATAGAGCGCCCCCAGATAAATAAAAAAGAGAAAAAAGAGAAAAACGAAAACAAAGGAAATTTTAAAAGAAAGAGCAAAAACAAACAAAAAAAAAAAGGAAGAAAATAAAAAGAAATATCAGCCCCAAACTAAGCTGCTTAAACTTGACTTTACTGATGAGCATCCAACATCCAGTGGGAATGCATCCTTGAATCTCCTGTGGCTGTACCCACTCGACCATTTTTCCCTGTAGATAATCAGTGAGTGAAGTCCTGAATATCTGAGGCGTGTGTCGGTTTTCGTGAGACCTGCCCCCACCCAAGTGTGACACTTGAGCGCCTGAAGCTTGGAACCCAGGGTGAACAGGGAGGTTGAGTGTCCGCCACTCAAACCCCGGAGCACGAGGGCGTTTCCTGAGGACACTGTAGCCGGGCGGGCGGGGATGACACACGGTTACTTGAGGGTCAGCGTTGGGGACAGCTGGGGAGATGCTCGGCAGACCCCTCCCCCATTCAGCACTGATGCGCGGACCCCTGGGGCTCGGTTCCCTCATCTCTGAAATGGGAAGAGTAGTACCTGCTTCTCAGGGGTTGTCACCCAGGACGACGGCGGGGGGGGGGGGGGCGGTGACCGACGTCTACTGCGCACTAAATGGGCATCTGGCAAAAGCCTCGCTCACCCGCAACAAGGTCTTGCTATTTTCCACTCTTGAGGGGTGAGGAAAGCGCTAAGGGGAAGGCGCTCTCCGCACAGCGCCGGCTTCACGCGAGACTGGCCCGGAGCCGCTGCTCAGCGAAGCTTACGGATCAGAACGACCCTGTGGGTTTCAAGGTGTTTTCCCAACAGAAAACTGCTCTGCCCACCTCTGTTTACGCATCGCTGTCAGCAGAGGGTTCCTGCTGCTAATTCTAAATTTTGAAGCCTTCGTTGATCTTGGGAGCATTTCTCTGAGTGTAGCAGAGACGGCCTCTCTCAAAAAAACTGTCCCTTCTAAAGAAATAGACTTGTGGAGACCGGAGGCTCACCGTCCCAGCCTCCCCTGCAGTTACGTCATCCATGTCACTCGGCCTGTGCCAAAGGGACAGGAGCAGACGTGAGATCTCCTCCCGAGGGCAGGGCCAGGAATGGAGTGGGCTCCTGCACCCTCTCGCTCGCTGCTTCGTGGAGCTGGAACCCACATGTGCAGGGACCCAGCTGTAACCATCCAACACCCAAGCTCGAGGCCAGCGGTCCGCAAACGGCCGAATCCGGCCTGCCACCTGCTTTTGCAAACCGTTTTATTGAAATACAGCCACACTCATTCATGGATGTGTTTTTCCATGATTCCTTTCATGCTGCAACAGCAGCGCTGAGTAGTTGTATAAGAGACCCTACGACCCGCAGAGGCCTTTACAGGAAAAGTTTGCTGACCCCTGCTCTAGGGGATCGCAGAGCCCAAGATAAAAATAACCTCGGTCCCTGCGATGTCTTCTCTCACCCATAGGTTATTTAGAAATATACTGTTTCATTTTTAAAGCAGTCGTGGATTTTTTTACTCTTCTTTGCTATTGATTTCTATTCGAATTCCATGTGGCCATAGAACATTCTCTGAATGATTTCAATCTTTTGAAACATTCATGCTCTCCTTATGGTCCAAGGTATGGTCAATATTGGCAAATGTTCCACGTGCACCTGAAGAGAATATGAATTCTGTAACCGCATTTCTAAACTGCTTTTTTTTTTTTTTTTTTCGGTACGCGGGCCTCTCACTGTTGTGGCCTCTCCCGTTGCGGAGCACAGGCTCCGGACGCGCAGGCTCAGCGGCCATGGCTCACGGGCCCAGCCGTTCCGTGGCATGTGGGATCTTCCCGGACCGTGGCACGAACCCGTGTCCCCTGCATCGTCAGGCGGACTCTCAACCACTGCGCCACCAGGGAAGCCCCCTCTAAACTGCTTTTTATTCTCTGCTTATAAATAACCATTCCCACTACTGTGGGTTGGTAAAAAGCTATTTGTCAGCCTTATGCTTTTTAACGTAGATTCCAGAAGAGTAGGTGGGAGGAATGGTGAAAGAATTGCGTAACTCTTAAATGACGACAATATTTCTCGATTTTATTCCTTTTCAGCGAGCTCTGTGAGCAGAGTATAGACATCATGCTGACCCCAGAAATGATGGCGGTGGAATTCCCTATGTTGAACTACAAGGACACCAAGAAGGAGAAGTAAGTGGATGCTTTGATGGCTTAGGAAGAGGCAGCCAGGATAAAGTTCACCCTACGGGACGCACAGAACTGCCGTGCTGTTTGGATCTAAGAACGTGTCAAAAGGGGCACGTTTCCAATGCTTCAGATGTTTAGATGTGTATTTTATGCATAGCGACGCTCCCTCAAATGTTGTTGGCAAATAAACCTTTAGAACAGAGTCCAGCATTCCCATTTGCTTATCGTGTGATTTCAGAGCTGTGTTTGTTTCTTATGAGTAGCTGAATGAGCTTCATGCAGTATAAGAGGCCCAGGCTCTGGAGCCTGGCGAGACCCGGGGCCGCAGCCCATTTAGCGCCCGTGCCACCTCCAGCTGCATTGCTCATCTTAAGTAACTGGGCAGTTGTGAGGGTTAAATGAGATGCCAGTGCGAAGACACCTCTCCAGCTGCTCGATGTGAACTCGCTTGGCACACGTGAATTCTTCTCTTTGCCTCTCCCTCAGGGGCCAACTAGCCGAGCAAACCGTCACCCTTCAAGAATTGGTTTTGAAGAATACTTTGGTAAAGTAAATAACCACCAGAGTTCATATGGTTTGTCAGTTTGAAATTCCAGTTATCCTTTTTAGAATTCTTTTTCTCTTTAAAAAAAAAAAGTCTTTTTTGGGACTTCCCTGGCGGTCCAGTGGTTCAGACTCTGCACTTCCACTGCAGGGGGTGCGGGTTCAATCCCTGGTCGGGGAACTAAGATCCCGCATGCTGCGTGGCCAAAAAATAAACAAAAATAGAAATAAACAAATCAGTGATTTTAAAAAAATTCTACTGAAAAAAATAAAAATAAAGCCTTTTTTTTACTATTAAAATGTTAGAAAATACAGAAAAATATAAAGAATAAAATAAAAACAATAATCCTACCACCCAGAGGCAGTAACTTGTACATTTTGATGTGTGGTCTTCCAAGGATTTATTTGTTTGTTAGTTTAAATAAACCATAAACACCTATTATATTTTGTTAAACCGTACATACAGTCATCACTCGGTATCCACAGGGGATTGGTTCCAGGACACCCCCATCCTGAGTACCCAAATCTGTGGATGCTCAAGTCCCTGTATAAAATGCTGTAGAATTTGCACATAACCTACGCACATCTTCCCAGATACTTTAAGTCATCTCTAGATTACTCATAATACCTCATACAATGTAAATGACTTGTAAATAGTTGCCAGCGCACGGCAAATTCAAGTTTTGCTTTTTGGAACTTTCTGAAATTTTTTTTCATCCGGGGTTGGTTGAATCTGAAGATGCAGGACCTATGGATACAGAGTGCCAACTGTATGTGTTGACATATATTCATACATGCGTACCTTATATATATATGAATTCAATCATATTGTTTTATCTTCTAGAATTTTATTTAGCAGTATAGCATAAACATAGCTGTATAGACACAGACATACACCTTTGCATCTCATTCGTGGATGTGCCATCGTGTGTTCACACGCCCTTCTGATGATCACATCACCTCTTTCCAATGTTCTGCTGTTGCCAGTAGCGCTGCAACAAACCTCCTTGTGTCATAATTCCTTGAAAACTTATCAGACTGTCTCCTTGGGATAAATTCCTAGACACATAAATGCTAGGTTCATGTTCATTTTAAGGTTTTAATATATAGTGCTTCACCACCATCCAGAAAGTTCATCAACAAACCTCCTACCAGCAGAGGTCAGGATGCGCACATTCAAATGCCCTGAACAACGTGTTACGGTATCAGGCTTTTTTCTTTACCAATATGATAGGTTTTTAAATGACCATATCATTGTTTTAATTTTAAACTTCTTTGTTTACAAGTGATGGTAAAAAATTTCCTATGTTTATCAGTTGTTTTTCTTCTTTTATGAAGGGATTTTTTACCTATATTGTAGAAAGTGTTTATCTTTTTCTTACTTATTTGTAAGAGTCCCTCATATTTTAGGGATAATTACCCTTCCTGTGTATACTGTAAATTTCTCAGTTTGTCTTCCTTGTTTGGGGTGTTTTGGGGAGGCCCTGCCTTGTTGGAAGGGAATACCCACATATCTTAGAGGAGCATGGGGTTCCTTTGGTTTGTTTGTGATAGTAGCAGAGGCCTACAGCAAACCAACACTCTCAGAAAGTAGACTGGCAGTTTCCCGTAAAAGAAAATCGAGGAAATAAAAATTTTAAATAGAATTTCAGTGAGCATCGGTTTTAAGCAGCTAATTAACAATAAAATATCATGTTACACTACATAGCACATAGAACCTCTGACACCTCAACAAAGAGATGTACTTTGCATTCTGTTTCAGGTTTCAAACAAACAGTTGACTAAGAGGTTATTTTTCAATTAATTTTTTTAAAATTATTTTATTTATTTATTTTTGGCTGCATTGGGTCTTTGTTGCTGCATGTGGGTTTTCTCTAGTTGCGGAGAGCGAGGGCTACTCTTCATTGCAGTGCACAGGCTTCTCATCGCGGTGGCTTCTCGTTGCAGAGCACGGGCTCTAGGTGCGCGGGCTCAGTAGTTGTGGCTCGCAGGCTTAGTAGTTGTGGCTCGCGGGCTCTAGGTGTGCAGGCTCAGTAGATGTGGTGCACGGGCTTAGTTGCTTCACCACCTGTGGGATCTTCCCGGACCAGGGCTCGAACCCGTGTCCCCTGCATTGGCAGGCAGATTCTTAACCACTGCGCCACCAGGGAAGTATCCCTGACTAAGGGATACTTTTTTTTTTTCAATTTCAAAAATTACCCCTGGACTTAGAATGGTTTGCCCCATGAGTGGGGCAATATCTAATACCTCTTTGCTTACTTGGTATTTAACCTGGTTTTTCACCATTTTCACTACAGAAGCTAATACTGAATGCCATTGGATTATCAAATGATTATTGAATGAAGTAGAACTTATTACTTTATATATTCACCCAAAGTGGAAGATCTTCTTTTCTTGTTTAATGTATTTTAGCTACTTTACCCAAAAAAACAAAACAAAAAAAACCCAACAATGAACTCTAAACATTTTCTGCACAACTTAGCTTCCAATTTTTTTTTCAAAATACACATACATTTCACACATTTTCAATAAATAGATCCATGGCCATTTGAATTCATCTATTTTGCAGTTTAAATTATTTTTTGTACGTTTTTTCATGTGTCAAAATTGTCAATGTAATTATCAGTTTATTGGCTGCATAGTATTCCAACTGATTGATATCCCACAGATGATTTTGTTTCATTTTTTTCAAATTTTTATTGAAATATAATTGATTTACAGTTGTGTTAGTTTCAGGTATACAGCAGAGTGACTCAGTTATATATATATATATATATATATTCTTTTTCAGATTCTTTTCCCTTATAGGTTATTACAAGATACAAGTAGAGTTCCCTATGCTGTACAGCAGGTATTTGGTTCTGAAATTCTCTCCAGCGCATAGCAGGCATGACCCAACGCTCAGCTCTGTCTTCTCTCTCCTTGTGCCTTTTCCTCACCTCCTTCAGCCTCAGCCAGAAGCAGACAGAGTCAGACACACACACACCAGAGCTTGGTCAGACAGGGATAGAAATAAAGAACCCATCAGTGGGACTTATTGTCCCCATGAAGACTGCTGTCTATTGGGTTTGTGGCAAATATTTATTTTCACGGATGCAGAGAATCATCTGCTCTCCCTCGATGGCTGTAATCAACCCGAGAGATTCTTTGCTGCCTTGATGGTGATCGCACCCTCTCAAGACCCGCTAAGGAGAATCATATTGCAAACGTCCAAGGAACTGTGAGAGTGACTTCAGTTGCCAACATATCATTCAACTCCCCTTAGATTATCATATCACTCAATCATTAATATCTTTAAGGGCTGACATGATCTATATATTTTTACACTGATTCCATAAGGTGGTGCCAATTTTTTTTTTTAATTATACACATTAGGGAACATTTTAGTTCTTCATTTTCAGATATTTCTGCTTTTTCAAAACTTTCGGGTATTTGCCAAAACTTCACATTTCACCCTCTTTAGGAAATGTTTCAGAAGCACTTAATTTTATTTTTTTAATTTTACTGAAGTATAGTTGATTTACAGTGTTGTGTTAGTTTGTGCTGTACAGCAAAGTGATTCAGTTATACATATATATATATTCTTTTTCATATTCTTTTCCATTATGGTTCATCACAGGACATTGAATATATCTCCCTGTGCTATACAGTAGGACCTTGTTGGTTACCCATCTTATAGCTAATAGTTTGCATCTGCCAATTCATCCCTCCCCCACCTTGGCAACCACCAGTCTGTTCTCTATGCCCATGAGTCTGTTTCTGTTTTGTAGATAAGTTCATTTGTGTCGACTTTAGATTCCTGCTGCTGTGAATATAGGGGAGAAGCACTTAATTCTGTATTGAATTCTTCTATCTGGTCAGATCGTATAGCTGAGCTCACAGTCCTTAGACATCTGTGCTTCCAACCAAATACACTCATCACGTCCTCCCAGATATTTGGAGAGTTCTACCCCTCGCCACACCGGCGACATCTGGCCTCCACATCAGCCACTGCTCTACCCAGGTGCAGAGCCCTCCCTCTTGATTCCCACCTTCTGGAACTATGGCCAGAGTCAGAGATACTATGCGTCCACTCAACTCATAAACATGAAGAACCAGAGACAATGTGCGTCCACTCGACTCATAAACATGAAGAACCGGCTCCCGCCAACTGAGCCTTCAGAAGCCATCATGCCGGGATGTGTAGGAGTAAGTTCTCGTTTCCCCTTTGCAACAATCCTGGGGGACGGGATGCACACCAGGTGTGCGTCTGGAAACGGCGGCTGAGAGCTTAGGTCACGTGGCTCTGCTAAGATACTGGTGCGGCTCAGACTGGAAACCAGGCTTGAGCCACTTACCAGTTGGGTGTTTCCACTGGTAACTAAGTGATCGCTAAGCGGGGTTTCAACTGTGTATGCGGATAAACAGCCCTCCGACCTTCGCAAGGCATCTCTCGCACCGCTGGGCCCGGCAGCAGGTTGGTGGTGTTTCATGAGGGCCCCGATGCGCCTTGCCGGGTCTGTGTTTGATGGATATACTTAGAGAGGCGAGAGACCAAGCACAGCCACTGGAGAAGGCAGGAGAAAAGGTGTTTGAGGAGATGAAGACCCTGCGGGGCAAAGCTCTCAACTCGTTGACTCTAGAATAACAACAGTCACCGGGAGGTCAGTTCCGCTCACTTGCTTTCTGCAGGTCACCGTGGTCCTCTTGGTCTGTTTACGTTCCAGCCATTTGGGGAATTAACGTTTCCAGAGGGAAAAAATAATTGAAATGTGGATGATGTATATATTTTTAAATTATTTTTCTCTGTAACAGTAAAATGTCATCAGTATGATGGCAATGTTTGGAGCTCCTGGCTGCAAGCTTTAGCGTGGGAGCAAAGGCTTCCGGAGTGCGAGAGGCCGAGCGCCCTCTGGGGGGCGGGGGAGGGGCTGCTCCCCCCCCCCCCGCGCCGTGACCGCCAGCTCCCACGGCCCCCCAGCACCAGACCCTGGCTTTGGCGGCCGCTCCCGGAAACAGCAGCTCCCCAGCGGCTGTGACGGGGGCAGACCCAGGCGGGGGGCGACCGGAGCCCGCAGACTGGCTTGGGAGAAGAGGGTGAGGCCTCTGCAAGGGTTCTCGGGAGCAGCTGGGGCGCGAGGGCGTCGCCTCGGGCCCAGGAGTCCCTGCGAAGGGTCAGTGGCAAGCAGGCCTTTTGACCGTGTGTGGCAGCATGACTCCAGTTCTTATGCATAGGCTGGCTGCACGTCAGAATCACTTGGAGAGCTTCAAAATCAACAGCTGAATCACTGCTATTCTTAAAATGGATAACCAACAAGGACCTTCTCTACAGCACGGGGAACTCTGTTCAATATTCTGTAATAACCTAAATGGGAAAAGAATCTGAAAAAGATTAGATACATGTATATGTATAACTGAATCACTTTGCTGTACTCCTGAAACTGACACAGCACTGTTAATCAACTCTACTCCAATATAAAAAACAAAACAAAACAAAACCAAGAAACAGCTGAGTCAGACTTCCTGGGGTAGGACCCAGGCAGTAATCATCTCTAGAGCTCTCCGGAGGATCTGATGTGCAGCCCAGACTGAGACCCACTGGCCTCCAGGATAAAGTCCAGATTCCTCACGGGGGGCTGCAAGCCCCTGCGTCTCTGGGTCCCGCCTCTAGCTTCCTCTGCCCTGGCGCCAGGCTCTCCCTGCGGGGCGGTGGGGGAACTGGCCTGGGCAGCCATCTGGTCCCAGGTGAATCCTGGTCCTGTTCTCATCAACCACACGGCTTCCTTAGTGTCTGTGAGCTTCCACTTTCCCCGTATGACCGGCTCCAGGGCTCGCCTCCCATGGGGCTGTGAGGATTACATTAGGAAATGCGAAAAGTGTACCTGGCATTAAACAAGTGTTCAGAAATCTGAGCTCCCCTTAACTCACAGGGCAGGACCGAGGCAGCAGTAATTTCAAAATTCTTTTTAATTTTGAAATAATTTTTTTTTTATGTTCCCATATCTCTTCCCGCTTGCGTCTCCCTCCCTCCCACCCTCCCTATCCCACCCCTCCAGACGGTCACAAAGCACCGAGCTGATCTATGTGGCTGCTTCCCACTAGCTATCTACCTTACGTTTGGTAGTGTATATATGTCCATGCCTCTCTCTCGCTTTGTCACAGCTTACCCTTCCCCCTCCCCATATCCTCAAGTCCATTCTCTAGTAAGTCTGTGTCTTTATTCCCGTTTTACCCCTAGGTTCTTCATGACATTTTTTTTTCTTAAATTCCATATATATGTGTTAGCATACGGTATTTGTCTCTCTCTTTCTGACTTACTTCACTCTGTATGACAGACTCTAGGTCTATCCACCTCATTACAAATAGCTCAATTTCGTTTCTTTTTATGGCTGAGTAATATTCCATTGTATATATGTGCCACATCTTCTTTATCCTTTCATCCGATGATGGACACTTAGGTTGTTTCCATCTCCGGGCTATTGTAAATAGAGCTGCAGTGAACATTTTGGTACATGACTCTTTTTGAATTATGGTTTTCTCGGGGTATATGCCCAGTAGTGGGATTGCTGGGTCATATGGTAGTTCTACTTGTAGTTTTTTAAGGAACCTCCATACTGTCCTCCATAGCGGCTGTACCAATTCACATTCCCACCAGCAGTGCAAGAGTGTTCCCTTTTCTCCACACCCTCTCCAGCATTGATTGTTTCTAGATTTTTTGGTGATGGCCATTCTGACTGGTGTGAGATGATATCTCATTCCAGTTTTGATTTGCATTTCCCTAATGATTAATGTTGTTGAGCATTCTTTCGTGTGTTTGTTGGCAGTCTGTATATCTTCTTTGGAGAAATGTCTGTTTAGGTCTTCTGCCCATTTTTGGATTGGGTCGTTTGTTTTTTTGTTATTGAGCTGCATGAGCTGCTTGTAAATTTTGGAGATTAATCCTTTGTCAGTTGCTTCATTTGCGAATATTTTCTCCCATTCTGAGGGCTGTCTTTGAAATAATTTTAGACCTAAGGAAAAGCTGCAAAGCCAGAATGGAGAGCGCGCGTACACAGTACTCAGCTTCCCCTGGTGTTAACCCCTACTGTGGCGCAATCACCAAAAGCAGGACATGAAGACGCTCTGCGCTGTCGACTCGGGCTTTCACTGTTCAGGAGCCACGTGGCGTTTAGTCTCAAGTCTCCTTACCTTCTTCTCACCTGTGACAGCCCCTCAAGTCCCGGAGCCAAGCAGTTCCCAGCCAGCCCGCTACCAGGGCCCCGCCTCACAACAGCCCCTCTTTTCTGGAAGAAGTTTGAGGGCGTCCGTGTCTTACACCAAGGAGCTGAATCAGATCTCAGGACTCAGCCAAGACATGGACACGGGGGTCTGGTGACACGTTCTCCAACAGTGGTGTCTTCAACAAATGTTTCTTTTCAGATACTCTGTTTGCGGGAAGTTTGTTAAAGCCCTTGTGAAAAGAGGGGAAGCGATGCAAAGGAAAGAGCTAGAAGCATATACAGAAGATCAACAGACAATACTTAGACTCCCCAAGCCCTTGTGTATGCACACACACATGCCCTTCCCAGGTCCAGCTCAATGTCTCGCCAGCTAGAGGCCCGCAGAAGGTGGGCCCTTTTTGATACACTTCCTCTCCCTGATGGTAGAGTTGACCTGAACCTGAGGACAGGCTACTCTTCAGGTCCCCACTGCCTGGAGCTCGGCCGGCCACCCCTGGGGCACCAGTGGCCCTGCTACTCCCCCTCCCACCCCGGCCTTCCAGAAGCTCTCCCCTCTGCGTCAGGCTGATGCGTCTGAACTGCAAGCCTGCACAGGATGCCCAGGGCCTGTCCTGTAATTACTGTCCAGCGAACTACTCTGCACCTTTCCCTGGATCCCACGTCTAGAGGACTTACCAAGACTAATCTCCTCCTGCCTCGCAGTGCCGAGGCACCTTTAACCTCCAGCACCGCCAGAAGTCCAGCTGGATTAGCCGAGATGGCTACAGCAGAGACAGGAAGGTGGTTACCACCAGCCTCGGCTGTTCACATCATGACCTGCAGGAAGGAGGGCCGCCAGTGAGCAGTCGTGGAAAGAAACATCGTTCTTCCTCTTTCTGTCTTTCCCACCAGCTGAAGAATCCCTAGGACAAGCGCTGTGGGCGAGAGTGCAGAGCCTCTGTGCCCACCAGAGCCAGTGGAGCCACATGTCTAGTCTTTACTGGGGAGGGTGCTGACATGATGGGGGCAGTGCTGGGTGAAAGATGAAACTGAAGTTTCAAAACAGACAACAAGCCTCAACCAAAATGATACTGTCCCAGTAACTGATACTGACTGACAAATTATAGATTTGGACTGTGTGTCCTTAAGGGACCCTGTCAGTAAGCAGGGGATCAGTGAAGAGTACAGCTGGTAGCAATCACTGGAGAAATAAAGTCATTTCATTTATCCCTCAATGAGCTGATATCACTCAGTCAAACTGTCCCCACTACAGTCACCACCAAAAGTACCAGCTTCTGATGTCAAAAAGATACCAAGGAATGACAGTCAGTGGAAAACTAGGATCTCAGAAGTGAGAGGGGGCTGTGCAGTGCAGCCTAGGCAAGGGGCCCAGGGTCTGATTTGGTCTCCGCGGGTCGGTATTATAATAGACAGCATTCACGTTAAAGTTAGTAAAAAAATGTTGTATTTGTGGCAATAGGGAAGCTGGTATTCAAGAAAAGACAAAAAAAAATTTTTATATTAGAAGGTTTAAGTAGTCCATTAAATTGGAGTTAAATTTAAAATGATATGATTCCATGACATGTTAAAAATATCTTTTCGGGGCCTGCCTCTAAAGTGGCCTCCGTGCTCTCACCCACTCCCAGGGCCAAGCAGAGTGTGGTCTAACATATGCCCAAAGCGCCTAGAGTTTGGATCTCAAGTACAGCTCCCCAAAAGGAAGCCAGGAGCCGTGGAAAGTGTCTGATCCTGTGTCTTAGGGCAAGGATAATTAAGGTGGGCCTGGAGTACCAGTGTGTTGCCAGAAAGAAAGTATGCTTTCAAAATGATCCAGGGCAATTTTAAAGGATAAAGGAGCCAGTTGAAAGGGGCTCCCACTGAGCAGCTGGTGACAATTTGGGGACTAGAAAGAAAGCAGTAGTTCTCTGCAGAGCCATACGAGGCATGCTAGAAAAACAAAAGAAAAGAAAAAGAAGGCATGTACAAGTTTATAATGATGTTTACAGTATGTTGACAAAGCCAGACTGTGTGTATACCATATACTATATTCAAGTTTTGGTCAGCATCAAAATTTCATCATTACAAATCAAACAGCTAAAATATTCATTGCACCCCTAGTAGGGGATGTAGAATCTTATCAGCTCTACTCAGGCAATGAAAAATTATGGAAGATTTCACTATTACAAAAGAAGACACAGGCTTGGGAAGTCCAATTATCTCCACAGTGACTCAGCCTAATAAATACTGACTCATGATGAATCATCCTGGAAATCATGCTGGACCCCAGTCCTGGGCAAGAATATCCCACCAAGAGTTCAGCCTCCAGCACCTCAGTGTGAAATGGCCCGAGAGGATGGCTCTGTGCCCTTGGGTTAGGAAAGCACATTTGTGGTGTCCAGATGAATAAAAGCATCTGCCTGGGTTGATATTTGGGTGCTGGGTAGGCTATCTGTAATAATGAGTTTTATTCCACTGTTTTATATGTACTTCATTTAAGATGTTTAAAACAGGTAAGAGAATCTGTTAGATTTATGTCTATTTTATTAGATTTATAGGAGTTGCTTAATGGTTTAGTAAGGTTTTGCTTATTAGATTTGGCTCGGGAATTAAACTCCTTGGGACGGGGTGGCTATTGGTGTATTTAAGAGTCGGCTAAGTCAAATTTGAAAGTATGGTTTGAGATGCCCGAGGGAATTTGATCAACTGAGTACAGAAGTGTGGGGTAAAATTAAGGAAGATTTAATCTGTAAAGCCCGTGGTTAACTGAAGGCTAACCAAAGAACACGGAGAAACAAAATCTTATTTTCATACAAAGATCACTGAATTTATTAAGATAACGGTATTTGCAAACTGACGTTTTAGGCTTTTAGGCTTAAGAGATATGAGATATTTAAACTTGATACTTTAATCAACTGAATAGTAATTAAAATATAAGTGGGCTTCCCTGGTGGCTCAGTGGTTAAGAATCCACCTGCTGCCAATGCAAGGGACACGTGTTCGAGCCCTGGTCCGGGAAGATCCCACGTGGCGCGGAGCAACTAAGCCCGTGCGCCACAACTATTGAGCCTGCACTCTAGAGCCTGCGAGCCACAACTACTGAGCCCGCACGCCACAACTACTGAGCCTGCGCTCTAGAGCCCGTGAGCCACAGCTACTGAGCCTGCGTGCCACAACTACTGAGCCTGCGCGCCTAGAGCCCGTGCTCCGCAACAAGAGAAGCCACCACAATGAGAAGCTCATGTACCGCAACCAAGCGTAGCCCCTGCTCGCCACAACTAGAGAAAGCCTGCACGCAGAAACAAAGACCCAACACAGCCAAAAGTAAATAAATAAATAAATTTATAAAACATAAGTAACTCTTTAAGTATTCCTTTCATGCCCAAAAGCCCCCTCAGAAAAATTTTTAGGAAAAAATAGAAAACCTGAAAAGCCCTATAACAAGTGAGGAGATTGAATCAGTAATCAAAAATCTCCCAACAAAGAGAAGCCCTGAAGCCTACGGCTTCACTGGTGAAGTCTACCAAATATTTAAAGAACTAACACCAATCCTTCTCAAGCTTTTCCAAAAAACTGAAGAGGAAGGAATGCCTCCTGATTCATCCTAGAGGCCAGCATCACTCTGATACCAAAGTCAGATAAAGACACTACAAGAAAAGAAAACTTCAGGACAATATCCCTTATGAACATTGATGCAAACGTTCTCAACAAAATAGGAATTCAGCAGCATATTAAAGAGATTATACATCATGACCAAGTGGGATTCATTCCTGCAATGCAAGGATGGTTCAACATATGAAAATCAATCAATATAATACACCACATTAACAGAATGAAGTACAAAAACCACATGATCATCTCAACTGATGCAGCGAAAGCATTTGAGGGACTTCCCTGGTGGCACAGTGGTTAAAGCTCCGTGCTCCCACTGCAGGGAGCCCGGCTTCGATCCCTGGTCAGGTAACTAGATCCCACATGTATGCTGCCACTGAGAGTTTGCATGCCACAAATAAGGAGCCCGCGTGCCACAACTAAGACCCGGCGCAACCAAATAAATATTAAAAAATAAAAGTATTTTAGGGCTTCCCTGGTGGCGCAGTGGTTGAGAGTCCGCCTGCCAATGCAGGGGACACGGGTTCGTGCCTCGGTCCGGGAAGATCCCACATGCTGCGGAGCCTGCACGTCTGGAGCCTGATCCCACATGCTGCGGAGCCTGCACGTCTGGAGCTTGTGCTCCGCATACGGGAGAGGCCAAAACAGTGAGAGGCCCGCGTACCACAAAAAAAATAATAATAAATAAAATAAATAAATAAATAAAAGTATTTTAAAAAAAGCATTTGAAAAGTTCAACTCCTTTTCATTAATAAACACTCAACAAACTAGGAATAGACGGAAACTGCCGCAACATAATAAAAGCCATATTTGAAAAATCCACAGCAATGGTGAAAGACTGATTTTTCACTAAGATAGGGGACATGACAAGGATGCCTACTTTCACCAGTTCTATTCAACATAGTACTAGAAGTTCTAGCCAGAGCAATTAGGCAAGGAAAAGAAATAAAAGGCATCCAAATTGGAAAGGAAGAAGTAAAATTATGTCTGTTCATAGATGATATGAAATTATGTTTAAAAAACCCTAAAGATTGCACGAAAACCTGTTAGAGCTAATAAGTGAATTCAGCAGGATACAAAGTCAACATACAAAAGTCAGTTGCTATATACTAACAATAAGCAATCTGAAAAGGAAATTATGAAAACAATTCCATTCACAACAGCAACAAAAAGGAAAAATACTTAGGAATGACCTTAACCAAAGAGGTGAAAGACTTGTACACTGAAAACTACAAAACATTGCTGAAAGAAATTAAAGAAAACATAAATAATGGAAATATATCCCATGTTCGTAAATTGTGGACTTAATATTATTAAGATGGCAGTACTACCCAAAGTGATCTAAAGATTCAATATATTCCCTGTCATTTTTTTTGTAGAAATAGAAAAACTCATCCTAAAATTCATATAAAATCTCGACTGATCCTGAATAGCCAAAATAATCTTGAAAAAGAAGAACAAAGCTGAAGGATTCATACTTCCTGATTTCAAAACTTACTACAAAGCTACAGTATTAAAACACTGTGATTACCAGCATAAAGACACACATATATAACTGAATCACTTTGCTGTACACCTGAAACTAACACAACATTGTAAATCAACTATGCTCCAATAAAAATTACAAAAAAAAAAAGGCATACATAGAGACCAATGGAACAGAATAGAGAGTCCAGAAATAAATTCTGGTATATATGATCAAATGATTTTTGACAAAGGTGCCAAGACCATTCAATGAGGAAAAGACAGTCTTTCAGCAAGTGTTACTGGGAAAACTGCATATCCACATGCAAAAGAATGAATTTGGACCCTTACCTAACACCATGTTTAAAAATTAACTCAAAATGGATCGAAGACATAAACGTAAGGCCTAAAATTATACAACTCTTAGAAGAAAACATAGGGCAAAAACTTCACGACACTGGATTTGGCAATAATTTTCTGGATATGACACCAAAGACATAGGCAACAAAAGAAAAACAATTTGGACTCTAAGAAAATTTAAAATCTTGTGCCTCAAAAGACAATATCCTCAGAGTAAAAAGGCAACCCAAGAATGGGTGAAAATATTTGCATCATACATCTGATAAGGTATTAATATCTAGAGTATACTGAGAACTCCTAAAACTCAACCACACACAAAAAAACCCAAACCAATTCAAAAATGGACAAAGGTTTTGAATAGAAATTTCTCCAAAGAAGATATACAAATGTCCAATAAGCACAGGGAAAGGTGCCCAAAATCGCTAATCATTAGGGAAATGCATATCAAAACTACAAAATACCACCACACACACATGAGAATGGCTACTATCCAAAAAAAACAGAAGATAAATGTCGGTAAAGATGTGAAGAAATTGGAACCTTGAGCACTGTTGGTGAGAATATAAAATGGTACAGCCCCTGTAGAATACAGGATGCCAGATCCTCAAAAAATTTAAAAATGAAATTAACACATTATGCAACAAGTCTACTTCCGGGTACATACACAAAAGAATTGAAAGCAGGGTCTTGAAGAGATATTTGCACACTCATGTTCATAGCAGCATGATCATAGTAGCAAAAATGTGGAAGCAACCCAAGTGCCCATCAACAGGTGAATGGATAAGCAAAATCTCCCATATTCATGCAATGGAATATTATTCAGCCCTAAAAAGGAAGGAAATTCTGACACATGCTACAACATGGATGAACCTTGAGGACATTATGCTAGGTGAAATAATCCAATCACCAAAAGATAAATACTGTATGATTCCACTCCCATGAGATACTTAGTGGTCAGAATTATAGAGACAATGTAGAACGGTGGTTGCCAGACAGTAGAGGGAGGGGAATGGGAGTTACTGTCTGATGGACGTAGAACTTCAGCTTTACAAGATGAGTTATGGAGAGGGACAGTGGCGATGGTTGCACAATGTATTTAATACCACTGAACCATACGCTTTAAAATAGTCAAGATGGTAAATATTATGTGTACTTTACCACTATGGAAAAAAAAAAAAGCAACCATCAGATGCCCTGTAATCCGTCATTCCCCAGGTTCTTACCCCTGTATTTATTTCCTGTTTATCCCCTAATGTAGTCCCAACCACCCACACCTTGCAGACCTCCCAAACTGCGCTGTGACTTTACAATGTTTGGTCCATCACCAGCAAATTGCCCACACCTTCACCTGTACTTCAGGGGTCCACAGACCTTTTCTGCAAGGGGCCGGAGAGTAAATGTTTTAGGTTCTCTGGGCAGACTGTCTCTGTCCTCGCTACTCGACTCTGCCCTTCTAGGGAAAAGCAGCCACAGACAGCGCAAAAAGGAAAGGCCTAGGAGCAGGCAGGGCTGACCCCTGACCCTCTCACAGAGCAGCTGGGAAAGTGAGCTGACAGGTGTAACGCTGCTCCGTGGACTGTACAGTGCGGATCACCTGGGAGGAGCCGGGAGCAGAGGCCATGGTAATAAAAATCCTGCTCAGAGCCTCCGCCAGCAGAGAGTGCTTCCCGACGGGAAAGGACGGGACCCGGCGGAAGGACGGGGCCTGGGTTCCGACGGGGGTTCCGCCAGTGGCCACCTCCTGACCCACGCGGAGACGCTGGTCCTTCCAGAGCGAGACGGGAAGGTCCAGGCCGCCTGTGTGGAAGGACGCTCAGCCCCGGCCCCGAGCGTCCCGCCCCTTTGCCTCCGCCCTCGGGGCCCCGCCCCCATAGCCGGGCCTGCGTGCTTTGCGCCCAGCCCCGCCTCCAAGAGTCCCGCCCTTTTGTCTCTCTCCCGGGGCCCCGCCCCCAGAGCCGGGCCGGCGTGCTGTGCGTCCCGGCCCCGCCCCCAAGAGTCCCGCCCTTTTGCCTCCGCCCTCGGAGCCCCGACCCCGGAGCCGGCCGGTGAGCTTTGCGCCTGGCCCGGTCTCACCCTGCGCATGTGCTCGGCGTCCTGGGCTGCTGCGGAGGCGGAGGTGAGCGCGCGGAGCGGGCCGGGCTGACGTGCGGCTGCGGGCGGGCTCCCTCGGAGGTGTGTTCCAGCCGCGGGGCGTAGCCTAGGGGTTGGGCGTGGAGCGAGGGTCCTGCGGCCCCTTCTCGCCGGGCTGCCCGCAGGATGGGCGGCACCACCCCCCAGGCCTCCTTGGAGCGCGCGGCCTTGGCGCTGGTGGTCCTGGGGACGTTGGGACCTTCGCCTGGCACCTTTCTTCCCCGGCCTCAGTTTCCTCGTTGTCGAAAAGGCCCAAGTGATGTGACTCCTCAGGACTCTGCTGCCCCCTTGTTTGCAGCAATTAGTTTGCTGATTAAACACTTCTCGGACAGGAGGACAGGGAGCTTCAGCTAAAGTTAAATAATTGTGAATTTTTACTGAAATATTTTCGGATGAAATAATAGGATGCCCCGAATGTGTTGCAAAATAAACCAGTTGGAGGGGAGTATGTGTGGGATTAGAGGCAAAGCAAGACTGGCCATGACTTGATAGACTGAAGTTGGTTTATGATGTACTATTTTGTTCACCTTTCTGTATGTTTGTAATTTATCATCAGAAATACTCTATAATGAAAAATCTGCTGTGGACGCCTGTGTTCAAATACTGGGCCTGTATTAGTCTGCTAGGGCTGCAGTGACGAGAACTGGGTGAGAGACATGTCTTTCAAGGTGTCAGCAGGGCTAGTTTCCTCTGAGGCCCCTCCCACTGGCTTGTAGATGGTCACCTTCTGGCCTGTGTCTTCATGGTCCTTCCTCTGCGCCTGTGTCCTAGTGTCCTGTTCTCGTAAGGACACCAGTTATATTGGATTAGGGCTCATCCTAATGACCTAGTTTTAACTTAGTTGCCTCTTTAAAGATCCTATGTCTAGATACAGTCACATTCTGAGGTCCTGGGGGTTAGGACTTCAGCATATGAATTTGGAGGGACACAATTCCGCCCACAGCATGGCCGCTTTACGTTTGGGATTTTGACCAGTTAGCCTGTCTGTGCCTCGGTGTTCCCTGGTGTAATGAGTCACAGAGGTGTAAGGAGTCCGTCATTAAACAATGTCTGCAGCGCTCTCAGAAGCGTGTCGAACACGTAGTAAGACTGAGTGAGTGGAACATGCTTCATGTGTCAGTTAGGGATCGTGCTCAGTAGGGGTGGGTGGTGGAGTGAGGGGTTGGTTGCTTGGTGCTGTGCCTAGCCAAGGGCATCAAAGTTGTAATCACAGCCATTTCCTCAAGGGTGTCTGCTCCTTGCTGGGCACCGATTGTTGCGTGTGTGTTCACTGACAGCACAGACACCCTCTGGTGGGCCGCTGTCACGGGCCCATCTGACCCGTGGGGAAGGCGATGCAGAGATAGAGCTGGAGCCTGTGCTCTGACTGCCGTGCGTGCGTATTGCCTCCGTTAAAGGGGATGTGGCCCTGGGGGTGTTCCGTCTGCAGGTAGACCCGAGGAGCTGTTGGCTCACTTCTCTTTCTCTTGGCCCAGGTTTACAGAGGTGGCAGC